>NC_136773.1:24192817-24284060 GCF_947034865.1 Barbatula barbatula | reverse complement strand
CAGGCGCGGCTCTGCGTGTATGATTATTATCAGACGGTATGTTGTGCGTCCTGCACGCGTGTGACACAGAAGAGGTCTGAACACTGGAGACACAGATCATCATCATCATCATCATCATCACTGTGAGACGTTCATGAGGTCTGAGCATCATCTCTTCTGTAGAGGCTGAAAGATCTGAAGAACATCTACAGAATGACCCTCAGTGATCTCCAGTCAGCTCATCTGACACGCTGAGAGTCTATAAACACTTTTAATACAGGAAGAAATGAGACTTCTGAAGATCTACAGGTGTAAAACAAGAAAACAGACATTTGATCTTATTTATAACATTACAACACTACTTCAGCACATGGACATGCAGCTGTTTACAAACACTACTGTTATACCCAGTGCTCTCTCTATCATTGTATTTATATATTTTGTAGTATCTGAAATTTGTTATGTTTGAAACATAAACTGAGATGTTCAATGAGTCTGATGTGTTTCTCTGAAGGATTTGAAAGTTTATTCCTGGACACAAACACATCATCAGCTTTATTTAACATGCAGATATTGTGCAGATGATTTACTGGCATGTATCAGCTTACTGAAGGATAACAACAAAACCAATAGAAACTTACAAACACGTTTAAATCATCTGAGTGACAGGCAGAAAGATGAAGTTATGTGTGTAGAATGGAAATAATTTGCCACGATAACATTTGTGTTTCAGTGTTTCAGCCCTGAAGGCTTTGAGATCGCTCATTCAGAATAATGAGTCTCGTGATCACACACACACAGAGAGAGAGAGAGAGAGAGAGAGAGAGAGAGAGAGAGAGAGAGAGAGAGAGAGAGAGAGAGAGAGAGAGAGAGAGAGAGAGAGACAGAGAGAGAGAGAGAGAGAGAGAGAGAGAGAGAGAGAGAGAGAGAGAGAGGGTCCACTGTGGTCTCTCACAGTGTTCATGTGTCTCTTGTGTTGATGGTACTGTGATGATGAGGAATTATCAAGTGAAGAGAGAAACTCTAAACAGAAGAAGAGATGTTTTACTCTGGATTACGGCTCTTCTGATGCTCATATTTGCTGCTGTTCATCTCATCTATTGCGCTGGAAACACTTTCAAGAGTTCAGCTCCTGCAAGAGTCCGGCGAGACGTCGGTGAGATGAATTCTGTTTGTTTGTTGTGGTGTGAATGAAGAGGTGTTAAATAAATCAATGTGTGTTTCAGATAATGTGACGGACTGTATTCCAGCACAATCCTCTGAATTCCCTGAGGGATTCTTCACTCTTCAGGAGAGAAAAGATGGAGGCATTCTCATATATTTCATGCTGATATTTTACATGCTTCTGGCTGTTTCTATTGTGTGTGAAGAGTATTTCCTGCCGTCTCTTGAGGTCATCAGTGAGCGTAAGTTCTGTCAGATCCAAGCACACGTGAACACCACGAGTTCAGCTCATGAAATACACGTGGAACAGGTCATGAGAATGCTGTGAATGTGAGGTGGTGTTTCTCTCTCAGGTCTCGGGCTTTCTCAGGATGTTGCTGGAGCCACTTTCATGGCGGCTGGAAGTTCTGCACCTGAACTTGTAACGGCGTTTCTGGGTAATTTGCTGGACGGCACCTACACCTGCTTCAAAAGGTTCTTTGTGGCGAAAAAATGTCTTCAGATTGACGCTTTTTTGCGGAAACCAAAAATGGTTATTCTATATGAAGAAGCTTTAAAGCACCGTTAATATTTGCTAGTGTATAAGACTCATCATTTCTCAATTGTTTCTCTCAGACAGCAGTGAGATTCTATTGAACTCTTCACATTTGACCATGACCCAGAATGTTATTGCTCAGATGTTTTTCTCTCACAGCTCAGGAGTAAATCTGGATTTGAGTACATGTGATGATACTGAGATCTTCACTAATATTGACGTTTGATCGCAGACGAGACCAATCTGAGCTCAGTCTGACACACTGTTGACGTCTCTTCTCAAACTCACATGTGACAGATTTCTCATGAGACTTCATAGATTGATCTCACGGATGATTGAGATATGACAGAGATCTCATCTGTGATCCAGCACAGTAGTTTCATCCTTGTTGTTGTTGATGGTTGTTAAAGTGTGTCCTCTGAAGAATGAAATGTTCCTGTAGGATGTGATGTGGCGTGTTTGTTGTCTCAGGTGTTTTTGTGACAAAAGGAGACATTGGTGTGAGCACCATCATGGGTTCAGCCATCTATAACCTCCTGTGTATCTGTGGAGCGTGTGGACTCTTAACCTCTGCGGTACGCACGCGTGCACACACACACACACACACACACAGACACACTCGCAGCACGCATGCACACACACTCACACGTGCACGCACACATACGCACTCACACAGAAACACAAACATACTCACACACTTACACACACTCACACGTGCACACACGCAGGCAAACAAAGACACAGACACACTCACACACAGAAACACACTTGCACGCGTGCGCTGATGTGATGTGTTTGTGATGTTGTGCAGGTGTCTCGTCTGTCGTGTTGGCCGTTGTTCAGGGATTGTGCTGCGTATGCTGTGAGTGTGGTGGCAGTGATCACCATCATCTCTGATAACAGAGTTTACTGGTGAGATTCACGTCCCTCTCAATCCACCGCTCGCCTCTGAAAACACTTCTGAATGTCATGTGATGTCATGTGTTGTTCTCAGGTATGACGGAGCGTGTCTTCTGCTGGTGTACGGGGTTTATGTGGTGGTGTTGTGTTTTGATCTGAGGATCAGTGAGTATGTGATGCAGAGGTTCAGTCCGTGTTGTACGTGCCTTCAGAAGACGTCACAGGACTGTAGTGAAGAGCGAGCGCTCGTGGGCTGGAGCGATGGCGGTGATGTCCCAACGCAGCGGAGATATCGAGCAGACAGCGGAATCTTTCAGGATGATTCAGGATATTCTCACCTGTCTCTCAGCCTCCACGGCCTGAATGAAATCAACTCAGGTACTGTGATGACGCCGCTATGTGTTCTGTAGGAGGTATCACACAATATTAAATAGACAAATGAAGAATTCTGCCATCATTTATTTACTCTCATGTCATGTCCAACCTATGGAAGCCCATTTCCGCCACGTGATTTAAAATGAGATTAAAAGGAAAAAGGAAACGATAAAAATCTATTATTATGAGATTCAAAGTACAAAAAGGTTCGAATGTCATTGTATGTCATATATTTTCAATAACTCATAATTATGACTTTTTAGAGCCTGATTTAGGCGGAAATGAGCTTCCATACAAACCTGCATGAGATTCTTCAGAAGATATTTTGAAGAATGTTGATCATCAAACAACACTGAACTCCATTGACTTCCACATTTCACAAAATATCTTCCTTTGTGTTCCACAACACACACGTTTACAAACACACGAAAGAGAATCAATGATGACCGAATGTTTCTTTTCAGACAGTTTGTAAAATGATGAAATGATGCTGTGTTGTTTGTGTGAAATGGTGTGACGTTGAACTCTTCTCGTATCGTGTCTCAGAACAGAAGAGTGTGTTCCAGATGCCAGATCACGATATGAAGCGGATCCTCTGGGTTCTGTCTCTGCCCGCTTTGGTTCTCTTGTATCTGACCGTTCCTGACTGCAGGAGACGCTTCTGGAAGAAATGGTACATGATCACCTTCCTGATGTCTGCTGTGTGGATCTCTGGATTCACATATGTTCTGGTGTGGATGGTCACTGTCATCGGTACAAACACTTTCATTTTCCACAAAGTAAAACAAGAGGAAGTGTCCTTTGATTGTGTATTTATTTTGACCAATGTTTTGTATTTTATTGGTTATTGGTCATCACTAATGTGGGAATGATTTGTGAGTTAACCCTTATGAATCCATTAACTATGGTTTAATTATAGTAAAGTATAGTAACCATTGTTTTTTGGCAGGTTGATAACACTTTTACTACAAACATCAGTTAAACTATGATTACTATAGTAAAAGAAATCAACCACAGTCAACACGGTGCTTTTTTATTTCACGGTCGGGTTTATCTCTCTCCTTTAGCTGGGGGGTCCCACACAGGCGGGTCACATGTCACTCGTCTTCATTCCTGACATTCCAGCCCTGTATCCTCAGGGATTATGATGCTGAGAGCCGGATTGTGAACCTCACCGAGCCGTGAGAGATCATGTGATACAGCATCATATAATAGGATTATTATTCACCCAACGGTCACACATGTTCACATGAGCCGCTGACGTGATCAGATGAGCCCGTGCTCTAAAGAAGAGAGAGATAATACTACAAATAAAAACACACTCTTAAGAATACTTGACAGAAACTTATATTTGCTCAGTGGGTTTGGTTTCAGTATCATGAGAAATGGTTTACTAACACAAGCGCTCATCAGATTTTTGTAACAGTTCTTGATAAATCACAGCCGAGATCTCTTGACTATCTCACTTATAGATTCCATAGACATCAAGGAGACTCGATGGAGAGTCTCTGTTTTGTTGAAGTGTGTGGTTGTGTGTTGTGTTCAGGCGAGACGTTGGGGATTCCTGACACAGTAATGGGAATGACTCTTCTGGCGGCGGGAACGAGCATCCCGGACACTGTGGCGAGTGTTATGGTGGCTCGTGAAGGTACACAAATGAAACGGAAATCTTGAAATAACACGACGTGAACATACAGTGAAGTTTTCTCTCTCTCCACAGGTAAAGGGGACATGGCCATGTCAAACATCGTGGGCTCAAATGTTTTTGATATGTTATGTTTGGGACTGCCGTGGTTCATCAAGACGGTGTTTGTGGAGACGGGGTCACCGGTGGAGGTGAACAGCAACGGTCTGGTCTTTATGTCCTGTACGCTTCTCCTCTCCATCGTCTTTCTCTTCTCGGCCGTTTACATAAACGGATGGAAGTTGGACTGGAAGCTGGGTGTGGTGTGTCTGATCTGCTATATTCTGTTTGCCACGTTATCAATCCTCTATGAACTCGGGATCATTGGAAATAATCCCATCCGGGCCTGTGGTGACTGACACGCTTGAGTTTCTCAGTTTTGTGTGTGAGATGGTTTGCCCAACGTTCATCGAGTTTATGTTTTGTGCTGCTAATGCTCTCTGAATCTCCTGAAGTGTTCACGAGGACTCACAGTCACGTGTCCAACATTTGCTTTAGGACTTTATTCTGGGTAAATGTCATGTGTTATGAAGAGGAGACTGTGAGGGACATAACTTTATTCATCAGAACACACCACACTTTGAGTTTTATTAATGTGACACATTTTTATCAACATCTCATCAAACTGATCAGAGATATTAGGATATTCAAAATGAATTTAAGGACGATTTATAAACACTTCATTGCTCAAAAGCTAAAGGAATATTGCCTGTGAGTATTCCACAGTTTTAGTATGTTTACAAAATAAGACGTTTTAACAAAAACCTTTAATACAGATTCTGTAATAAGAGATGCTTTTTCACGTCAATGTTTCCATTTCAAAAGCAATACAACAAAATGTGTTTTGCTCTTCTGCTCTTAAACTTTAGTCACCTGTTATTCTATTTTCAATTAAATTTGAACACATGCAATATCATGAAACATTATTTGTATTTTTTATCCTTCGTTTGCTCCATTTTTCTCTTGGCGGACTTCAAACCTAACCTTAAACTTCAAAACTTAATATAAATTCTTAGAGATGTATTTATTACCAGTCTATTGAATCATTTGTTTATATTTTATGAAAATGTTAAGTCCAAGCGCAAGTGTAGAAATAAATCCTGTTTATATGAAACACTTCAGTTCTGAAGATCCTCAAAGACCTCTCATGACATTAGTGAGGAAAAATATTGTTGTTTATATTTCATCCAAAAATGTAGAATTACTCAAGCTGTTAAAGACATATGTCAAACACGAAGATATTTAGTAGAATATTAGCCACTGAGATTTCTGTGACATCATTGACTACTTTTACATAATGTAAAAACTGAAAATGGTAGTCAAATGTGCCCAGAACTGTTTTCTTTCCTAAATTCTTTAAAATATCTCATTGTCGTGTTCAACAAAACAACAAGATACAATTTATATTTTTCAACCATGGTAGAAATGATCAGTTGTCAGCGTTCTTAAATATCTTTGTGTTTGACAGAACAAATACATTTTTACATGCTTAGCAAACTAGAGGATGAATAAATGATGACAGAATCTTTATTTTTGGTTGAACTATCATTTAAGAGCAATATTTAATGAAAAATGGGGATGGGAGCATCACATATATCTCACGCAAGAGAACACAAGGCATCATTTCCTGAAAACGAGAACACATTGTTTAAAAAGATCAATTCCTTTATTTTCTTTTTGCCATGCTTTAAGAATCTCTTACCTGTCAAACGTCATCACTTTTAACGGTTTAAACTCTTGAGAGCATCAGTACTGTGGCAGCAGGTGCCGTGTGTGTAGTAAACATGTGTCCTATTTTCTGCTTTGTGTTTGAAATGAGCAGACACACTTTCTGTTGAACGCAGCACTCAGAGACAAAGACTGGTTTACAACACCCAACTTTAATTCTTAAAATTGTCATTTGAAGAGACAAATTAAAAAGGGTTTACAAAACAAAAAAAGTCACAAACACAGATTGAAATCAGCTGGTGTACTGGGGTAATGAAAGTCATGATGTTTGTTTTTAAAACAAAACAAAAGTGGCGGTGTGCAAGTGGGTTTGCTCAAGCGTTGCGGTCGATACGAACATCAACCTCTCGTCCGTTGATCTTAGTTCCGTTCATCATTCGACAGGCTTTCTCAGCGCTCTCTGGAGAGTCAAAACGGACCGTTCCACATCCTTTAGATTTGCCGTTCTCCATCTTTATTTCTGCGTACATCACCTGACCTGAACATCACATTGTGATTTCATTATTACAGCCGTTATAAAATGAGATGCGATCATTCATTACAGTAGTAAAAAACACATTACCACACGGACTGAATTTTTCCTTTAATTTCTGCCAGGTGAGATCATATGAGAGCTGAAAACACAAATATTGCTCATTAAAACCCTTCAGTCACACACACACAGTAAAGCACATTCAGCTATATACTCACGTTTCTCACAAAGATCTGGCATCCTGCCTTAGACCCTGCCCCCCTGTCACTCATTCCACCCATGGGACCTGAGCCACCACCATACTGGCCAAAGCCACGGCCCATGTCCATATTGCCACCCATCCGATCGAATCCGGTGTTCATGCATTCCATTCCCATATTTCCCATTCCACCACCTAACAGACACAGCAGAGAAAACACTGAAACTGGTGACAGACTTTTTATTGTGTAGCAAACAGAGGTAAAGCAGTATTTTGACGTGTATGTGTGAGAGACTGCACCTAATCCAGAGCTCATGGGCCCCATGCCCCCATAACCTCCACCTGAAGAAACACAACAGACAATCAGCAAACTGTACGAATCCACTCGCACACAACCTGACATCATCCAGTACACACCCAGCACTCCGAACGGGCGGTTCATTCCCAGATCACTCCTGCCGAAGTCTCTGTCCATTCCTGAACCATACATATCTGTGCACAAACAAACAGCTGTCAGACAGACACACACACACATAAACAGATGTTGATGAAATGATCTTCACCTCCCATGCGGCTCATGGGTCCCATGTCTCTGCCAAATCCTCCCATTCCACCTCCGCAGCCCATCCCTGAATAACCTCCACCCATTCCTACACAAACGTAGAGAGAGAGAGAGACGAGAGAGAGAGAGAGAGAGAGAGCGAGCGAGAGACAGAGAGAGAGCGAGCGAGAGACAGAGAGAGAGCGAGCGAGAGAGCGAGCAAGAGAGCGAGCGACAGAGAGAGAGACAGAGAGAGAGACAGAGAGAGAGAGCGAGAGAGAGAGAGAGCGAGCAAGTGAGAGACAGAGAGACAGAGAGAGAGAGAGAGAGAGAGCGAGCGAGAGACAGAGAGAGCGAGACAGAGAGAGAGAGAGAGAGAGAGAGCGAGCGAGAGACAGAGAGACCGAGACAGAGAGAGAGACAGAGAGAGAGCGAGCGAGAGACAGAGAGAGCGAGACAGAGAGAGAGCGAGCGAGGTGAGACCTCCTGACTGATGAGGATATTACAGTTGACATTACATGATGAATTCTCACCTGTCATACAGTTCATCCCTCCATAAACCGGCCCGTCCATCCCTGTACAAACATTCAGATTCATAATGACTTCACTGACTATATAAACAACACGCCACATTTATTTTAGTTTTCTGATCAATTCTTATATTATATTGTGCTGTAATATAAAGTTAGAACAGAAATAAGGCAGCATGTGATCTTTAACACACCTTCAGGTCCCATGGAGCCAACTCCTCCTCCACTGAGACGGTTGGCATTGATTGGCTGCCCGCCGGGACCCAAACCCATACCAATGCCACCCAGACCTCCTGTAGACACATCACAGGACATCAGACAAGCGTGTTGAAATAAAAAAAAGACATCTGAACATTGGCTGAGTTCTTGTCATGGATGTTCAGAAGTTTGTAACAGTTGCAACAGGCGCGTGTAAATGGTTTTGCTGATGGTTCAATAGTGGCCGCACTATTTATTGCAAAGAACATTAAATGAGTGTCGTCGCATACAGAAAGGTTCGAGCCAGTGATTATCAGTAAACGTACAAAGCACAATGTTTGTCAGCCAGTCCTGACTTCTAGTGGAATCCATTGTCCTGTGGGGTTTTGAGGCTATCATTGCTGAAACCAAAGAACCGTTTCTCTGCATTTTTCTCTTTTGTCTAATTTGGCAAACATGTGACAAATAACATTACCGCTCGTGTTCTAACGCAGACTAAGGGATCCGCCCATATACCCTCCTCTTTGGGACCACGGGGGTGATCTGGTCAGAAGTGGTTGAAAGTAGACAAAAGAGAGGGATTGAACACCAGGTGTAAACGGGTATGAGTCTCCTTTGTCTGCTTGTGATTCGATCGACCAAAAAGCATCTTAATACAGGTGTAAACAGGGCCAGTAAGAACAGATCCTGTGAGTGAACACTAGGGAAGGGTATTGTTAAGATTCTCACATTATTACTACTCTTAGCGATACTGCTTATCGGTCCGGTATTCTTATCGGTACCTTTTGATATAAAAATCAACTACTTATGAACAGAATTAACAATAAGTCATTAAAAATAAACAATTTACAACAAAATCTTTTTTTTTGATAAATTCTTCCATAATCCCTATCGAATCTTTGTCCGATTTTATTCTGAACAAATATACATAAAACACCTGTTAGCACTCAGCATACATACCAGACGTCCATGTGGCATCAAGAGATGAACTAGATTGAGCCAAGTAGTCAAAAACAGAGCATCTCTCTGTCTGCGCATGATGCACTTTTGACACATGCTTTGACAGATGACTACAAGGAAAGGTTTTGTTGCACTTGTGGCAATGAGCATGTCACTGTCAGCATCAACTTTGGTGAAGTGTAACCACACTTTTGAATGTTTTGTTCGTCTTTCTTCTGTGTGGCTGTTCGTGTGTGTGTGTGTATGCGCTGTGTTGACAAAAAATGCGAGAGACACGTGACATGGGGATAACGAATATGCATGCGCCTAAGACTGAATTCTTGGTGTTATTGAAAATTAGAAACTATTGTTGAGATAAAATGTTCAACATAACATTAATGAAGCAATAGCATATAAGAGGACCGAAAGCAGAACCGATAAGGGCGGAGATTATCGATGCGCCGGTCTTTCATAATATTGCCCCGGGGCCGTTTAATACCTGCTCATGGTGCCCAATAGCTATCTCTAGAGAACACTGCTCTACAAATCACATCTACTGTTCCATGCAGTGAAAGAGCTGCAGCTGTTAACATGTTGTCAGAGACATTCAGCTCGAAAAAAACCATAAGAACAAAATATCCACACAACACCACCACCACAAACAAAGCTCTTACTGGGCAACTGTGGCTGTTTCTCTGATGGCCGGAAATCATCTGGAGGAAGACATTTATCATCCTACAACACAAAACACACGTGTCAATACCACACAGGAGCAATGCATCAAACCTGTGAAAAAAAACAACACATGTCTTACTCACCATCTTCACATGCATCTGTCTGTCAAACAACATCTGAGCGTTGAACATGGCTGTGAGGACCAGTAAAGGAACATCTCCCAGCATGCAAACACAAACAAATCTACACCACACAGCTGAGACAAAGACAGCTGAGAGAGACAGACAAGAGGATACAGATGGCCTGTACGGCCTCCAGAGGCTGCTCAAAAGTGACGGTCCCCATCCCTCGACTCTTGCCATCTTTGTCCTCCTTCACGTCAGCCCTCCGCACTGTCCCGGCCATGCTGAACACCTCCTTCAGTTTCTTCCAGCTTACCTTAAAGTCCAGCTGCCCACAGAAACATGAGGAGTGCGTCAATAAACACACACAGGACTCTGACATGAATCTAGCTCAGTGAGTGACTGACATTAGCCACAAACACAGTAGTTCCCAGGCGTCCGGCCTGCAGCGCGCTGATGAGCTCAGGGGGAATGTTGGGGTTGTTGGCGATAGAGGGGGGTACATTCATTACTCCGGGACCGGTGTCCAGCCCCCTACCCCCACTGAACTTCCCACCGGATCTCTGTAGAACACGGCGTGCATGTTCACCATCAGGATCCTGAAAAACAGAGAAATGTGCGAGTTACAGAGCGCACAACACAACATCAGAAGCGATGTACAGCGTGGGGCAGACGCTCACCTCTTTAATGTTCAGCGGTCGACCATTCAGATTGTGTTTGTTCATGACTTCAATGGCCTTCTTCACAAACTCTTCATCTTTGAATTCCACCACGCTGAAACAGAAGAGCAGGTGTGTACGTGAACGGAGGAACCAGGTTTTGCTGTGGAATCAATGTCACCAGAATGAAAGAGAGCGTGAAGAGTGGTTGATTCTTACCCACAACCCTGCAGGTGCCAGGCCCAGAAAGAGGCAGAGGATGAGGGAAAAAACAACAACATCATCAGAACATCAGACGGTCGCTAACAGAATGAATCCATTTCAAAATCAACTGCTGTGGACATGCTGTTGAATCATAATTTTGTAATTTCGCATTAGAAACCAGCTTACATTTCAATTGAACGTTACTACGGTAAGATGGATACATGAAAGGAAATTAATCTGGGGCAAATGAAACGGGTTAATCTTATTGGACAGTTGTTACGGGAGAAAAGTGATCAGACAAATGACAAATGAGGGATGAGATCTCGTAGGCCAAATGACATGTTCCGAATCAATAAACACCTGAGACCAATCATCAAATGTGTCAAACGTGGAGATATTGGCTCCGGCCAAACGTGTCACCAGCAATTTAAAGTACATCCAAATAAACGTTATACTGCATCAGTCAACACACCACCCCGAGGTCAAAGGTACAACGTCTAACGGCAGGACCCCGGGTCACGTGAGAGTGACGCCGCAGAGGAACCTGACGCAGCGCAGAATCGCCAACACTTACCCTTGACTTTCCTTCAGCATCCTTAAAGAGCTCCACGTATGTTACCTCACCAACTACATGAGACACAACAGAGGGAAAATACCACAGAGAACAAGGCATTTAAATCACCAGTGGTCTCATCACAGGGTTGACCTGGCTGGGTGCAACTCTACAAGTAGAAAAGCCCATTGAAAACACACCAGAAACCTGCAGCACTCCTCCAAAAACTCCACAATACTGACACACCACACTGCTAAACACTGCTGAAGCTACAAATTCATTCAACTAGAAATAGTCTACACATTTACACAGAGTGAGCAGAGAAAAAGAGAATCCTCGGAACCACATCCCACAGTAAATGAGGATCGCAGGCACATTTGAACAAGTACCAGAGTAAAAGACCTGGAATAACCTAAACATGATCAAAATATGATCCAGAACAAGCCCTGAGAGTCGGACACACTCTGTCCTTCTGTAAACTGCACTGAATGAGAGCTACGGGCCGACGGAGGGACAATCACGTGTCACCGGGCACTCCCCGTGTGCGTTACCTTTCTCACGCATTAGATCTTTTATTGCCTGCCACTTCATGTCATACGGGATATTGCTGACGAACACTCGCTGGTTCCTCTGGGCGCTCTTCTTCTCTCCCGGACCGCCGTGTCTGTCTTTATAGGGATGATAGCGGCTGGACTTCCGGCCCCCGGAGATCTTCTCTTTAGGCGCGTCTTCAGCTTCCCTGCGTAAACATCACAAACACAAGAACACACTACACATTAATGACAAGAGGAAAACTCAACACTTCATCAATTGTATGATCATACTCACTTTATTATCAAAACAGTGAACCAATAGTTTGCGGTTCAATACATTAAGCAAATCGACCTGTCATTTTCTTCATGTAAGTTACTCAATAAATCATAGGTAAAGTAAACACGTTCATTACAATAACAGTCTTAATCTCTTGAGAATCGATGCGGTAAACACAATCTTGTTTTTATAGTACTGCATATAAACCACGTACAACCCAGATCAGAAAGCCAATGACAACTATTGAAATATCCAAATAATCCTGAAATCAAATCAAGTTAAACTCTGGAAGAAAATGAATGAAATCTGGTTTGGCTCCGGTCCTTTTCTCCCAAAATGATTAACATTAATTGAAGTTCTTATTCCTTTCACTGGAAAGATACATACAAATATCAAAAACATTTAAAGTACATATAATGCTTGTTTACTTCTTTAATAAAGGTTTCCATATCCAGCCAAAACATCTTTGTATAAAACCGATGGACAACAGATTCTCTCTATTGAACACAACACAACTACATATACACACCTTGTTCAAGTTTAGCTTATTATTTAAACAACATGCATCACTAATACAACAAGAGTTATTCTAGTTTATATCTCTAAACACATCGGCACAGAAGTCGCTATTTCTCTCTTGTGTGTTTATAAATATGAATCTCTCCGGTAAACATGTTGTCTTAAACATAAACAGCTAGCACGTGACGTCATGTATTCACTGCTGAGGAAAGGCATCAAACACAATAACAAAGTATTTTGGTGTAATTGGAAACCCGCATGTATCCCATAATTCTCTGGAGTTTAATAAATGACCACTTGAATTGAAAAGTTGTCAAACACGTCAAAACAACCGCTCGCGGATCGATGACGCTGCGCCGTCGCTACGGGTTACCGCGCTGACTGACGACCAGCCAATAAAAACATGCGCCACAAAAACACAAGACACGATCTGATACATGAGATATATGAGATATATGAAGATGATGAAGATGATGAAGACGATGAAGATGATGAAGATATTTAATTCTCTCTCAGTGACGCGTTCCGCTCGCGTACAGGCCGCGCAAAACCCACACGCTAAACAAACGCGACGCGACGCACACAAATAGTTTGAATTACGTTTTGACTCCATTAGTGTTCTCCTGCGTCTGCTGCGGCTCCGCTTCTCCTTCACCGAGCGGAGAATCCTCCGTGTCCTCCTGTTTTAAATCTTCAGTCAGATCAAGCGCCAACTCCGCGTCCGCCATCACTGCTGCTCCAGTTCACGCGCGCGATCCAGACCAAATATCGCGAGAGCACGGTCAATTAGAGACGAGACTTTGACTGACCGGAAGAATTGTGAAAATGTTTCATTTTTTTGTATGAAATGGTTCAAAAGAACCGAAAACAAATGTTTGATATGATAAAACAACCCGTCTGTGAAAGAGACACACATGTACACGCAATACACAGAGAATGATCTTCCTCCTCTTACACATGAGCTCAAATGAGCTGTTGTAAACTCTGTGCAATGTGTCATGTATTATAAACAACAGATAGAGGCATTTATTGATCCCGGGAGGTTTTCCTGCTAAATTTCCTGGTGAAATGAAGGTAAAGTTCAGTCACATGTAAAACAACATCAGTCCGTTCACACACTTCAGAGGTCACATTAGCTTTATTCTCTCTTCCAGGATGCTTTTCTTCTCCATATTTCATGAAGGTTGCGAAAAGTGAATTGAAAATAAAGCAGTTAACGTCTTGTTTATAATGTTTAATATCTGTGAAGCCGCACTTAACTAAACCACATACACAGTGTGTCTGAATGACTCCGATGCGTCATGTTTTCTTCTGGAAGACTACCGAGAGAACTAGGTGTGTTTTATTCTCATGAAAGTGAAAGCTTCACTTCTGCAGAGGGGGTGAAATAGAAAGGGATTTAACCATCATTATAACATTTCATCTGTCTCCATTCATCACAGTTTTCAATCAATCTTCCATCCGTAGGGTTGTAAACGGGTCAGACATGACAGATCAAGTCTTAATGATTATAAAAGAGTCATTATAAATGTATAGCACAATGTACACGTCCAGTAGAGTATATTCCTGTTCATTCGCTCATGTTCTGTATGTAAGTATGGCTTCAAAATAGTCTGCTTACATTGAAGGATGCACAAAACAAAACAATCCTAGAAACAACGTAGCAACACCTTAGCAACCACCAGATATCTGGATCACCATAGCAACAACAAGTGCAGTAAATGTCCCACAATTCAGCAGTAATAATCCAGCGTGAGAGTTCCAGGTAGAATCTACTGCAGAAATAAACTTTACCAAGAAAAGCAGCATTTTAATGTTCCTCGGTAACACACATGGTGTGATGACGGTTGTGTGTTGGAGTTCACCGGTGCACTGCCACTGACCTCAGATCATCCACAGGTGATGACATCAGCATCCCATTTCTGGTGGAAGGAAGAAGGCAAGAGAGCGAGCGAGAGAGAGAGAGAGAGAGAGATGCAGGGACAGAATGTTGAGGAAGCGCAGGCGTCACACACACACACACACAGCAGTACTGTCAGAGCATCTCAATGGTATTCCAGTCGCAGGTTTAGTGAGCGTGTCTGCGCACTGCCGCTCCCAGCCAGCCCTCCGGCTCAGTGTGTGTGTGTGTGTGTGTGTGTGTGTGTGTTTTCAGGATCGGTGAAGTGGAGACTGTGGACCTCACATGAGCTCTTCTGCAGTCATGAAGACACACTGAGCGCCTGCAACAGGTCTGACAGAATGACACGCACATGAAGGTGAGATGAGATTCATCTCTCTCTTTCGTTACGTGACACATGTATGTATCTGTGAGTGTCATGACAGCGAGCGTCTCTCTGTGCTGTTGAGAATGTATGACAGCTGAAATGCAACAGGTCCTGCTGTCATGTGTCTGCATGCACGAAGCGTCTGTCATCAGATGTCACAGTCATGCACACGTCTGCTGTGTGATACCTGTGCCGTCACATACTAACATCCCACAATCGCCTCCTCTTCATCACACGATGTTGAGTGTTTTTATGGTGTGTGCCGTCCACAGGCGTCCGTCTGATCCCTCATGACACATTCATGATGACGGGGCTCATTCGGGAACATGTGTAGCGTTCACTACAATCACAGCAGTGACATCATGGCTCACTCTCTGAGTCTGGAGCAGAAGACGGCGTTTGCGTTCGTGGGCATGTTGCTGGTGTTTCTCGGGCTCTTGGTCATCAGGTGTTTCAGGATTCTGTTGGATCCGTACAGCAGTATGCCCTCATCCAGCTGGGGCGATGGACTCGAGGGTCTTGAGAAAGGGGCTTTTGAATACGCCCTGTCCTGAGAGAAGACGAGGCCACGCCCACCCACTCAAGTCACGCTGGATGTACGGCGACAAACCACACACTGTGAACGCCGACGTCTGGCCTGACCTCATGATTGTGTGCTTCAGAGTATGATGTCATAACATTTAGCCAACTAGCATCTCAGGGAAGAAAAGGCGAATGAAATCAAGATGACCGCCGTGTTTGGCATGAAGTCAACAGGGTCATTTAACCCGTTCGGTGTCAGTCCATGAGCTTTAACGGTTGAAAGCAGTTTATATTCTCTGAAGACATGTTGGCTTGATTGAACTTAGAGTTTTTAGAGCGTAGCTAGAGACAAGCTATTAAAGTTTAGGACAATCAGGACAGTGTTTCACTGATTGACGGATCAGAGCTTTCACGTGTTTCAGAAAGATTCATATCATTTATCTTCATGTGTTCAAGACCGATGAAGAACTTTACAGACTATAGACACAACACAAGAGACATCACTGCTGTGCACACAAAAATATCAAATGATGTGCATTAGAAAATAAGTACAATATCATACGATTTTGGTGTTTTAATAAATTAATAGACATTCTGTCATCATTTACTCGTTCCTCATGTCGTGTCAAACCTGTGCGAGTTTCTTTCTTCTTCAGAACGCAACAGAAGATATTTTGAAGAATGTCAAACAACACTGAACTCCAATGACTTACCACCGAGACATTTCTCCAAATATCTTCTACTGAAGAAAGCTTCACGTACAGATTTGAGAGAGAAGAAATTATGAGGAATCCTTGCGTGCTGTAGAGTTGGTCTCTGGTCTGTTTACTCAAATATCGTGGTTGTGAGAACGTATGGATGTGTGACGTCAGCTCATCTCATGTGTGTTTAGTGCTCTAAAACACTCACTGCATCCTCTGCATACGCTCTCACTGTGATGAAGGAAGGGTGTGTCACCATGACAACAGCATCCAGCTGGATACTAACAGTTCATCTGCAGTGTTCTAGTGCTGTCAATCTGCCTTACTGTTATTTCGTGCCTTCATTTAGCAGCGATAGATGATCTCCTGACAGAACCAAGCGCATGTGTGTGTGTGATGAAGATCACTGTTCTCTGTGCTTGTCTGATGAATGTGGATCTCTGTGATGGTTCTGCTGGAATAAAACTGAACTCTGAACTTGTGTGAATTTCTTTCATATAATCTGATGCTAAACACGATGTTCATGTCAGTATAATGAAGTGATTTCATATGGAGAGATGATTCTCTACACTACTGATCCAATGTTAACAATCACTTTCCTGAAATGACTTTTATGAATGTTTTGTTCTGAAGGCTGAATCTCCTGAATGCTTGAAAAATATAATGGTGTAAACATAATTTATAGAGCAAGATTGTATTGAAATATGATATTTTAAATAGTTGGATAAAATGAATGACTTAGACTGAATAATGAAGTCAAATCAGTCTGAGTTCAGAATAGACGTGAATTCTGTTTATCTCAGGATGAGACTTAAAGAAACTGCTGGATAAAATGACTAAAGAACATCTCTGCACATTCACTGAAGAACAGTTAATATCTGTATATTTCTTTTATGAACGAGTAAACCTTTAAACAGTAGAGTATATTCTTTAAATGAGAATCTGTTCATCATGTCACACAGCGCTCTTGGCCTGGATGAGACGGGCCTGTATCCATAGCAACTGCATTAAGCCTGTGTGCAGACGGTGATGTTCTACTGGTTGTGTCTGTCTCCATGGTGACGGCTGATTATAATGATATTGATGCCTACTGCTGCCAGACTGTCTAGAAACAGCGATCCCCTACCCCTAACCCAACCCCTAAACATACAGGAAACATTTAGCTTTTTTAGATTTACAAAATGATCGTTCTATACAACTTATAAGCTCTTGAGTCCGTGAGGACCTTGATTTTGCTCCTCACAGTCACACAGGTCCCCATGAGCTGGTGCGTATTCAGGATTAGATCCCCACTAACATACACAAACCAAGTCCACACATGCTTACACACACGCGTGCAGGTTATGTCATGTCATAATGCGGGGGGTAAATATCAGAGAGTCAGTACACTGAACACACATCTCATGTTTTAACAACAGCAGTTCACGAGGTCAAACCTCCAATCTGATAGCGATATATTTACCTCAGCGTTTAAACGTCATGAGAACAGCTGAAGGTCAGAGGTCAAAGGACCACGCCCACATCACACCTACAGAAAGCCCGAGCGGTGCTCAGCACACGACCTTTCCTATAAACCTCATCCAAGCGAAACATTTTCAAGGTCGCCTTTGGTTTTCTGGCTGATGTGATCAAAGCGTTTGACATTCCACAGTTCATGAGTTCACAGTGTGTTCACAGGTAATAAGGAAGTATTTCTGTAATGTGTCAAAAGAGCCCTGAGCAAGTTCCCATTACAGCTGGCTTTCCATTAACTTCATCATCATCATCATCATCATCATCACACGCTGACAATGTGTATTTCTCATGATGTGTGTGGATTTATGTCTCTCATCCAGACACACCGCAGCATCAAACAAACGTCCAGCCCGGACCTCAAAGTCCTAACCATCATGCAGCGCTCAAAACTGATCTCGCTCTTATTTTGTAATATTAATAACCGTGACCCGAGTCGTCTTTATCTGCTGTTATGAGTTTATGGCCTGTTAATTTTTAAACACTTTGATGAATCAAGGACGTCCCCCCAGCACAACACCACCGTCAGGTGTATTTCGGTGCATCCACAGACAAACCAATGGGCTTTCGGCTGTGAACTCCAGCCGACTATAAAGAGTCACACATTCACATTCACACAACATTCATCCGTCACTTGAAGTGATTGACTCACAGATGGAGAATCCAGCATTTGACAGATCTAAAGATGATCCTCCACAGTATGAGGAGACGTCATTCTCCAGTAATGGCTTCAGGAATGGTGACCATCGGCCCGTCCGTCCATCTGTGGTCAGCACGTTTGGTCATGACACTTTGGATCGGGTGCCTAATATCGACTTCTATCGTAACGCGGCGAGCATCAGCGGACACAGAGCTGTGAGACCGTCTCTACAGGAGCTTCATGATGTCTTTCACAAGGTCAGTCCAACTCTACAACACACACAACACATAACACATCTCTGAATGAAAATGAACCTTTTCCGTTTTTCCGTTTTTCTTGAAAATACAACCGATTCAAACCTCCAAAAACTCCAGAGATAAAGAGCTGAACTTTGATCGGGAAAAAACATACATATGATAACAATATACTAATACAACAATTCTTAAATCATTGACATTAGTTTTCTAGAGAATTGTGTTCAAGTTTATTATTTTAAATTGGAAGCAGGTTTATTGATGGATGAAGCTCATACTTTCATCTGTTGTTTCCCATTTCTGCTGACTTTACTTTAAAACAGAAATCAGACATGAGCAGATGTGTTTAGTATCATTCCAGCACATGTGTTGTTGGTTTAATGAATGTTTTGTCTTATTCACGTTCATGGGAAATAACTGAAACGTTGAATCAGAATAACCTCCAGCCGTGAGTTTATGATCTTCTGTAGATATCCTTCATAAACACAATCATTTATGTAAACACAAGCGCTATCACAACATACGATACACCTTCACCTTCATATATCCTTCTGCAAGAAATCACAAATCAAAAACAACAAATTCAACTTTTATGATCTTACGTTTGCTCAGAAGCGCATGAAAAACAGTCATCTTCATGCAGTCCAGGTCATAATGTGCACAGAACGTTCATTTACGTTTCAATTTTGTCATTTATTTCCACAACGTCACTTTGGCTACAACATCTGTTGTTTTTAAATGTGCTTTATAAAGGAATTAACTAATTTTAAATGCTTTGATTGTTTGATAAGCGGACGTTAAAATGTAAAAAGATTCTCATCATTGTCAATCGTTCATGTTTGTTTGAATTAGTCCTAAAATGTCTTGATGTTCTCCGTCAGAACGCAGGCCTTGTGGATCAGAGCGTGGGTGAGAGCAGCGAGGTGTGCGACAGCTCTACGTTGGGCGACGTGGAGTCCATCGTCCCGCTGGAAAAGAACGAAAGCGGTCTAGTTAAGTTTGGCTGGATCAAAGGAGTTCTGGTGAGCAGAAATAACAACCTACCGTGTTATCACAGAGAGAGTCGATAAGCAGCACGTCCGGTGTGAAGATGATCTTAAACAGGGCTGTATAAATGGGTGCGTTTGAATAACTCTGTCGTGTGTTCAGGTGAGATGTATGCTGAATATCTGGGGTGTGATGCTCTTCATTCGTCTCTCGTGGGTCTTTGGACAAGCAGGGATCGGTGAGATTCACCGCCGTGACCTTCAACACACACGTGTGCACAAACACACACTATAAACTCCGTTGTGAGATCTCTGGAGACTCGGCCTGTGGTGTAGTTGTGTGCTAGTGTTGAAGGTCATTGGTCACATGATTTATGGTGCAGAACTAATGGCCGATCAGACGTCTGAGTTTCTGCGAAAATTGCGTGAGGTTCAGTTCCAGTCAGACGCCTTCAGCTCCATCACAGAACACGTTCCAGCTCAAACACGGCCGCAGGCCCTCCACACTCCTGAACACACACACAACATCACAGTAAAACACACAACAGTTACACACTTATTTCATTTCCAGATACTGCTCCTTTAAGCTAAGTTTTGGTGAAGATGTGATCACATGACGCACATTGAAGTGTGTGTGTGTGTGTGTTTCAGGACTGGGAATAGTGGTGGTTTTGCTGAGTATGGTTGTGACCAGCACCACCTGTCTGTCAATGTCAGCGATCTGTACCAATGGTGTTGTGAGAGGAGGTAAAGACACACAACACACACACACACACACACACACACACACAGAGAGACAGGTCTGATGGGTGTGTGTGTGTGTCGCAGGTGGAGCGTATTACCTGATCTCTCGCAGTCTGGGCCCTGAGTTCGGAGGATCCATCGGTCTGATCTTTGCCTTCGCTAACGCTGTTGCCGTGGCGATGTATGTGGTGGGCTTTGCTGAAACGGTGGTGGATCTGCTGAAGGTAGAGACTCTTGACGTTGTGATGAATGTGTCTGTTGGTTGTTTCAGCGTTGACTGTAGGTTGTAATGTTCATGTTGGTGTGCAGGAGAACGACGCGCTCATCCTTGATCCGATGAATGACATCAGAATCATCGGGTGTATAACTGTTGTCCTGCTGCTGGGCATCTCTGTCGCCGGCATGGAATGGGAGGCCAAGGTAAGATCACTGAAGCATGCTGGGATTGACTTTCTCCTAGCACTGTATAAGAAAACCTCTCTCTCTCTCTTCTGTGTGTGTGTGTGTGTTTAGGCTCAGGTCCTGCTGTTGGTGATCTTGCTGTTGGCTATTGCTGATGTGTTTATTGGAACAGTGATTCCCTCCACACAGGACAAGCGTTCTAAAGGCTTCTTCAACTATCGAGGTGACATGTTTAAACAAATGTATATTTTTCTCTTACATACAGATTGTTTGTTATTTGAAGATGACAGGATTGATTTCTTTATATGAAGTGATGTGATCTCAGTCTTTCATGAGTCTAGAATCATCTGCAGACTGAAAATGACCCAAAACTCAATAAAACAAGTGATTTTGTTCTCACGTTTCTCTGCTCCAGAATCCATTGCAAAGGAAAACTTTATTCCAGACTTCCGGGATGGAGAAACGTTCTTCTCGGTTTTTGCCATTTTTTTCCCAGCAGCCACTGGAATTTTGGCCGGAGCGAATATCTCTGGTGATCTGAGAGTAAGAAGATGTGAATCTGAAATGTAAATAAAGCAGACAGTGTTTGATTTGTGTCGATGTGACACACGTGATGTGTGTGTGTGTGTAGGACCCTCAGGCCGCTCTTCCCAAGGGAACCCTGCTGGCCATCTTCATCACAGGAGTTACGTACCTCGGCATCGCTCTGTGTGTTTGTGAGTCCTGACCGTCAACACTTACACAACAGATTACAATTCTACACACACACACACCTGCATTTATAAAACAATAAACTCGTGACTGAGCGTAAACACACTTTTACTTATGTTAATAAATATCTCTCTCTGTCGCTGCAGCTGTCACGGTCGTACGAGATGCGACTGGTAACCGTAACGACACAATCAAACCTGGAGTGAGTTGCAACTTCTCTTCAGCGTGTGAACTCGGCTATGACTTCTCAATCTGTCAAACCACCAAATGCAACTACGGCCTCATGAACAACTTTCAGGTGACACACACACACACACACACATACACACATACACACGCAAAGAGTCAGAAATGTGTCTGTCATGAGAGTTTGAGAAGAGACGTCAACAGTGTGTCAAACTGAGCTCAGATTTCTCTCGTCTGCAATCAAAATATTATTGAAGATCTCAATATGAACTCAAACATTTCTCATCACATCCAGATTATTTCACCTCTACAATCTACATTAATTTCCAACATTCGGTTTAATTTCTCATGAGCAATTTAAACACGACTGAGAAGTCAAGTTGAATCTCCGAGCTCTGAATGAGACGCATCTGAGACTCATAATCATCAATCAAGTGTCAGAGAATGTTGTGTAACACGTGTGTGTGTGTAGGTCATGACTCTGGTGTCTGGATTTGGACCTCTCATCACAGCCGGAACGTTCTCGGCCACCCTCTCTTCTGCTCTGGCGTCTCTCGTGAGCGCTCCTAAAGTCTTCCAGGTGAGTCAACCTTCAAAAACATAACAAGCAATAAAAGATGAAACGTCCAGTCATGTGAAACATTGTAAATAATCCTTTTACACGTGATGTGGATGAAATCTTTGATTTGACTCAAACAGGCTCTGTGTAAAGACAACATCTACACAGCTCTCAAGTTCTTCGCCAAAGGTTACGGGAAAAACAACGAGCCAATCAGAGGATACGTCCTGACCTTCTTTATCGCTGTGGCCTTCATCCTCATTGGTAAAGAGAAGATGATGATTCACAGGAAGTGTTGTGAGGATGAGAATGATGATGTTTCACTCATGACCTTTGATGTGTTTTCAGCTGAACTCAACACCATCGCACCCATCATCTCAAACTTCTTTCTGGCCTCATACGCTCTCATCAACTTCTCCTGTTTCCACGCATCATACGCCAAATCTCCAGGTCCACACGCACACACGCACGCGCACACACACACAGTGATGGTCAGGGGTGTGTGTGTTAAAGACTGTTGTTGTTGTTGTTATTGTTGTGTGCAGGTTGGAGGCCGGCGTATAAATATTATAACATGTGGTTGTCTCTGTTCGGTGCTGTTCTCTGTTGTGCGGTCATGTTTGTTATAAACTGGTGGGCAGCCCTTCTCACTTACGGCATCGAGTTATTTCTCTATATTTATGTCACGGTGAAGAAACCCGGTAAGAACCCAAACATGAGTTCACACAACTGCAAACATCAAACACACATTCAATACGACACACTTTTGTTTAATTGGAGTTTTAATATATTTTTTGTATAAAAATGTCTGTGTATATTCAGTTTTGATGTTCATTTTAGTTTTTGTGCATTATTTTCTCCAGTAAATTATTTTAGTGGCTAAACTTACACTTTTTCATTTCATGACAATGACGAGAGATGTTTGCTGATGATAGTTATTGTGGTGTGGAACACATGAGTTTGTGTGTCCCGAGCGTCATGATGAAGACTTGATTTGTTTGTTTTTCTGTCAGATGTGAACTGGGGTTCATCCACTCAAGCTGTGACGTTTGTTAAAGCCGTGGACAACGCTTTGACTTTATTACGTGTGGACGATCACATTAAAAACTTCAGGTGACACACGGCAGATGAACAGTGAATGATCTGATGTGTAGATGAGGTTGTAAAGCGTGTGTGTGTGTTGTAGACCTCAGTTTTTGGTGTTGACCGGATGTCCCAGAAGCAGACCGGCTCTTCTGGACATGGCTCATTCATTCACTAAAAACTACGGCTTGTGTTTGACGTGCGAGGTGTTTGTGGTGAGTCTCAAATATTTGACACTAAATCTAAAGAACAGATGCTTGAAGTCTGTCTATTGCAGTGTGATATTTTATTAGCGGTCAGTTCAATGGTTATAATGATGCTCCTGGACAAAAAAAAAAGTGTTTGTTTGTGTGTGTGTGTGGTCTTGGTTTGTATGTGTTAGTGGGGACCTAAACCTGAATACACACCAGCTCATGGGGGGACTCATTGTGTGGACCAAAACTGATGTCCTTACGGGCTCAAGAGCTTATTAACTGTACAGAACGATCATTTTTAAAATCTAAAAATGCAAAAAGTTTTCTAGGATCTTTATGTTTAGGGGATAAATACAGTATACAACTCATTACGCCAATGGACTGTCCCCACGGAGATAGTAAATGCGTGTGTTTGTGTTTCAGGGTCCCCGTGACAAGAGTTCGGCTGAAATCAATAGTGCTGTTCAGATAAATCAGCTGTGGCTCAATAAACAGAAGCGTAAAGCGTTTTACACGGCGTTAGCTCGAGAGAGCCTGAGAGAAGGAGCAGAAACTCTACTGCAGGTCACACACTTGACATCTCTCTACACACACTCACTGACATCTCCTAACTCTCTTAACACACATGTGTGTGTGTGTGTGTGTGTAGGCATCAGGTCTCGGCAGAATGAAGCCAAACACAGTGATGTTGGGATTTAAACGTGACTGGAGAACATCGAAACATCAGGAGGTTCAGAGTTATGTGGGAATTCTGCAGTAAGTTTACTGTAGAAAATACAACTTCAAATTGTTCTCCTGACAAAGATAATAAAGTAACTTGAACTAAGTTTTTAGTAGAAGAAGAAGAAGCATTATATTGAGTAAACTGATCAAAATGAGTCTAAATGTGGTACCAACCAAGATTCTTTTGTTGACTGGGATCAACAAAACTGTGATATCTAAGTGACTGTGATATCTAAGTGATTGTCCAAAGCGCGTCAAGAAGTTTCACCAACTCGCCAAACTGTGTAATGTGTGAAAGTTCCCAGCATGCATTGCAGAAATGTCAATTTGAGGTTTAAATGATTAAAAGGATTGCTATTTTAGTGTTTGCTGGATATGTTTTTTTGTTTGTGTTGTCATTGTAAGTTATCTTTATTATTCAGAGTTCCTTTTTTAACTAAATGATGTTTAATGATTGTTAGCATGTTGAGGTGTGAAGTGAATGACGCAGTGACGACACTACTAAAGTGTTTAAAACACAAACAGCTTATCAGATACTGAAGTAGAGTTTGTATATAATAATAGAACAATGATATATTAACGTTAAATAAAACATATTCTTTAGAGTTGGGTCAACTACGTCCATAATTGAGTGAACTCAGAAATGTGACTGTTGCATATTTACTGTATTTGAAGTTGGTTCAACTAGTTTTTTTCAATTGACAGTCAAGTCAACTTTTCATTTCTTACAATGTTTCTTTTTAAACACACAACCACACTCACCCGTCTTCTCCTTAAACACACGCATGTTTCTCTGTTCCTCGCAGTGACGCGTTTGATTTCGAGAACGGGACGGTGATTCTGAGAATAAATCAAGGGTTGGACATCTCACACATTCTGAAAGCAGAAGGTAAGAGGTGAAACACTGAATTCCTCATTTCACAATTCATCTGTGTGTTTATTCACAGTGGATTAATAAATCAATCACAGCCGATAAGAACTCAACTCTGAACCTTCTTCTGATAACATTCATCTCAGATATCACAGCGTGTTCATGATAACATGTTCCATCATCACACACATTCAAAGATTCCAAAGTTTACATCAAACTGAATGTTGTGATGTTGTGTAACCGTCAGAGGAGATGGAGCGGATGATCATGGAGCAGCAGGGGCTGGAGATGGAGGAGAACGACTTTCAGCCTCAGGGTAGAAACTGGTTCTTCAAGAGGTCCAAAAAAGCCTCCAGAACAGAGCTGACGAACACAGGTAGAAGAGAAGGTCAAGAGAAGATTTCTGTGCTCCAGACTTTATTCAAGTCTTTCTATAATCTAACAGCGTCTGTAATGTCACACACACACATATGTGAAGGTTTTCAATCACAGAATGACAGATCTCTGTTTCTGATCAACTTAACCTTCAAAGTTCAAAGAAATCGTACGGTTTCACATCATTTTCTTCTGTTTTTCAGTTTCTCTGGATGTTCCTCAAGCGTCCGATCTGGCAAAGATGAACCAGCGTCTGGTGGAGGCCAGCAGTCAGTTCAAGAAGAAACAAGACAAAGGAACGATAGATGTCTGGTGGCTGTTTGATGACGGAGGTGAAAGAAAATCATCATGACACTCACATCATCTTGTGTTGTGTTGTGTTGTGTTGTGTTGTGTTGACTTTGACGTTGTGTTGATGTTATTCTGCAGGTCTGACGCTTCTGCTGCCTCACATTCTCACCACACGCAAGAAATGGAGGAACTGTAAACTCAGAATCTTCATCGCCGGACAGTCTGAGCGGATCGAACGGGACAAAGAAGAGTGAGATTACACACAAACACAAACATGAAGCATATTTATAAGTGTGTCCAAACTCAAATAGAGCTGGGAATCTATTCCGAAAAGAGCCGATTCCACGATTCCAAGCCGTTGAGAATTGGGAGGCGATTCTTCATCGAGAGGCAAAGCCTTCATAAGCACAAGCCCCACCTCTTAGCTGATGTCATCGGTCAGCTAAATCACATTAGTTTCTGGTCTAAAACACTACAGACTTCAGAACAAAGTGTCTAGTCTAGAGCTGTGGAATGACATACAATAGTCTGCATCCATAAATGCAAAAGCTTTGTTTCCACACACAGTGCACAATATGCACACATGTAACAGATCATATAAGCACGTTTGCTTTTCAGAGGGACTGTAAACGGAGCGTCTTCTCTTAGTCTCTACCGATGAGCTCAGTATGTGCGTGAAGGGAATTACATATTACATAACACAGCACAGCACAGCACTGAACAGCACAACACAGCACTGCACTGCACTGCACTGCACTGCACTGCACAGCACAGCACAGCACAGGACAGCACAGCACAGCACAACACAGCACAGCACAGCACAGCACTGCACAACACAACACAGCACTGAACAGCACAACACAACACAGCACAACACAGCACAGCACAGCACTGCACAACACAACACAGCACTGAACAGCACAACACAACACAGCACAACACAGCACAGCACAGCACAACACAGCACAGCACAGCACAGCACAGCACTGCACAGCACAGCACTGCACAACACAACACAGCACTGAACAGCACAACACAACACAGCACAACACAGCACAGCACAACACAGCACAGCACAGCACAGCACAGCACAGCACAGCACAGCACAACACTGCTCTGCACAACACAGCACAGCACAGCACTGCACAACACAGCACAGCACAGCACAGCACAACACTGCACAACACAACACAGCACTGAACAGCACAACACAGCACAGCACAGCACAACACTGCTCTGCACAACACAGCACAGCACAGCACAGCACTGCACAACACAACACAGCACTGAACAGCACAACACAGCACAGCACAGCACAGCACAGCACTGCTCTGCACAATACAACACAGCACAGCACTGCACTGTACAGCACAACACAACACAGCACTGCACAACACTGCACTGCACAGCACAGCACTGCACAACACAGCACAGCACAGCACAGCACAGCACAGCACAGCACAGCACAGCACTGAACAGCACAACACAGCACAACACAGCACAGCACAGCACAGCACTGCACAGCACAACACAGCACAGCACAACACTGCTCTGCACAACACAGCACAGCACAGCACAGCACTGCACAACACAACACAGCACTGAACAGCACAACACAGCACAGCACAGCACAACACTGCTCTGCACAACACAGCACAGCACAGCACAGCACAGCACAGCACTGCACAACACAGCACAGCACAGCACAGCACAGCACAGCACTGCTCTGCACAATACAACACAGCACAGCACTGCACTGTACAGCACAACACAACACAGCACTGCACAACACTGCACTGCACAGCACTGCACAACACAGCACAGCACAACACAGCTAAGCACAGCACACCACTGCACAACACAACACAGCACTGAACAGCACAACACAGCACAGCACAACACTGCTCTGCACAACACAGCACTGCACAGCACTGCACTGCACAACACAGCACAGCACAGCACAACACAGCACAGCACAGCACAGCACAGCACAGCACAGCACAGCTCTACACAACACAGCACTGCATTGCACTGCACTGCACAGCACAGCACAACACAACACAGCACTGCACAGCACAACACTGCTCTGCACAGCACAACACAGCACAACACAGCACAGCACAGCACAACACAGCACAACACAGCACAGCACAGCACAGCACAACACAGCACAGCACAACACTGCTCTGCACAGCACAGCACTGCACAGCACAGCACAGCACTGCTCTACACAACACAACACAGCACTGCACTGCACTGCACAGCACAACACAGCACTGCACAGCACAACACTGCTCTGCACAGCACAGCACAGCACTGCACAACACAACACAGCACAGCACAGCACAGCACAGCACTGCTCTGCACAACACAGCACTGCTCTGCACAACACAACACAGCACAGCACTGCTCTGCACAACACAGCACTGCACTGCACAGCACAGCACAGCACTGCACAACACGGCACAGCACTGCACTGCACTGCACTGCACTGCACAACACAGCACAGCACAGCACAGCACTTCACTGCACAGCACAGCACAACACAACACAACACAACACAACACAGAACAGCACAACACAGCACTGCACAACACAACACAGCACAGCACTGAACAGTACAGCACAACACAACACAAGATCAGATAAGATCAAATCTGCTTCTAATCAAAAGAAAAGTCGACTACTAACCGATGTGTCGTGTTATGATTTGTCTGTCAGAATGCAGATGATGCTCAAGAAGTTCAGGATCAAATGTGATGACTTCAAAGTGATATCAGATATGAACATCAGGCCCAGCGCAGAGAGGTACAACACACACAAACACACACACACACACACACAACCTCACTTCATTCACTGTGTTATTCACTCTGTGTGTGTGTATTAGCTGGAAAGCGTTCAATGACATGATCGAGCCGTTCCGGATGCACGAGGGATCAAAAGAGACGACACAGGAGGAAGCTTTGAGGAAAGAGCATCCATGGAAGATCACAGACACTGAACTCGATGCCTTTGAGGAAAAGGTACAACACAATTAGAATGACATCATCATACAATATAATATTGTCACATGTTGAGCATGATCGTATAACACATTCATGCAAACCAATCCACAGACAATCCTGCAGGTGCGATTGAATGAACTTCTCCAGGAGAGCTCTCGAGCCGCTAAACTCATCGTGCTGTAAGTCACCTACTTCGTCTCGTCTAGTCTCTTCTCTTCTCTTCTCTTCTCTTCTCTTCTCTTTTAATCCTAAACTGTTCTGTGATGATGATGACGTGTGTGTGTGTGTGTGTGTGTGTGTGTATGTCAGGAGTCTGCCCATCGCTCGTAAAGGTTCAGTGTCTGATCATCTGTATATGGCCTGGCTGGACGCGCTCACAAAGAATCTTCCACCGACCGTCCTGATCCGTGGAAACCACCAGAGCGTCTTGACATTCTACTCCTGAAGCTGTTCAACAGAAACATCACACACACACTTTTTACATATAAAAACACATTTTATATTGTGCTGTCTCGAGTACACTAGTGTTGCTTTGCTTTGATTGCTCATATATATATATATATATTCTGCTCTCTAGTGGAAGTGTGTAGCTATAGCAACAATTACATTAGATTTCTGCACAAAGTGCAATAAAGTGTGAAATGATTCAGAATGATCAATTATTCAGTTATTCTGATGTAAATATATTCATGCTTCATAACGATGTTTTCTTGACAACCTGTTTATATTTCTGCAGTACTTGAAAATATTGTGTGAGATATTTCACTCTGAATTCAAGAATATTAAAGTTTTATTTATGATTATTTATCAGTAATTAATAAAGACATTTTAAAACTTCTCACATGTATTTTCTTAACACAGTATATACAGTATAACACAGTACTATATAGCGTTTATGGGAAGAACAAATAGGTTTATGTTATAAAATTGTCTCTTGAATTTGGTAAAGAAGGACACACGATTGTTTGACCATTAGTGACATCATCATGATAATGAGGCTCACGCGCGCACATATGCAATAATCGGTTATCAAAGCCTCATAAACACACACCAAAAATGTTTGTTTTTTATTTGACAAGCAAGTACAGACCCGTGACTGTGAGCTTTAACTGAAGTCTCGGTTCATTATCGTCACTTCTGATGTGAATCGTGCAGTTCGTGTGATGTCCGGCAGGTGGCGGTAACGCGCGTGAGCTCGAGCGTAACGAGGCGAAGAAGAGATTGAGCTCGCGCATCCTCCACATAACAACACGCTGGTGTTTATAAAGATGATAAAGAGTCGCGTGTGTGGTGTTTTTCTCGCTTATGTCTGCGGTGTTAACGGACGCAGCGCTGCAGGTCAGAGTCACACAAATATAAACTCTCACAGTGAATAACCTGCTGCTGTTGTGACGGAGGATATTTACATCATTATCTGTATTTTATCCGCATGTTATATGTGTGGCGTAACCGCAACTAAAGCTGAACGGTAACGGTGTGTTTATCCACAGAAGTACTTTAATAACTGATATTTCATGCCATATTTGACGTTTATTTTTGTTAATTAGACTGACTAACGTTTACAGTATGAAAGAACAATCGCGTATTGTAACTTATATATAGAAACATTTATATTTAAATTATTACTTGACCTTTTTGTGACGTATGGTGGTCAGACTGGATATACGTCATCGCTCAATGACTTTGTGTGATTGGCTTAAGAATGTGCCGCCAATTTCATTCATTCGAGCGCGCGCTCTTCTCCGCACAGTGTTCGTGTAGTTGTGCTCGTGTAGTTGTGCTCGTGTAGTTGTGCTCGTGTAGTTATAATGCCGTGTTGTGAAGTCGCAGAGGCCGTTTCTCCACAGAAGAGAAGCAGGAGTCACGCAAGTGGAGAAAACTCGGTGTTGAAATTCGCCAAACTGACGGAGAACGCCACGAGACCGAGCCGAGGATCAAACCGAGCCGCCGGATACGATCTGTACAGGTCACACACACACACACACACACACACACTAACACACACACACACACATCGATTAAACTACACTGTAGTGCATGTTGTGTTGTGACCTGTGTGTGTGTGTGTTACAGCGCTTATGATTACAGTGTTGGATCGATGGATAAAGTTCTGGTGAAGACCGATATTCAGATCGCGGTTCCTCATGGTTATTACGGCAGAGTCGGTGAGTGTCGCATTAACACTGAATGAGTGTAGATGTTTAGTTCTATAATAACTCCACTGATGGTGTTTGTGTTGTTTTGTTGTGTAGATGTTTAGTTCTATAATAACTCCACTGATGGTGTTTGTGTTGTTTTGTTGTGTAGATGTTTAGTTCTATAATAACTCCACTGATGGTGTTTGTGTTGTTTTGTTGTGTAGATGTTTAGTTCTATAATAACTCCACTGATGGTGTTTGTGTTGTTTTGTTGTGTAGATGTTTAGTTCTATAATAACTCCACTGATGGTGTTTTGTTGTGTAGATGTTTAGTTCTATAATAACTCCACTGATGGTGTTTGTGTTGTGTAGATGTTTAGTTCTATAATAACTCCACTGATGGTGTTTGTGTTGTTTTGTTGTGTAGATGTTTAGTTCTATAATAACTCCACTGATGGTGTTTGTGTTGTTTTGTTGTGTAGATGTTTAGTTCTATAATAACTCCACTGATGGTGTTTGTGTTGTTTTGTTGTGTAGATGTTTAGTTCTATAATAACTCCACTGATGGTGTTTTGTTGTGTAGATGTTTAGTTCTATAATAACTCCACTGATGGTGTTTGTGTTGTGTAGATGTTTAGTTCTATAATAACTCCACTGATGGTGTTTGTGTTGTTTTGTTGTGTAGATGTTTAGTTCTATAATAACTCCACTGATGGTGTTTGTGTTGTTTTGTTGTGTAGATGTTTAGTTCTATAATAACTCCACTGATGGTGTTTTGTTGTGTAGATGTTTAGTTCTATAATAACTCCACTGATGGTGTTTGTGTTGTGTAGATGTTTAGTTCTATAATAACTCCACTGATGGTGTTTGTGTTGTTTTGTTGTGTAGATGTTTAGTTCTATAATAACTCCACTGATGGTGTTTGTGTTGTTTTGTTGTGTAGATGTTTAGTTCTATAATAACTCCACTGATGGTGTTTGTGTTGTTTTGTTGTGTAGATGTTTAGTTCTATAATAACTCCACTGATGGTGTTTGTGTTGTGTAGATGTTTAGTTCTATAATAACTCCACTGATGGTGTTTGTGTTGTTTTGTTGTGTAGATGTTTAGTTCTATAATAACTCCACTGATGGTGTTTTGTTGTGTAGATGTTTAGTTCTATAATAACTCCACTGATGGTGTTTGTGTTGTTTTGTTGTGTAGATGTTTAGTTCTATAATAACTCCACTGATGGTGTTTGTGTTGTTTTGTTGTGTAGATGTTTAGTTCTATAATAACTCCACTGATGGTGTTTGTGTTGTAGCTCCTCGCTCTGGTTTGGCTGTGAAAAACTTCATTGATGTGGGAGGTGAGTGTGTTTCACGAGTGATCATCATAAGTGTGTGTGTGTGTTTGTGTGTTGTTAACGTGTGTGTGTGTTCCAGCTGGTGTTGTGGATGAGGATTACAGAGGGAATCTGGGAGTTGTGCTGTTTAACTTTGGTAAAGAGACTTTTGAAGGTGAGATTTCATGTGTAAGATCTGCACAACATCACAGTCATTCATCACATCACTAACTGCAGTGTATGTTACATATGAAGAGTTTGGTTCTAAAATAACAACTTTAGTATTTTGCATTACCATCAAACTGCAGGTAGTTTGTTTGAATTTAAGCTATAATATCTAAAACACAGCTAAACATGATTTATCTCATTTTGGAACCCAATGGTTGGTATTTAGCTTCAGTACATTATTAATAATACTTCTGATTCTTGTCTAAAGCTTCACCTCACAGGAGACGGATGGGTTCTGACTCTGTTTTGTGTTTGTAGTGAAGAAAGGAGATCGTATCGCTCAGCTCATCTGTGAGAGAATCTGTTACCCGGAGCTGCTGGAGTTACAGGTGATGGCTCTTCTTCTTCTTCCTTCATCTGTCAAGAGCATCATCATCACCGTGAGCGTAAGAATCATCTCAAACTCAACTTAAATTGTGTATGTTTATCATTTCAGACACTGGATGATACTGAGAGAGGTGCAGGCGGTTTCGGCTCTACTGGCACAAACTGAAACCAATCGTATCTCTGTGTGTGTGCTACAATTATTGTGTTTGTGAGAAGTCTGTTCAATCAACTAGATGTAAATATCTTGTGATTAAAATGCTTGTTCTTCATGAATGATTTGAGATGAATCTGTTATGTTACGTTTGACAATTGTTCATTCAAACACTTTCATGTCAACAAGAGTAACTGTGCCATCAGGTGGCGCTACAGGACAAGAGATTTTAAATGTTTCACATGATGATCGTGAGCTGAATTCTAAGCACATGAAGATCAGATAAGAGCCACAACTTTTATTCTGTTTTCCTTCTGATGATGTTTCTCTTCAGTGACACAACATTACTTTTGAAGGAGAGCAGATCACTTCATTGTTTTAATATATCAAACATGTCTACTTTTATATTCTTCCAGATAAAGTACTGTGGTAATACCTCAAAGAAAACACTACAACCAGTGGAGTCCATGCACTAACCTCTCAGTATCTGAACGCTGACATGTGACGTCATGATGTGTCTGCGAAACATACTGATCAAACATCATGCCCTGTTGTGAAAGACACGTCAAGAGAAGAGAAACCAAAACATGTGATTTTATTGTGAATTTACAACTAAACCCCCACAAATCTGAGCACACAACAGAATGATGGACTTTGACACGGCACACGTGTTCACACGCATGACGACGCAGCTGTGTGTGCGTCAGTAAGATGTCAGTGCATGGGTTTTCAGTCACAGAATGTGTATAAACACGGTTTAAGTAGTTGGTCATTATAATAAGCACCATTACAAACCCTTCCTTCCAGGGCTCCTATAGTTTACAAATGCTTTTGGAGAGTAAAAAGTGACACGGTTACAGTATAGACACACTTAAATTACATGTGGAATAGTTGGCAGGAGAGAAGAGAAAGGCTAGCGCGCAGTGGACGTGGGCCGAGGTGCATTTCATGATTATTACAGTGCATTCATCTCATAACTAGCACCAGTTAAATACATCAGACCGTGCAGAGGAGAGTCCAGCGTCCTGAAGCTGCGTCTGTCTGGGGTTCCCACATCACCGAGACACCAAGTTATTCTTCCACTAGTATGATACTGATGTTGGTGAGTGCAATGCAGATGTAATGATATAATTCACGAGTGTGGGAACCCTGCTGAACGCTCAACCTCCTGTTCGCTCAGCGTATCAGCAGACGCGCAGCTTCCTGTCCGTTCAGACTTCCACAGTGGATTAATATATTTTCTGAGCTTGAAGGCGTACGAGTGTATTTGGACTCTAAGCGTGTGTGATACAGTTTGTGTTGTCTTTGTGACAGGCTGTCTGGTATCGGCCAATCAGTGCAGGAGAATCTGAACTTTCATGAGCAGAGCGTCTCCCAGCTGCCCACTGAGGTAGTCTCTATCCCGCTGCTCGTCCAGCTGGCTCTGTTCTTTCCTGCTGTACAGAGGAACGCTGCGGATCTGTAAATAATACGCTCCCGGCTGGATGGATTTCTTCTTGGATACGTGCAAGTAGCTGATGCCCTCTTTCTGGTTGATTTTAAAAAGGCCGTTGTCGTTGCCGTACTCGATGGTGTAGCGGACGTGGTTTGTGAGAGTGGAGAGCGCTGGGAGGAAGTCCATGATGTGATCTTGACTTTTTAGTGTGCTAATGTTCAAGTTGAATTGTAGAGTGTCATCGACGTCCACACTGTCGAGACTGACCGACTCAGAGTCATTCTGTGAACACACATAGAAAAACACACAGCGTTACCAGTCTCAACATCTCCTTACTGCACGCACACGCATTCATTATCATGATTCTGCTGACACTTTGGTGTGAGCGCAGGTTACCTGCAGGTGTTCCTCTGTTCCGTTAAGGCCTCTGCGCTTCCGGCCTCTCTTCGGATAACCGTTTATCTTGCACTCGTAGCATGCTTCAGGAGAAAGAGCGTTCTCCTCTTCATCAGCATCAGTGAGAGAAGAACTGCCCAGACCAACACCATTCACACAGTGACTAAAACACAAACACATATCAACACGCGATAAAGAGACAAACATCAGGACTGAAGGGGGCGCTAGAGTGTTTTAATTCACATAAACATGTTCTCATTCTGTACAAGTGTGCTTCCTCAAGAATGTCTGTTGCACATCTCTCTCACCCCTGTCCTGCTCTCAGGTACCCCGATGGACAGCCGCACAGGTAACCCCCGTCTGTGTTAGAGCAGCCGTATGTGCAGGGGTTCTGAGATGAGCTGCATTCATTGATGTCCTGACAGCCGCCCGCCATCTGCTCGAAGTTGAAACCCGTCGGACACAGACAGCGGAAACTGCCCAGCGTGTTGTGACACGACGCGCCGCCACATATCTGACTGTTATGACATTCATTCTCATCTGTAAACACACACACAGGGATCGGAGTGAAAGGTCAGCCGGGTTCCCACTACGTGCTGACCCAAATTGACAGAATTCCTGCCAAACGTCCGGCAGCCTCGCAGCAGGCAGTCTGGACCTCGAGGTCACAGAACTTTAATCAGCACAGGAAAGGGCTGAGCTTCCAGTAACAGAACATTCCAGACACTAACAGAGCCCACACAACATGAACACAACCGTCACATGCCTTTATTGCTCTGGTCATGCAGTTGTGACAGACAGACGGACGGTGAAGGTGTCTTACCTACACACTGGTTCCACTGGTAGTGTTGGAGATAACCTTGTGGACAGCTGCATCTGAAACCGCCCACCAGATTCTGACAGCCGTGCTGACATCGATGACTGGCTACACACTCATCCGTATCTTACAGAGGGAACACACACAAATATCACGTCAATCTACACAGGCCCTGACTCCCTACAACAGTCTCACATCTCATGTCAAACTGTGTGTTTGTGTGTTTACCTTCACAGTGTTGTCTGTTAGAGTCGAGTGTGAATCCTCTCTGACACTCACAGCTGAAGCTGCCGGGGCTGTTCTGACACACTCCGTTTGAACCACACAGACCGGGTTCAGTGGCACACTCATTATGATCTGACACACACATGAATCTGAATGAGTCTGCTTTGTTTTCTTTCTGATGTTTTCTAACTCAAGGTCACATGAGTTTACAACTGTTCTACATAACACGACTGGGTCACCGTGACAAAAGGCCAATGCTAAATGTGTATCGTTACACCCCTAGTCAATGCTATTAAATCGCTTCAGTATCAAACAGGTCATGTGACCTTTGCCGTCTTTACTTCACTGGTGCTCGCTGCATCACATCACTGCTCATTTACATAAACTCTGATCAACACTTTCTCAGTCGCACATGTGAAACTGAAAAGTCCTGGTCACATTGTTGCTGGAGCAGAATGTTTTGTTAATGTCACGACTCACCGATACACGCGGTGTGATGTTGTGTGAATCCTGGAGGACATTTACAAGTGAATCCGCCGATGGTGTTGACACACAAAAACTGACAGTTGTGTTGTTTGGTGGAACATTCATCCAGATCTGAGAGAAAGAGACGATCAGACCTCACTGTAACACAAGTGTGTATGTGTTTGTGTGTGTTTACCTCTGCAGCTCTTGTTGTCATCCTGTATGATGTACCCCCGCGGGCACGAGCACACATACCCCCCATCAGTGTTCTTACAGATGAAGTTACACGGTTTAGGAGCCTGAACACATTCGTCCACATCTATAGAAACACATGAACATTTCACACTCTGAAACATCCCTCGGTGTGTGTGTGTGTGTGTGTGTTTGTGTGAGACTCACCCACACACTGAGTGGCTGTGATGTCAGTTGTGTATCCTGGTTTGCACGTGCAGCTGAAGGAGCCCAGAGTATTTAAACACTGACCGTTCTTACACAGATTTCCCATCACCTTACACTCGTCAATATCTACACAACACAATGACACAAATGAACACACAGATGCATTCATCAAATACCCGATCACACAATCTGTCACGTGTGTTTGTACCCTGTCCGTCTGTTGTGTATCCGGGTCCGAGCGGACACATCTTCTTGTATTGTGTGGTTCCGGGCAGCGGGCAGAGCTCACAGTTCTGTCCCCAGCCGCGGCCTCCATGACAACAACACTCAGACTTCCTGACACTGACACGACTGCTGGAACTCATCTGACACATGGTCTGAAGAACCTCCATGAAGCAGAAGCCCTGACGGTTATCTAAAACACACACACACAGTATTAACAGAACAGACGTTGTGCTTTATATACTGTAGATCTGCAATACGGATCTTAAATGAAGACTGAGAAAACAAGACGTCAGTAATCCAGTTAGTGCTTGACAAGAGATCTCAGCTGAATTTAAGGTTGAAATACACAGAAACACACAGATATGAGATACTTTGCTATCCAGATTCCAGCTCAGTGGTAAGAGCAGGCGCTTACAATGCCAATGTCATGGGTTTGACCCCAGAGGATTGCACATACTTAGGAACAAATGTATAGGAGAATACAATGTAAATCACTTTGGATAAAAGCGTCTGCCAAATGCAGAAATGTTAGCAGATGCTTTTATCCATATTGACTTATCATGGGACATTAAATAAATGTTCACTGTTCACTCATTCCATTCATCAAGTGCGTTTACATGCACAAAATAATATCTATCAAAACTCAGCTTCAAAAGAAACCTGTTTTCATGTGTTTACATGCATAGGAATAAACCAGCTACGCAGAAAACCGCGTTTACACAGAAGTTTAAAACTCGCCGGGTGTCTCTCGTGCGGTCTCGCGATAGTCTGTTTAGTAATTAAAAATGCAGCATGAAAACGGTCAGAAGCTTTTTGTTTATATCTCTGCTCATGTCAACAATAGTTCTTCATTTTGAGGCTTCTACATCAACTGCATTATTCCACAGCGACTTTTAGACGTTATTTTACTATTACGTCCGTTTGGGACTTTTACTACTGGACAGTAAAGTAATCTGCAAACCTCTGCTGATCGGTTTTTGCTTACGCCATTTATGACCTTTTCCCAATAAAAGAAAACGGTTTTACGTGTTTACATGACCTTACATATTCAGGGTGGGGATCACAGGGTACCTCAGGATACGATACATGGCTCACGATGATGATAATATCATGATGTGGTGATACTACAGTAACTCAATGTATTGTTTGGCAAGATATCTCCCTAACTATGAAAACAACATGTTCAAGTACACAAAACTCTTTCAGTCGGTAAATTAATATATTACCAACATGAGTAACATTTCAAGTAAATTAAACATTTTATACTTAAATTAGAAGCTTATCTTTGTAAACTGACAAACATTTAAAACATTTAAACATGTTTACATTGGCACAGTTCTAAATTTAACATCTTCGTGTTAACCAGCTTAAATAAAATAAACCTAAAAAACATTTGAGTGCAGCAACTTGCATTTAATATAAGCACATTAACGTTCATTTACAAATATTCATGGAGCATATTTGATTTTACACACAATCCTAAACTCTCTCAGAATAGTTTGTTCACGTTTCCCTCATTTGCGTGCTAAGCGCCACCCAGTGCAGCCATGATGTAATAATGCTTGGGAATATATTCAGAGCGTCTTGTTTTATTAATGCATTCAAATATTGATATTTGGCCCAGCGTATCGATTCTCATATCGCACACAGAAGGACGACTATACATCGCCATATTTATATATTGTCTCATCTCTTTTACATATATCAGCTTATTAAGCGTCATCGGCATAAGACTGTGCATGATAGCTGTGATGAGAAGAAAGTGTGTTACTGTCATGAGACGATGCGAGTCAACACACACTCACCGATACACTCGGTTCTGCTGGGACTGGGACTGAATCCTTGATCACAGATGCAGCGGTAACTGCCCACAGTGTTCTCACAGCGGCCGTTCTCACAGATGCCTGGTTTAACTGTGCATTCATTCAGATCTGAACACACACACACACACACACATGATTGAACAGAAGATGAATGTGTGTTTAGTATTGAACATCAGGACAGTCAGGTTCTCACCCACACAGCTGTCTCCCTTTGGCTGTCTGGTGTATCCCGGTGAGCAGATGCACATGTAAGTACCAATCAGATTCTTACAGGTCATTCCTCTGGAGGCGCAGTCATCCAGACCGTCCTCACACTCGTTCTGATCTGTGGAACACAAACAATGCTGTGTGCGTGTGTGTGTGTGTGCGTGCGTGCGTGCTAACACACTGCTGGAGTGTTTGTGTGTTTACCTTTACACATCCGCCCATCTTCCCTCAGCACGTATCCCGCAGGACACTTGCATTGATACGATCCCAGCGTGTTGACACAGCGGAAGGCACAGAGCAGCGGATTCTGGGAACACTCATTCACATCTGAAAAACAAGTGAAGGAGTTTCTACATTCATCATTTACACATCCTCAAGAATGTTAGTAACCGAACAACAGCAGTTCCCAATCACTTGCATTGGTTTTGTGTTCATACAAGGGAAGTTTTTTATACGTCACCATTTTCTATACGTCACATCATGTAAAGGAAGAACATCAACAGAAAGTGTCGGCCGTAGTTTTACCTTCACAGGTCATCATGGGTCCGGGTTCAAATCCCTCATCGCAGCTGCATTCAAACGCTCCCTCGACATTTGTGCAGGTGCCGTTACCACACGGGTTCCCAAGCTCACACTCATCTGTGTCTGAAAAATAAACAATAAGTTACTCTCATAACCCCGGTTCTCTGACACATCGAGTGGCGAGATCCACATATGGGAGTATACTGTCTGGTCTCTGTCTGGCACCTTCTTGTTTTTTCCTGTTTCGTCCTCTGTTTTTGTCGTGTCGAGCATTGTTTTGAAAGTGCACCATGTGCTCGGAGTCCAAGTGTACCACCCACCCCTCTCATCACCTTGTTAATTAGGTGGTTTCCTCGCTTCACCTGGGCTCTTTGGTCTTTTCCCTCACACCGGTCATTCCTCGTTTGCTTTCTGCTTTATTCCTGGTGTTTCTCTTGTGTCAGATTTGTATAGTTGATTGCCTAGTGACGGCCAGTCTTGAACCCTAGTTACTTATCACTTTGTCCTGTCTAGGCTCCAGTGCTGTTATCCACCACCAGGAGTCTGTCTCTTCATACTCAACATGGGTTCCTCTCCCCTCGCGAAACAGATATTATTATCTTGTTGCTCTCTGCTAGCTGGGACCTCTATGCCGGTGGCTTTCGATCGTCATCGTCGCAGCTGCCGCCGCCCCGCCTTTAAGGAACTTTCCCTCTCCACTCGGACGCTTTTATCCAAAGTGACTTATATTGCATTATCCTATACATTTTTTTGCTTCTGACTATGTGCTATCCCTTACTATCGTACCCCCACAACCTTGGTGTTGTTCGTGGTATGCTCGAACCCCTGAGCCACAGGAAAGCTGTATCTTCTTGTGGATTACTCCTGACGCTCGAGTGGCATCGCACATAGAGGATTTCTTCAGTTCAGTGGACTTTTGTCTTTGTGGAATATTATTCGGACAGCTTGCTTTGGATTCTCTCATGCGTTGAGTAGGCGACCCTCTAGCAGATATTCAGGGTTCAATTATTGGAACTTTACCCAGGGGACACTTACTAGAGCTGAGACTGCCACCTTTCCCCCCCGGGGCGACCAGTTGTAGCCACTTCCCCTGGTCATTACGGCTGAGCGCTTGAGCCACCTGTTCCCTCTTTGGACGATCTTGTGAACTCTCCACTTCAGCAGTCTAGAGTGCCTAGTGATTTCTCTACGTTTACTACACTGTGTGTTTAGCTTAGAGTGTTTATTAAACTCTGTTGTACCCTGCATCTGAGTCCTGACTCGTTCCTCAGAAATACACTAACAGTGAGGTTCTGAAAGCCAGAAAAGGAAAGAAATCAGGTCGTCTACGAGTCATGTCGTGGCACAGGTTCTCTAACAAACTTGCGGTGTGTGTCGGACGGGCGCGCATGGGGCCTTTTGACTCCGAGCACATGCTATTTGTCTGTGTGATTGTCTATATGTCTCTTGCCACTGTCATTGTTAAGTGTCCTTGAGTTTGGGAAAGGCACTATATAAATTTAACGTATTATTATTATATGCCTAGAAACTTCCAGTGTAGCAGATAAATGCTTATATGGGAAAAAAAGCATCTTTGAGATCCACTGATGTGAACCAGTCCTTCTGTGTTATGGCGCGGGACAGAGTGCTATGGGTTAACATTCTGAGATTGTATTTCCTTAAATGTATACCAGAGAGCAGGATGGCCTCCTCTGAGATTCATCTTGGTTGACGAACCGAAGTTGCCCGCAAAGATATCGTCTACGGCAACGCAGGATTAGGCAGGTCAGCGCAATTAAGTGATGTGGCGCCCCGGAGACTCCCTGAGGCACGCCACCGTGTCCCTGAGTCAGAAAGCTCGAAACACTGGGTCAGCGCAACTTTGAGACGATGCTGCAGGAGCATTTTCAGCAGCAGAAGGCAATGGCTACAATGCTCTGTGTTCTCCAAAGCCTCTTCTGCATGATTGAGGCCCAAGCAGACCACGGTGAACTTAGCGGCGATAAGAGCCCTGCACGAAGCCCGTGATGAGCTGTTTCCGGGAGTAACGGCAGATTTACAGAGCGACATAATGGCGAAATACTCTGTGGCGGGCAGCCGTGGAAAGGGGAGCAGGTGAGAAAATCCACGAGCGTGGGCGGCTCAGGATGCAAAAACACAGCTAACCTGGTTGAATAGACGACTGCCATGTCTGGTGGAGGCGATATGTCCTCCTGAAGACACACAGTGAACAGCGAAAATTCTACCGAGCTGTGTTTGAGCAGAGATTACTAGAAGCGATTGTCAACTGCAGCGCAGGCCTCTGATGTGTGTGTCTGAATGTGACTGTAGATCTGACCTTCACAGTGAACTCCAGAGAAGTCCAGCCGGTAACCAAATGAGCATTCACAGCGAAACGTCCCGTCTGTGTTGATGCAGTGACCGTTGGTGCAGATGCCAGGATTCTCCGAGCACTCGTCCACATCTGAAACCCAACATCACTCATCATTCATCATCATCACTCATCATCAGTCGTCAGTGTGTGCAGTGTGATACTCACCCACAGCAGAATCATCCAGATCCAATCTCTTCCCAGGAGCGAAACACAGCGCTGTGAACGCCTCTGAAACACAACACACGCTCATGATCACTGGAGGAGTATCGCAGGAATCACATGTGTGTGTGTTCTTATACTGTACTCACCCTCATCTTTCCCTGGGCAGATCTCACAGGGGTCACCCCACCCCTGACCCGGCATAGCACTACAGCAACACACTCCTTTAGTTGTGTTGAGAGGCTTTGGTGCCAGACAGCGTCCGTTCTCAAACTTAGTGTAACAATAATTCACACGAATATCTGTGTGTGTGTGCAAGAGAGAGAGAGCGAAGGAGAGAAAATACTTGTGTTTATACACTGTGTCATTCACCTCTTGTCATCTGCTGAAAATAAAAGCGTTGTACATAAAAATATTCTTCACGTAATAGAACAACACGTGTAAAGTTACAACACAGACACGTGACAACACAACAGTGTGGTAATATGTGTGCTCTTGAGAAAGGGTTGAGGGGCTGTTGCTCTAATTCCCTGAAGCCTGTTTCTCATTTGCAGAAGCTTTTCCATCTTTACACACAAAACACACACACACACACACTAACCTGCATAACACAAATACACACACAGTGAGGGAAACACCCTGTTCTGTCCACATAATCAGAGACAAGACAGATGGAAAGCTTGACACACACACACACACACACAGACACACACACACACACAAACGCACACACACACACACACACACACACACACACACACACACACACACACAAACGCACACACACACGCACACACACACACACACACACACACACACACACACACACAAACGCACACACACACACACACACACAGACAGACACACAAACGCACACACACACACACACAAACGCACACACACACACACAAACGCACACACACACAAACGCACACACACACACACACACACACAAACGCACACACACACACACACACACACACAAACACACAAACGCACACACACACACACAGACACACAAACACACAAACGCACACACACACACACAAACGCACACACACACAAACGCACACACACACGCACACACACACACGCAGACAAGTTTCACAACTGCTGCACTACACAAGAGTTTTCATGTTTTCAATTGAACAGTGACAGGATGTGTGCTGCTTTAGACAGGAAGTGGTGTGGAATTCTGGGATTGGTCTGTGATAACTCACCCACACATCTCTTTCCAGATGAGGACAGCTGAAATCCCTCCGGACAATCACACCTGAAGCTGCCCGGTGTGTTCAGACACTTGCCAAAGATACAGATCTCTGGAGTCTGAGTGCATTCATCGATATCTGAGCACACACACATTAACACGGTTAATTTCCTCATCATGTGATCATTAAGAGTGAGAGAAGATCGCTCTGAACTCTCACCTTCACATCTCTCATTCTCCAGGTAATATCCAGGAGTACAGATGCACCTGTAGGATCCGTCAAGATTCTGACAGGTTCCAGGTCCACAGGTGCCAGGATTGATTAAACACTCGTTGATGTCTGTGTGGACGGACATGAGGACATTTCTTCACTGCACACAGACACATGAAGGAGGTGAAGCGGCTTTGAGTCTCACCTTCACACGTTCTGCCATCAGAAGAAAGTTTATATCCGTCCAGACACACACACACAAATGAACCCACTGCGTTGATACAGTTGCCGTTCCTACACAAGCCTCTGAGGGACGTACACTCATCCAAGTCTGAAGAGCCAACAGAAAATCATCATCAGCTCTCAACAGTCTTCAATGGTTATTAATCACATTCATTCATTCTTCATGTAACATCAATGTTTGCATTTAAGCTGAAGTGTCACGATCACATTTACCCAAACTCACACCATTGGTTAATGTTTATGTTTTAAAGAGTCACAGTCACAAACATACTTCAGTCAACATAACAAAGTCTTGATTATTAATCTTTTTAAAGATGGGGTATCATGTTATGTCATGCAGTCTGACTTCTTAACACTGTTAAACGTACTTCACATGGTCGACTTGTTAATAAACGAGTTAGACGTATGGCGTTGTATTTCTGTGCTTGATACTCTCTGCCAGCACTCACACTTGTTTCGGAAAGTTTTTTATAAGTGTGGATACCTGTTTCATAACAAGGATCATATTCCTTTTATTGGGCAATTCACACACGCTAGCATGAGAGAAAGAGCGCACCCACGCGTCATTCAGCCAGCATGAGTAAGAAGTCGCTCATCAATGCCGCTTCACTCGAAGGACGGAAGTTGAGGTGTGTCTGTATGTTCACTGCTTTTCGGTGATGTATGTTAGATAAACGGTGGATAAAACGCTGGATTTGCAGATGGTTTGAAACTGATAGATGGAGCGGTCCCATGTTGCCGGACATGAACCGCAGGCGGTGAGTCAAACTAAGTCATATATTGTGTTTTGTTGTCAATCGGCGCTTAAACTCATAATAAGGGATTAATGTGATGATGTGTCGTGTGCTCGTGCTGTAGCTCTTTCCCTCCTGCCCGCCTCCAGCAGCTCGTGTTTGTCTGGAAACAATGGTACGGCTGTATCTCTCTTTTATAAATGTGATCAAGCTAAAGACTCTTGGAAGATACGACGTATGCAATACTACTGTATAGGTACTCAAGATCTTTAATCACTGCAAAAACAGACTTTCTAACTTGGTATTTTTGTCTTGTTTTCCAGTACAAATGTCTAAAAATTCTTGAATCAAGATGCATTTTCTTAATGAGTCTTGTTTTTAGACCAAAAATATGAAATATTAGTGAATTTATGCTTAAAACAAGCTTGAATTAAGGTTTACATTTTTCTTAATCAGTCATTTCTAAAGATCATTTTAATCTTGAAAAAGATTAAAGCAGATTGCAAGACAAAAATACTAAAGTAAGAAAGTCACTTTTTGCAGTGGTACAGATTATTAATGATGTCAAAAGAATTAGGCATATTGTTTTGACTCAGGTAGACATGTTTTCATGATTGATTTAATTGTCACGTGAGATGTGTGTGTGTGTACCGATGCAGTCATTGTTGTGTGACAGCTGGAATCCAGGGTAACAGAGGCAGTTGTAGGAGCCCACAGTGTTCTTGCATGTTCCATTACCACACGGCTGACGCTCACACTCGTCTAAATCTGAATACAGATACAAAACAAGCAGATAAAGAGACAGACAGACAGCATCAGAGAGAGACAGAGAGAGAGAGAGAGAGAGAGAGAGAGAGAGAGTTGAACTCTCACCGATACACAGGTCTGGAGTGGATTTGTAGCCATTGGGGCAGATGCAGCGATAACTGCCCACCAAGTCAACACACTGACCGGGACCGCAGATGTTTGGATTCTCAACACACTCATTACGGTCTGAAGAGAGATGAAGAGTAAAACAATCAACCATCATCATCATCATCACACACGTTACAGTATTACACACACTTACCTACACACTGTTGTGTTGGTGTTTGCCGGTATCCTGGTTTACACTCGCAGCGGTAACTTCCAGGAACATTCAGACAGACAGCGTTCTGCTGACACACTGGACCATTCTGACATTCATCGATATCTACACACACATAATAAAAACAAACAAATCGCACCTTACCAAACAAAAACATATGAGAATATACTGGAAAATATAATGCATTCATTTAAATAAATACATTTCCAGATATTTGAAGAAGTGACATCAGAAAGTTTGTACCTTCACAGATGATCAGTTTCTCATTAAACACAAAACCCATGGGACATTCACAGCGGAAACTGCCGAGCATGTTGATACACACACCGTTTTCACACACACCTGCGATGTCCCGACACTCATCGATGTCTGTGGATCACACACACACACGTTTTATACTGTATATCTGACAGGATGTGTGTAGATGTTTTTGTGTGAGTGGTTTACCGATGACTTGACCAGTGTAGATGTCAATGAAGTATCCAGGCCTGTCACTGCCACACAGCACTGCAAACTCATCTACAGCAGAAAACACACATCACAAGTAAATGATGTTGAAATGCAGAAAGGTTTGTGTCATGGTTTGGTTTAGGGATTGTGTGAGGAGGATTACAGGATACAATATAGAGTTTCTACAGTAAAGAATCATTGTGTGTATGTGTCTCACTGGTGCTGGGTACAGGACACCGTTCGCAGGGCTTATTCCACGCTCGGCCGATGTTGTATGAACAGCAGCAGGCTTTCTTGGTCATGTTGGTGGTCAGTTCTCCGTCACATGTGCCATTATCAGTGTAGTAGTTTCTGTAACACAAGCTCTTCCGCACGTCTGCACACACAATGACACACACATCACGATCTGAACTCAATCCACACACTGGGTTGTGTTGTGTTGTGTGTAGACTGACCCATGCAGTTGTTTCCTCCATTGATCTGCATGTACTCAGGTGGACAAATACAGGTGTAGTTTCCAATGGTGTTATAACACTGACCCGGACCACAGATCCCAGGCCTCTCACACTCGTCTACATCTGAACAAACACAAACAAACCAAATCTGTCCTTTTAGTTTCAGTCACATTTTGCCTTTCGCCAGCTTTAATTTATGTTTCAGCCCGACGCAGATCTTGCAGTGTGTTGTTTAAATAGCTAATGCATATGCGCTCATTTGTGCACCCATGGGCGTGTTGGTCTAAAAAAGAGGCGCATTGTTGGCGCGTTGCTATTTTGAGGAACTGAATATAGACTTCGCCATAGACCAGCTCAAACCTGCTCTAAAGTCTAAAGTCAATGTTCGGAATATTTATAATTGAGTTATTTAAAGAGCGTGTTCGGAATATGCACCTATAGGCGGGTGCACAGCGCTCATACATTCTGCTTATTACACACAGAGAGACGCACATTTATAAAAAAGAATTACAATATAAAAGATTATTATTGTGGACATAAAGATACAAATCTGGCTCTTCCTGTAGATGGTCTGCTTGCACTTTAACCTCTCGCACAAGCAAACGCTCTTCCTTTCTGGAGAAGAGTTGCTCTTACCAATTCTGGTGTGTAAATAGCGAATTCTCCATGGAAGATGACACTCTGATTGGTTTATTGCACGCTTTGCCCAAAAAACACCCATCACTCCTTAAGAGAATCAGGACAACCTGTTTAGACCATGTGTCCGGGCGCACCGACCGTTTTCCCGCCGTTAAACTAGCAAAAGTGGATTCGGACACACCGAGTGCACCAGAGCTTTAAACCATGTGCTACGATCCTGAAAATAGGGCCCCAGGTGTCATGTGAAAGTGCGTTTGTGTGTGTATGTCTACAGTGCATGATGTGAGTGTAGGATGTTTAACTGACCTTCACAGATTCTGGTGTCTTCATTGAGCGCGAAACCTTTAGGACATTCACAATGAAAACTGCCGAAGGTGTTGATGCAGTTTCCACCCTGACACAATCCAGGCAGTTCCTGACACTCATTGATATCTGCCACACACAAACAACAGAACACACAACAAGTGACGCTACACAAGCATCATACAGCACTGAAGCGAGTGTGTGTGTGTGTTTATCTACCCTCTAGTATGACTGTGATCGGATTGGGTCGGAATCCTTCCCCTCCAGGACACAGATTTCTGTACTCCGCTGCAGGAAACCACAAGAGATTGTGTGGCAGACAGTGGTGGTGTACAGTGCTCAGTGTGTGTGTGTGCGTCACTCACTGGAGTTGAGGGATGGGCAGGCCTCACAGGGTGAACCCCAGGCCTGACCCTGGGAGCAACAGCAGGAGGCTTTGGACACGCCCACACCGATCTCATTAGAACAGTCCAGACTCTCAGAGAAGTCACCACGGTAACGAATATCCAGGAAACAGTTTCCAGAGCGGGTGTCTGAAACACATCACAAGCGTGTACACGCACTGCGTCTGTGTTTACGTGTGTCGTCTGAAGGTGTCGTGCGTGTCTTACCCACACAGCCGACTCCCGTGGGGTTGAGCTCGAAGTCTGGAGGACAGTTGCAGATGTAGCTGCCGGGGGTGTTGACACAACGACCGCTGATGCAGGTCGTGGGGTCGCCGCACTCGTCCACATCTGACACGGAGCGGAGAGAGAGGACAGTGAGACGAGAGGAGACAGACACGAGACACATGCGAGATGATGTCATACCTGTGCAGTTTCCTCCACTTCTGTCCAGCTCATAACCCGGATCACACAGACACCGGAAGAGACCCGGTATATTTCGACAGCGGCCGTTCACGCAGATATCAGCAAACGAACACTCGTCGATGTCTGTAGGAGGAGAGACACACACACGCAGTGAGCATGACAATGACATCACAGATGCCTATAGACGAACAAAAGAAACACCAGAGCCATTTGATAGAAGCAGGGATATGACACTACTGGATAATGACTGAAGGAAATGTTCATTATGAAAACACAGACACACAGACAGACAGGTCAGAGTCTCACCTTCGCAAGCTGTGCCGTCTCCAGTGGGAATGAAGCCCATATCACACTCACAGCGATATCCACCAGCGATGTTCAGACAGTGTCCATTCTCACAAAGATTCACATTCTCAGCACACTCATCAGCGTCTGCAAAACACACACGCGTCATGTTGTGTGTCCGTGATGATAAATCTGATAATGCCCACGTGTGTGTGTCTGAGGTCCTGCTATAAAAACAATGAAGGTTTAGGAGATGACCTCATATCTCAGGCCCGGTGCGTGTACCTGTGCAGTAGAATCCGTCTCCAGTGAATCCCTCTTTACACAGACAGCGGTACGAGCCCATCGTGTTGATGCAGTTTGCGCTGGAGCTGCACATGTGTGTGCCATTGGAGCATTCGTCCCGATCTGAAAGAGCAAACGCACAGAGCTGAAAGCGGTCTAGTTATTTATGTCACATGATCAGACTTGCGTGTGTATGATGTGACAGACCTCTGCATTTCAGTCCGTCTCCAATCCATCCTGGAGCGCAGCTGCATTTGAAACTGCCGGCTGTGTTTGTGCAGGTCGCATGTCGATCACAGTTCTGAGCTCCGATCTCACACTCATTAATGTCTAAAACACACACGAGAAAGATTACAGTGACAGCGCTGACCATTAAGACCTGATGACCCGGGTCATTGCCAGAGAGCGTCAGGTCAAGTGTCTCAACTCTTTTATCACAGCTAAATCCAATGCGTAAAACATCCAGCTGACCATAAATGACAGTGATAAAATAAGATCAAAGCGTTTCAGTGTTTAGTCAAACACAAATGTCCGGTCGACACGAGCTCATGAATAAAATGAGTCATTCTCATACCACAGACAGAAATGACATCAAAGTGTGTGTGTGTGTGTGTGAGACCTTCCAGCTATGAGAAAAAGAGGATGTGATGTCACTCTTGTTTATAATTGGCCAATGAAAACACATGTGATGCTGAAGTGAGACGTTACACAACAGTGAGAGGAAGATTCTCTGATCTTCTGATGTTCAGCATTTCTATAAAAATCAAACCCATCGCGACTCTTTGAATTCATGTTTAACCAATCAAGACTGATGCTTGTGGGTAAAAGATTTCTTTCATGAAATGAATTGGAAGGCTTTAGGATGGCGTGTGTGAGGAAAACACACAGACGTCACGCAAGAGCAAAACATCCAGTCACGAAACCCAAAGAATCCGCTGGAACATAGAGCGTGAGAGGCCTTAACTCCTTCTATTATGTATGCACCAATATGCTATAATAACATATTATATTCCATTTTGTGTTATAGAATACACACGAGGAAACCGGAGATCTGGCTGAACTGTTTAGACAAGTTTTATTCGGAACACAGCCACCACACTCGCCAACCGCACGGGGGGTGCCCTCTAATGGCCATCAGGTATTGTAACAACTCAAATACATTACATCTTTCCCTCCTTATTTCAGTCTACCCCGTGTTTTCATTTTAACATAAGAACATCAATTTCTTGGGGAAATAACAGTTGGGACCAAACAAATAGTGGCCCACCTTCAAGCAATATTATTTGTAATGTTCACTAAGTTACTTACACAACAGTATGTAACACTGTTAACATATACAACTGTATATAGAACATTAACACATTTTACAGATCAAGTCTGTTAGGTGGTTTACGGGTTCTAACTGAAAATCTTCTTACATTTGGGGAAGAAACAGTAGCTGGCTCAACGAGCTTGGTTACATGTTGATCTGGAGAATTTGGTTCAGTGTCATTAGCTGTTAAAGGCAATTCTTGCTCCTTAACATCCATTGTTGGTGATGTACTGTTTTCTGCTGACCGTGATTCTGTGCTTTTTGTAATTTCTGGATGACAGTCTAACATTTGATCCGCGTGTCTTTTCCAGCTTTGTGAACTGTCCACTTGAACAGTGTACGACACTGGTCCTGACTGAGAAGAAACAGTACCAGTTTTCCACTTCTCCTCTCCCCGTCGATAATCTCTGACCAGCACTGAGTCACCCACATTGAAGTCTCTGTGTTTGGCATGGAGGGCACGGTGAGAACATTGTACTTTTTGTGCTTGCTCCACAGTCATTTTCACACTTGGTTTCAGTAAATCCAGCCGTGTCCTCAATCTTCGATGCAAGAATAACATAGCAGGTGCCTCTTTTGTTGTGCTGTGTGGTGTATTCCTGTACTGTAATAAGAAGGCGTCTAATCTCTGTTGTAACGGAACTGGTTCTTTGGATGCTTTCAGTGAGTGTTTAAAAGTCTGCACAAAACGCTCAGCTAGCCCGTTAGTGGCTGGGTGAAATGGGGCAGAGCGAACGTGTTTAACGCCATTTGCTTTCAGAAAACATCCAAACTCCTCTGAAGTCAATTGCGGGCCATTGTCGCTCACCAATGTTTCGGGTATACCGTAGCGACTGAATAGACCACGCAGCACTTGAATTGTCTTGGCGGAAGTTGTCGAATCCATCACCTGGACCTCTGGCCATTTTGAGTGTGCGTCAACCACTACCAGAAACATTCGTCCTTCGAATGGACCAGCAAAGTCGATGTGAATTCGCTGCCAAGGAACTTCTGGCCATGCCCAGGGATGTAGAGGTGAGAGACACGGAGATTTTTGATTTTGCTGACAGGACGTGCATGTCTTTGACTTCTCTTCAATTTGTGAGTCAATATTTGGCCACCAGATGTAGCTACGTGCTAGAGCCTTCATTTTTACTACACCTGGGTGTCCTGTGTGTAAATCCTCCAACACTCGTTGTCTCAGATTTGGTGGAACGATAACACGCTGTCCCCACATCAGACAGTCCTGCATCAGTGAGAGTTCCTCCTTTCGTGTGAGGTATGACCTCAATGCATTTTCGGAATCTTTTGTAGATGGAAATGATCCAGTCGATACCATCTCTTTCACCCGACAGAGGATCGGATCTGCTCTGGTTCCTTTACTGATGTCGCTGCTACACACTGGGAGTGCATCCATTTTATTTATGAGGTAAGCGTCCACTGCATCTTTCCCGTTTCTGTGCTGTACCGGCAGTGGCAATCGCGATAACCCATCCGCATTCCCATGGTCATTAGCACTTCTATACTGAATAGTGTAGTTGTGTGCAGCTAGCAGAAGAGCCCATCTCTGAAGTCTTGCGGCAGCCATGGATGGAGTTGCTTTGTTTGGGTGGAGTATAGTAGTGAGTGGACGATGGTCTGTTAATAATGTGAAGTGACGTCCATAAAGGTAAGTATGAAACTTCCTTACCCCAAAGATGATTCCTAGCGCTTCACGTTCTAGCTGTGCATAGTTTTGTTCGGGTTTACTCAGAGTTCGGGACGCGAAGGCAATGGGTCTTTCTCGCCCATCCGGCATCATGTGGGAAAGCACGGCTCCCACTCCGTATGGTGACGCATCACAGGCCAAACGAACTGGAAGTCTAGGGTCATAATGTGTGAGTACACTGGGTGTTAACAGCTGAGTTTTAGCATCTTGGAACGCTTTCTCACACTCTGGCGACCACCCCCATTTTACTTCCTTGTGTAACATTGCATTCAGGGGGTGAAGTACTGTGGCCATATTTGGCACAAATCTTGCATAATAATTAATCAGTCCCAAAAAAGTTCGTAGTTGGTTAACATTAACAGGAGCAGGTGCTTCAGCGATGGCGCGCAGTTTGTCTGGAGACTTGTGAAGTCCTGATGCGTCGATCACATGTCCCAAATACTCCACTGACGTTTTGAAAAACTCACTCTTCTCTCTTTTCACACGAAGTCCGCATTTCTCCAGCCGACTTAACACAGCTTCTAGGTTAGCTAAGTGATGAGCATTATCTTTTCCTGTGATCAGGATATCATCCAAAAAACAATGTACACCCGGTAGTCTTTGTAACACTTGTTCCATGACTCGTTGAAATATCGATGGAGCTGAAGTGATACCGAAAGGTAATCTGTTGTACACAAACATCCCCTTGTGGGTCGTGATGGTAAGATATTTACGTGAATCTTCATGTACAGGGATCTGCAGGTAGGCATGTGAAAGGTCTAGTTTGCTAAATCTCTGTCCTCCAGCCAGTGACGCGAACAGATCTTCAATTCGAGGTAATGGGTAATGTTCTGCACACAGAGCTGGATTCACGGTTATCTTGAAATCACCACAGATCCTAACATTGCCACCCTTTTTTATTACAGGTACGATCGGGGTTGCCCATTCACTGAATCGCACAGGTGAAATGATTCCTTCCTTCAGTAAGCGATCAATTTCTTCTTCCACCTTGGGTCTGATGGCGTACGGTACTACCCGAGCTTGGAAAAATCTTGGTTGGGTTCCCGGTTTCAGACTCAAAGTCGCTGTATACTCATTGAATGTTCCTAAATCTTCTCTGAATACTTTAGCGTACCTTTTTAGAAGACTTTCTAACGTTCCTTCATTCACTTGATGAACTGCTCTTACAGTTTTTATCTCCCGCCAATCTAGACGAATTTTGCGAAGCCATTCTCGTCCCAGCAGGGGAGCTGCGTTTCCTGAAACAACATACAAAGGTAAACGTACGTTTTGTCTGTTTAGCTTGACACGGACTTTGATGACGCCTTCTGGTGGAATGACCTCGCCGGTATATGTCTTGAGAACAACGTTTGTCTGGCGTAATCGAACATGACTCAGCTTATCTCTGTGCAGTTCACTTGAGATAATAGAGACTGCCGCTCCAGTGTCCACTTCCATATCAACTGGTAATCCTTCAATTTTTGGTTGAACTTTTATTACCGATGACACTAAATCAGTTTCACTTTTCATTTTGTTCACCTGTGGAGAATCGTGCGATGTTGCTGTTACTTTGTGTAAGGTCAGTTCGGTATCCGTGTCCGAATTTGTCTCTTCCTCGCTCTTTTCCATATTAGCATCCACTCTGTGAATTGGTCTTTTCTTTGTCTGTCCCTTCCATTTTGCACTTTTTCCTTCATCTGTCTTAGTACCTTTACACATGCGTGCAATGTGGCCTTTCTTCCCACACTTGTGACACACTTGATCTTTGTAAAAGCACTCATTTTGTATATGGTTGGACTTTCCACATCTATAACATTTTTCCTTTGACGATTTTGACGACAAAGACATGGCATTTACCTTCAATGAGTTGCTCAAATGCTGTGATTCTCTAGATACAGCCTCCATTGACATCGCTATATCCACAGCCTTTTTATACGTGAGCTCCGATTCAGTTAATAGCTTCCTTTGAATTGATTCGCTACTCAATCCACACACGAATCGGTCTCGCAGTGCGTCATTTAAATTGTCGCCAAACTCACAGTGCTCCGCCAGTTTCTTTAACACCGCCACATATTGTGCGACACTTTCCTCCTCTGCTTGATTTCGTTTGTGAAATTTGAACCTTTCTGCAATCACAATTGGTCTGGGAGTAAAATGTGCTTGAAGTGTGTTCACAATCTCCTCATATTTCATCGTCCCGGGCTTAACTGGTGCAATTAGACTACGCAACAGTCCATAAGTTGATGCCCCCATTACACTGAGAAAAACTGACACTCTTTTATCTTCACTAATGTCATTTGCCTCAACAAAGTGTTCAAAACGTTCAACATACGTAGGCCATTGTTCTGTTGCCTCGTCGAATGCCTCGATCTGTCCGATGATCGTAGTAGCCATCCTTTTTGCTCTGCCGATGACTCAATATTTGCCGTGGGAACTTTATTCTCGTCGCCAATTTATATTATGTATGCACCAATATGCTATAATAACATATTATATTCCATTTTGTGTTATAGAATACACACGAGGAAACCGGAGATCTGGCTGAACTGTTTAGACAAGTTTTATTCGGAACACAGCCACCACACTCGCCAACCGCACGGGGGGTGCCCTCTAATGGCCATCAGGTATTGTAACAACTCAAATACATTACACCTTCATTCTAATTGGCTGATTCATGACAGACCCATCAGTGCTCAGGAATCTGTGGTGAAAATCTCCCAGCGCTCTCCCTCACATGCAAACATCTCAAGAACATGTGGTGCAACAGAATTCCTGCGCCGTGACTCAGATGTTCAGGAAAACACGAGCAGCGAGGGGTCAGTCTGTTCTGCTGCACGTGCGACAGCTGCAAGGGCTCCACACGTCTCCCTCTCTCTGTCTCTCTCGCTAGTATACACCCTAACCTCGCATAGCAACATGCTGACAACCACACACAATACCAAAGCATCACTGTGTCTGTGAGGTTACACACACACACACTATTCAGCAACATCTTCCAACAGTGATGTCATGTGAGCAGCTGTGTCTTGTCAGCGCTCTGTAAACTCTGTCCCAGCCGGGCCGCAGCTATGACACTCAGGTTTGAGCTCTACAACACGCACTTCAGACCAAACAACAGTTCCCTTCTGTGTGTGTGTGAGACAGGTGCCTCACCTGTACAGCCTGTCGTCCCCTTCCTGACAGAGAAGCCCAGCTCACAGTGACAGATGAATGAACCCTTCGTGTTCTCACACTTCCCACTCAGACAGATGTTTGGGTTGAGCTCACACTCGTTCACATCTAACAGACACACACAGACACAAGATGAATTTCATGTAAACATCATGACGAACATGTAAGTGTGTGAGTGAGTGAGTGAGTGAGTGTGTTTATAATCACCCAGACACGATTTCATATCCTCAGACGACATGAATCCATCAAAACACAGACACTGGAATTCTCCTGGAATATTTGTGCATTGACCGCCGTCACAGACATCAGGACTGTCCTCACACTCATCGATATCTGCAAACAACACATACACAGTGACAACACATCCCACAGGTGTGTGTGTGTGTGTGTGTGTGTGTGTGATTCTCACCTGTGCAGCTCCTGAGGTCAGGCATGAGGGCGTAACCATGGCGACAGCTGCACTCATAACTACCCTCTGAGTTTGTGCAGAAAGTCTCACAGCCTCCGTTCTCAATGGTGCATTCATCGATATCTGAAAGACACAGAGACTCTGAACGACTGCAGTGACCTCACTTCATCACATATGACATCATAACTGCTGTCTGTGTCTCACCCACACACGCCAGTCTGTCCTCTGTGGATTTATATCCAGTGTTACACGAGCACTGATAGCGTCCGATCATGTTGACACACCGACCGTTCTTACACAGCCTGTCGCTCAGTTCACACTCATTAATATCTGAAGAAGAAACACACAGAGATGATGATTCAGGGACATACTGATGGATCCTCCAAACCCACTTTCATCTTCAAGAAAACACAACAGGAGAAATGCACAACATCACTTTAACGTTGCGTTCTCAGTTAGTGTCAAGACAGAAAGTCACAGGGCTTCGGGGCAATATTAGGAGAGTTGATGACAAAATATTTCCTCTAATGCTGTTAACATGTAATTCAGCCCTAATAAGGCAGAAAGAATCAGTAATCAGACGTGAGATCAGACCAGAGAGGCGTGTCCATGAGATCGAGGATTAAAACCAGCTGCGGTCCTGAGACACACAGACTACATGCTGAACTCAAGAGTTTATCTTCAATCTACTCACAGCCTCTCATACTGAATGTGCTTGATTCTTTAGCCTTTATAATATCATAAAACAAACAAACAAGTATAATGCAAATGTGTGAAATCTGGAGAATTTCTTGACGCAGCGCAGAATTCTCTGACTGTAAGTGCAGAAGCGTTTGCTACTGGGTTTGATTTATAGCAGCTCATGAAGCAATTAAAGGAGTCATATATGACGCGGCTAAAAATAATATTCTGGTTTGTTTTAGATATGATTAAATGTGTAAACACGATTTAAGGTTCAACAACGCTGTATTTTCCACACACTGTGCATGTCTGTATCTCATCTTTGCTCCGCCTCTCTGAAACAGGCTGATATTTTACAAAACTCATCGCTGTGAAAAGCCAGGTGTGCTGTGATTGGCCAGTTAACCAGTGCGGAGTGATTGGTCGACCTTACTTGCATGTACATTTGGGCGGTCTTAAATTAAATCATACCACGAGCTGATGTAGATTTGTGGGGGTGTGGCTACACGAGGCGTTTCAGGCAGGTCTGGGTGAGCATTCGCTTTTAGATAGAACGCATCTTTTGTTCACACACTTTCATTTTTGCACTTATAACACACCAAGGACACACAATAAAAAACCTTTGACCCCTTTAAAATAGCCGATCACAATGAACTCAGTAACCGTGTGACCACACACACACACACTGACCTAAACATGCCGATCCGTCCGGAGCGATCTCATGTCCCTCGGGACACTCACAGCGGAAGCTGCCCTCTGTGTTGATGCATTCTCCACCTCTGCACAACAACGGGTTACGTTCACATTCATCAATGTCTGAAACACACAACAACACACAACTCTCAGTTCTTTAACACAGATTCATGTTGCTGGTAAATAACCGCGTGTGTGTCTTACCCATGCAGTTCTTCATCATCATGAATCCGCTCTCATATCCAGTGAAACACTCACACTGAAAATCCCCAGCTGTATTCACACACGTGCCGTGACCACAGAGGTCAGGAGAGATGTGACACTCATCGATATCTGCGCACACACACACACATCAGGGGTTTGAGTGAAAGCGTACACCTGTGTTTAGTGCTGAACGGATCTTAATATCTCACCTGTACAGTTTCTCTCGTCAAAATCCAGAGCGAATCCACCTTCACACCTGCAGCGAAAGCTACCGACGGTGTTCCTGCAGCGGCCGTTGGTGCACAAGCTGTGAATCATCTTACACTCATTTATATCTGTGAAGAAACCCAGATTACTACAACAATATGACTCAAGTCAAGTCAAACTAACTGAAACTGATGCCATCTGCTCTGATTTAGGCTTTTCAGTAGACACGGTCACTCCACCTTTGAGGAAGGGTTTCCCGTTGATGAAGTCTCCGCGGTGAGAGAATCCAGGCCCTCGTGGGCAGAGCTGAGAGAATTCTGTCGTCCCTCTCTCTGGACACTCGTCACACTCTGGGCCCCAGGCCACGCCCACCGAACAACAGCATGCATCCACGCGATGGCGTCCGGGGATGGGAGCGCCGCATCGCTCGTCGATGTGTGTGAGATAACACAGCTCGGTGCGCAGGTCTGCCAGATGATACACCAACACACACACGTTCACCTCCTCATACACACACACACGAGTGTGCTGGTGTGTTTCATGAGTCATACATGATTCGGTCCTGTTCTCTCAAGACCAGAATGTATTTTTCATATAATCTCAACTTTGAAAAAGTAAACAGAAAGAAAAATGCTCTGTACACTTGTGTCGTAGAAATGACAACACACATACCTACACAAGTTCTTCCAGATGCGTCTACAGTCATGCCGCTTGGACACTGACACACAAACGATCCGTCCGTGTTCACACACTTTCCATTAATGCAGACGGCAGGAAACACTTCACACTCGTTCACATCTGCACACATATTGCATGCTCGACTTCACGGTGAGCTCACAGACACAATGAAGACTGAATAACTGTTAGCTCAAGTTCTCACCCTCACAGATGGTTCCTTTCACCCTGGCGTAACCTTTAGAGCAGAACGGGTCTGAAACAGAACATGACAAAGACCTCAATGCACATCACTGCAGGTCACGTGTAGAGGTTTAGGGTTGACTGTGTGAAGAGGACCTCACCTGGTTCACACTTGGCACAGGGTGACCCCCACGCTGACCCCAGTGAAGCACAACAGTGAGACTTCAGCGTCGCCCCGTTTATATTGATCTCACACTGTCCGTTTACCACCTTCAGCCAACACGTGCCTTTAGTGGTCTCTGAAACACACACACGCAGACGGACAGAGAGGTGAAGCTCAGCATCATGAGAGGTGATGAGTGACAGGCTCTGCGATTGGCTCACCCACACACAGCGTTCCAGAGCTGTCTACTGCGCTGCCTGTAGAGCAGAGACACACGAAGGACCCCGGGCTGTTCTTGCACTCGCCGTTGACGCACGGATTGGTCAAACACTCGTCGATGTCTAAACACGCACAGAACATCAGTGTGACCTCAGCATTACTGATCTCAATCATCTTCAGTCTTTATAGACTCACTTTCAAATGAGAGGAACCATCGTTTCAACCAAACAGACAACTAATTAAAATAATACTACAACTTAAATGCAAACAACCGAATACACAAATCAATTCACGACCGGGTTGAAAAAAACAGCATATCCTGGTTAGGTAGGTTTTGAAGCTGGGTAGTACGTTTGTGCTGGTTTAAGCAACACATGACCATCTTAGGACCAGCACAAAGCAGATGCCATCCTTCAAAACCTACCTAACCAGCAGATGCTGTTTTTTTAAACAGATGATGGTGGGCAATAAATCAATGATTTTAATACTTCATTAACTATTTCACTTTAACAATGTTTAGATTGTGGAAATGTGATTGTGCGATGTCTTTAATGTAGAGTGATTTTGAGGAGTTGTAGTCTCAGAGATGTCGTACCTTCACACACTTCTGTCTCCGACTGAAAGCTGAAGCCTTTGGGACACTGACACGTGAAGCTGCCCGGTGTGTTTCTGCACAAGCCGTTCTCACACAGATGTCTGTTCATCATACACTCATCCATATCTGACAGACACACACACCCACTCATCAGATAAGCATGTCATTTAACACGAGACACAGATTTCTTGAGATATATGTCTGACCGATGCACGTCTTTCCAGTGAGGTCCACCTCAAATCCCAGATTACAGTTACATTTGTACGTCCTTAACATGTTCTCACACACGCCGTTCTGACAGATGTCCGGATCCAGAGCGCACTCATTTATATCTAGCACACACACAGAGAGACACTTTAAATAAAGACTTGTTTAAATGATGTCATACTTTACCCTAAAAGACAGAAGCGATATCAATATACTGTAAAGATTGTGTCATTCATTTCTGTCTTCATGATGTAAATACACTCACAGTGAGATGACAGAGAGAGAAAGAGAGAGAGAGTTCACCCATATATTTACAATAATGCGTTTTGTGTTTGATCTTGTACCTCTGCCATCAGTCGTAGTTCCTGGGCCGTGACTGCAAAGAGCTGAGAACTCAGCTGGAAAACATAAACACACAAATACACACAAGAGGGCTGTTATCAGAGGACTCCAAACACATGTGCAGAGGCCGGAAAAACACACAGAAAGGTCACAAACACACTTCAAGAGCTTTCATTTCAGATCTGTGTTTAACCTTTAAAACACTGATGCTGCTTATAAACGCGCTGACATCATAGATGACGTCCTTGTCTCTATGGTGACCAGGCCTTGATGGGTGTATGTATGTACCTGAGTTGAGGGTTGGGCAGGGTTGGCACGGCTCTCCGAAGGCGTACTCAGCATTCGCACAACAACATTCAGATTTGGTCAAGGCACCAAAGAAAGGTCGCACGCACTGACCGCGTTTATAACCGCCGTAACACGTGCTGCGCATGTGTGTGTCTGCAGAGGACAAAAACAGTCAACAACAACTCCAGACAATACACAAGAGCAAATTCACAAAGACTCTGAGACCACAATAGAGACACACACGTGTATTACGTATTGCTTACCGACGCAGACACGTCCGTCCAGACCCACAGCAAGTCCCGACATACACTCACACCTGAAAGAGCCCTCTGTGTTCACACAGTGACCGTTCATACACATGCCTGGAACCTCACACTCATCCACATCTGACACACAAACATACACGTGTGAAGAAACAACACAAAACACTTTCATGCATTTTTAACCACCATTGACCCTGCATCATCTTTACTTTCATCTTTACCGAGCACAGCAGTGTGATTATTCAAACAAACCAGTGAATAATGACATCATCTACTAACTAAACTCTTCCTTTATGATGACATCCAGAATAATCTCTCTCTCTCTCTCTCTCTGTGTATGTGTGTGTGTGCAGTTTCCTGTCTTCATTCCTCTTGAGACTATACAAATAATTTATGAGCAAATACATCATACACATGATTTCAGAGTCTTCAAGGGGAAGTTCACCAAAAAAACAACTTTATGTGATTTTCTACTCACCCTCATGACGTTAAACATGTTTAGAGAAGAACTTTGACGCATGTGAGTCTACAAACCTAATACGCATGCGTCAAACTGCTCTCTCGGCATACACTGACAATCTAGTAGAATATAGTCATTAAAGTCGCTATTTTCACTGATCCACTATGAGCGGATGGACAAATGTAACCATGTCTTTAGTGCTTTTCTGGACCTTGACAACAACTGACACCATGATGTATATGAGGAGGCCTGGAAATGTCTCAGATGTCTCCTAAATATCTTCATTTGTACTCCAAAGACGCCAGAAGTTCTCTGAACATGTTAACCGTCATGTGGGGGAATAAAACATCACACAAAGTTGATGTTTGGGTGAACTTACCCTGTAAGAAGACTGTGTGTGTGTGTGTGTGTGTGTGTGTGTGTGTGTGTGCGTCACCTTTGCAGAATCGACCAGCACCATCTAACAAGTATCCTGGTTTACAGATGCATTTGAAGCTGCCGTCTTCATTGATGCACATCCCATTCAAACAGATGTTTCTCATCAGACACTCGTCTGTGTCTAAAACACACAAACACATCTCAGTGAGGCCTGATCGAGCTAACAACATATTCTCTTTCCTAGAACAGACCCTTACAGAAAACATCATTACGTTTGGGGACTGTTGGCTGATTTCAGCTTGTGATATCAATTTAAAACAAATCAAATCAACAGATTTAAGCCATCTTCTCTATTCAACCAGATACCTTGTGGCAGTGAGACTCCACCCTTTGAGGTAGAAGGGCTGTCGGGGATTCAAACACTAACAGTAACTCAGTTGTTTCTCTTCTCTGATCACATGTTTCACAGGTCGTGTGCTGGTGTCTCACCCTGACAGTTCCTGCCGTCTGTCGAGATCTCAAAGCCGGCGTTACACACGCAGTGAAAGCTGCCCTCTGTGTTCACACAGCGCCCATTGTTACAGATACGACCGTTGGCCACGCACTCATCCAAATCTACACAACAAACAGGAGACATGAGTGTGTGTGTACATGAACGAGTGTTGTGTGTGTTGTGTGTGTGTGATGTGACCTTTGCACTCGGTTCTCGTGGCTGTGCTCTGGAATCCAGCGGGACATTGGCAGTGATATGAGCCGTCTGTGTTGACACACACTCCGTTCACACAGGGATTCCGCTCGCACTCGTTATTATCTGAACACACACAAACACGTATGTGTAAATGCAGAACACACACATGCAGCATAAGTGTTGTGTGAATCATGTGACACCCTTACCGATGCATTCCCCACGGGCGTCCAGTCTGAAGCCCATGTAACACTCACAGAGAAAACTGCCCGGCGTCGGCACACATCGCCCGTTGATGCACAGATTACGGAAGGCTTCACACATGTTTCTGATAGTGACATTCTGAGGCAGAATCACTGAGGACCAGCACATGAAGGAACATTTACATCACAACCTCATTCCCATCGTTTCATTTGTGTTTGAAGAGTTTTTGGAAAAATCAATAACAAGTACTGAGTGACCGGTAGAGTAGATATGTGTGTATGTGAGTGTGTGTACAGAAGGGTATAACTGTTGCAGAAAGTGAAACACATGTTTGCAATGCTTTGACAACTGCTCTCGTTGCTCTAGATATCAGACTGTTAGTGTGAAATAATTGGATAAAATGTATGTGTGATGATCAAATGAATAAATGTAACGTACCAGGCCTGATGGTGATAGTGGGGAAGTTCACAGATGTGGGCCGTACTGGAGGATATGGACCCGGGTACGGACCGGGACCAGGGTATGGACCCGGAACAGGATATGGACCCGGACCAGGATATGGACCCGGACCAGGATATGGACCCGGACCGGGACCCGGGTATATACCAGGTCCTGGTACCGGTTGAGTTATTACACAGAGTGTCTGATATTCCTCTGAGGAGAGAGAGAAACACTCTTCATTTGTATAAAACATCAGCACTGATTCTGTAAATATTGCAGAACATTGTAGAGTGAGTTGTGTTTGCATTTGTTTTGTTTTAAGGACATTCCTAAAGTTACAGTAAGTCAATTAGTACACTGAACTCTTTTAATAATAAAAAAACAAGCAAATACTGACCTGTTCCTCTGATTGGACACATCTCTGGTACAGTGGATCCGGACCAGCATCCTCTGTTCTCACAACAACACTGACTCTTGGACATGCGCTGGGGAAGCAGGTTAGCACAGCGGCCATTGACAATACTGGCATAGCACATCCCCGTCCGGCCATCTACAACACACAAACATTTACATGATGACAAGGGCTTTACAGGGCAGCACCCACACATGCACACACACACACACACACACAAACACACACACACGCACGCACACACACACACACACACACACACACACATGATGACGAGGGCTTTACAGGGCAGCACCCACACATGCACACACACACACACACACACAAACACATGATGACGAGGGCTTTACAGTGCAGCACCCACACATGCACACACACACACACACACACAAACACACACACACACACACACACACACACACACACATGATGACAAGGGCTTTACAGGGCAGCACCCACACATGCACACACACACACACACACACACACACAAACACACACACACACACACACACACACACACACACACACACATGATGACGAGGGCTTTACAGTGCAGCACCCACACATGCACAACACACACACACACACACAAACACACACACACACACACACACACACACATGATGACGAGGGCTTTACAGGGCAGCACCCACACATGCACAACACACACACACACACACAAACACACACACACACACACACACACACACACACACACACATGATGACGAGGGCTTTACAGGGCAGCACCCACACATGCACACACACACACACACATGATGACGAGGGATTCACAGCCCAGCACACACACAAAATGACGATGACTCTACAGTTGTGGGGAACGTGAGGTAGAGCGATGAGAAAGATGTTTGGCTCAGGATCAGGCAGGAATGAATAAAGTCATAGTGCACATTCTTTCCATAAAAACACAATCCTGCACAACTGACTGCAGCCAACACACACCAGCTGAAGACCAATGACCCACTTTACACTCAGACAGAGAGACATCCATGAGAAAGCAGATACCCATCAGTTCTATGTGCTGTTAAATGTGTAAAACACGACAGGAGAGAGATCTGAATCAGTCACAAGAACACATCTGTCACACAGAGAGAAAATCAAGTATCAGCAGTTGTGAATGTCAAACACACGTCTCTCACACGTAGAAAGATCACACATCACCCTCTACAGCAGAAAACAGATCAAGAGTTTATGTGAGGAGTCAGACGTGACAGACACACACTCACCGATGCAGCGCGAGCCGTCGGGCGTCGTGTCGAATCCCACGGGACACCTGCAGAAGTAGCTGCCGATGGTGTTGGAACATTGACCTCCGTTACACAGCCCCGGAACATTGGAGCACTCGTCGATGTCTGAGAGAAACACATTCATCAACCTGTTCAACTGGTGCACCAGTTCAGAATGTTCTTAAACCGAATTTAACAGGTGACGTCCAAATATTACAGATTAAACCAGAATCTGCACAATCATGCTAGCATGACGGTAACAACATGATAATTGTGTTAGCATCATGCTAGTAAACATGCTGATCATGCTAAGAAACATCCTAGTCATGTTTACATCATGTTAGAGAAAAATCATTGTCTCAGGAAACCCGTATGATGACATTCTGAGGACTCGAAATACAGTGGTATGGACAACACTTCTGGATACAGGAGCTTTCACTGGATCCACATGAGACGCGAGCAGAGACTAAATGAAATGTTATGAAGTGTATGTGTTGGTCCTTCTAAATTCTTCATTTTGATCTTAAACTTTTAAAGAGACACAAAATCTACACAACACAAAACTTGAAGGTGAATAATGTGAAAGTCTGACAGATACGACAGAGACAGATTTATGTCAGTCGAGTGACCGCAGCATCTCTGCAGCTGAAATGATTTCAGAAATAACTGCCGGCAGTCTGGAGTTTGGGTCTCGGTCGGGTGCTTTCCATAGAACTGGGACGTTATTTCTGTGTCTGCCTCACACAGATCAACAATCACATACGGCTTGAGGTTCTGATGGCCAGCTCCACTGAACAAAACTAAAAATAAAACTCTTCTGTCCTGCTGTAAACACACACAAATCACGGCCAGACTCTCTCTCTCTCTGTCCTGTAAACATCTTTGAAATGGCTCGTCTCTGTGCCAGCGCTGACTTAATGGAGCCCTGCAGCTAACTCACGATGTAAGAAAAGTCAAAGAGTCTCTAAACAAACTCATGCTAACGTTAGATTGTACTGTAAGTGTATTTACTTTATGAGCGACTGCACAGGTGATCAGGGCCAATTCTGATGTCATGTCGATTTGTAATGTTTCATTTCTGAACGAGAGTTTTCACTGTATGGTGCAGCTACACACGTGAAGCCGACGCATGTCAAATTATCTTAGAAAATGAAATGTTCAGATTGAGCTTAATTTACAGAAGTGATATTATTGAGGACTTTCTCTGAAACAAAATCTGAGAAACACTTTCATCACAGTCAAGTGTAGCTGTGGTTCAGATGCAGAGGAAGTGTGTGTGTGTGTGTGTTTACCTTCACATTTCTGCGTGACTTCATTGAAGCGGTGTCCAGCCGGGCATCTGCACTCAAATGAGCCCACTGTATTAACACAGTTCCCCCCCTGACAGAGTCCAGGAATGGCCTGGCACTCATCCACATCTACACACACAAAGGAAATGCCTTAACAACACAATAGATGCATTGAAATCAGGGTGCATAATTCAAAACAGCAGTGGGAATAGACAACATCAGCATTTCTTTCGTTTGTTCTTTGTAAAACACCAAAAGTCTCAGACCACATTTTGTGAAAAAAATGTTTTAGGGTGTTAACATTTTGAATAACAAAGTTATGATGTAAATAAAAAAAAGGAAATATTACTATTTTATTTGTAGGTCACAAATCCCAAATGGACAGATTTACTTGATGTTGTCTGGAACATTTTCAGATCCCACTGGATAACAAAAACCATCAGGTTCTGATCATGTCTGCTTGAGTGCATATGAATGTCAATTAAAGAAGAGGAGAAAACACTGAATATTCATAAATTCCTTAATGTTTCACTAAATCTGAGTCAAAAGCATCTTAAAGTGTTTAATGTAATGCACTGTAAATTGTGTCAACTGCATAGTAACAGTTCATAAACACACACATAAGAATGCAGTTCCATGTGTAGATATATAACAGCAGACAGCATGAGATGTGGGTGTACAGCAGCACTGATTGATAAAGAAGAGACAACAGATAATACATATTGAGAAATGAATAATTTGAAGAAATAGTGTGAGTAAAAAGAGATGTAGGCTTGACACAAAAGAGAAAAACCCCTACCCCTAAAGTGTGCCTCAGACAGCCAGACGATAAAATAATTTACGCAGCTGGAGGAATTACAGTAACAGCCAAATGACACACACACACATTTAAACTGAGCTGAAATGAATCAAAAACATTTACATCCTACAGCCATTCTCTAAAAATACCTCAATCATCACACATGACATCTTCACAACACACATGAACAAATTGCACAACCACACAGCACTCATCCTCACTACACAGTTCACAGTAAATCAACACAGCTCACATCACATGAGCACAGCACACATCGCATCCTCATGCATATTCATGCATTTATGACCTCAAGACTTGACTACTGTAATGCGCTACTTAGTGTTTGTCCTTCATCATCAATAAACAAACTACAGTTAGTTCAGAACGCAGCTGCCAGAGTTCTAACCAGGTCCAGAAAATACCATCACATAACCCCAATGTTATCAACCCTTCACTGGCTACACATTAAGTATCGTATTGACTTTAAAGTTCTTTTAATCACTTATAAAGCCTTAAAGGGTTTAGCCCCTACCTACCTAACAGAGCTTCTATCACACTACAACCCATCACGCTCTCTAACATCTCAAAACTCTTTTGATAACACCTAGAATAACTAAATCCACCAAAGGGGGTCGAGCTTTCTCATACGTAGCACCTAAACTCTGGAATAACCTTCCTGATATTATTCCAGGATCAAACACACTCGCCCAGTTTAAATCTAGATTAAAGACACATCTTTACAGCCAAACATTCACTTCATGCAAAATATGCTAAATAAACCACCAGGAGATGCTGACATTAGATATTATTTACTAGAATAATATAATTTTTTATATAAACCACGATGTAGTGTGTTTTACCCTTTCTTGGGTTTTTCGTTTTTCCCCTGTAAAGCTGCTTTGGAACAATGCAAATTGTGAAAAGCGCTATATAAATAAAATTTAATTTAATTGAATCCTCACTGCACAGTTTAATCAACACAGCTCACATCACAGCACAGCTCACATCCTCTAGCATTCCAACATGAGAAAGAAACACCCAGTTTTGACTAGATCAGAGCTGACCCGCATGTGTGTGCGGCTGTGCGCTTACCCTGGCAGGCTCCTGAGCGATGATTTGGGATGAATCCCCTGCGGCACGGGTGTGGTTGAGCGGGACATTGTTCACACGGGTGACCCCAGGCCCGACCCACCGTAGCGCAACACAGCGTCTTGGTGCACACAATCCCTGTCAGCTGGCCTTGACACATCTGATTACTGACAGACGCAAAACAGGGACCAGTTCTGTAATCTGAAAAACACACAGACAGGAACATATGGAGAGCAACACTTGAGCGTTGTCTGAGAAAGATTTGACCATAATGTTGCAGCTGAGGGTCATCCGGAACAGTGTGTGTGTGTGTTAAACAGATTCACAGTTCATTTAGAAGACTTCAAAGAAACCAGCGAAACCTGTCAACTGTGTAATAATAGCCAGATGTGTACTTCTTGTTAACAGTGCTAGAGAAGTTCTTCTGTTTTTGAGAAGAAAATGCCTGATAAATTCATCCAAACTGAACAACATTTAAAGATGAATTCTACACGTTTTACAGTTGTTCCCAAAAAAACTAGCAGCCACATGATCAGAAACACGACCTGTCCAGTAACCGTCAGCAGGATGAATACTTTTGCAAGGCAGGTGGAACACTCGTCATCCATTATTGGAGTCAATTGTAACAAAGTGTTTCAATAAAAGACTTACACTTACAAAGCTGTATAGCTCACATGAAACTCACAAAAAAAATCACATGTGTTTTTTATTATTTATAAAGCTGATGGATCACACAGACGGTCATTTGGACGGTGTTCACACCTGTATTTAGTGATGAGCATTAGTGATTAGATCAGCTCAGACAGGTGATGATATCAGATGTAAACAGAGACAGAGCACATGTCATTTATTAGAAAGACAGCACATCCACACATATAAAGAACAGGTTGTTTCTAGTGAAATCGATATATAGAAAGCAGACAGATGAAAGATAAAAGTATGTGTCAAACATTAGTGGATGATGTCTCTAGTTCATGTGAATATCAACACCTGTGTGATCCTGAGAGCGACTAACTTTATTTGTGAGAAAAGCTCAGTTTTTTGTCATAACTCACACTCACACACGCACGTACACACACATGCACGCACGCACACCGACACAAAAAACACACACTAGTCTGACTGATTGAAATACAGTGCCTTGCAAAAGTACTCATCTCCTTTTATTCACATTTTGTTATATTGCTGCCTGATCTTAAACTACTTTAAAAAAGATTTTTTAAATGAATCTGTGTTATTATGGGATGTCTTACGCTGGCCGCAGTGAGTTCCACTGAATCCATTTTGACACAAACACGTCTCCTCCAAACAAGTGCCTCCATTCACAGAATTATTATGCACAATAACGACAAAACAGATTTGTTTGCTCATTTATTCAAGCTAAAAAACTCAAATAAGTACATTGTATAGTTATTCATACCCTTAACTCTACCCTAAGAAGATGGTTAAAGCACCAAATCTTTTTGGGTGTGATGTGACAAGCTTTACACATCTGCATTTGGCAATTTTCTGCCATTGTTCTCAGAACCTCTCAAACTCTGTCAGGTTGGATGGAGATCAATAGTAGATGGACATTTTCAGTTTTAAACAGAGATGTCCAGTTGGGTTCTAGCTGGGCCACTGAAGGATATAGACGGAGTTGTCCATAAGCACTCTTGCATTGTTTTAGCTGTGTGCTTAAGACCACTGTCATGTTTGAGAATGAACCTTCTGCCCTGTCTGAGGTTCTGAATGTTCTGGGCTAGGTTTTCATGATCATTATCTCTGTATTTTTTTGTGCTGTTCAGCTTTTCTTCTACTCTGACAAATTCCCCTGCAGCTGAAAAACACCCCACATAATGATGCTGTGTCCACCACACTTCACTGTTGAGAGGTATTGTACAGGTGTTGAGCAGTGCCTGGTGTTCTCCTGACATGATGAATGAAACTGAGATTCATCAGACCAGAGAATCTTGTTTCTGAATCTTGTTTTGTTATGCGATGTATTTCAGTTTTTCATTTTTAATACCTTTGCAAAGTTGTCACAAATCGTTTTTTTGTTTTGTCATTATTGTGCATGGAGTGTAGATCAATCTATATTTTATTTATTTAAAGTAGTTTAAGATAAGGCAGCAACATAACAAAATGTGAATAAAATGAGGGGGGATGAATAGCTTCAAAACAAATTACAAAGTATTTAGCTGTGACTTCAGTTAACTGTCTTGAGATGTCAAAAGAAACTGCTTCATTCCTGCAGGAACAGCATATGTTCTGAGTGTGTGTCATAAAGACATGTTATACTTGTTGTTAGGCACAAATATGTATTTAAACATTCCAGCAACAGACAAACAGAACGATCTGTCCTGTATCACAAACACATCTGCAGCTCATAACAGTGACACACATGCAGACACATAGAGTTGTTCTGGGTGGATGGGGAAGGGACTTCTGTCTGTTGTTTTCTTCACCACTGCTCTAGATACAGTCAGGTACAGCAGAACACAACAAATCACATAACAAAGAGTTTGAGTGTGTGTGAGGGTGAGCTTGAGCGTGTTTTACCTCGTTCACACTGAGCCCCAGTGAAGCCATAATTACACAGACAGCGATTTGGAGCGACACACCGGCCTGCGTTGAGACAGCCAGACTCACACACCGCTAAAGACAAACAGAGAAAATCTCACTAAAATCATTGTGTAAGTACAGATGATGGGTGTGTGTGTGTGTTATTATGGGATGTCTTACGCTGGCCGCAGTGAGTTCCACTGAATCCATTCTGACACAAACACGTCTCCTCCAAACAAGTGCCTCCATTCACACAGCGGATATTACAGTTCTGAACTGAAGAAAAACATTACACATTACTGAGCACATAAATCAGAACCCATCACACACATCAGATCCCATCTCACACACACATACACATACTTATGAACCCATCACACACACACACATACTTATGAACCCATCACACACACACACATACTTATGAACCCATCACACACACACACATACTTATGAACCCATCACACACACACACATACTTATGAACCCATCACACACACACACATACTTATGAACCCATCACACACACACACATACTTATGAACCCATCTCACACACAAACATACTTATGAACCCATCACACACACACACACACATCAGAACCCATCACACACACACATACATCAGAACCCATCACACACACACACATACTTATGAACCCATCACACACACTTCTGATCCCATCACACACACATACATCAGAACCCATCACACACACACACATCAGAACCCATCTCACACACATACATCAGAACGTATCACACACACACATACATCAGAACCCATCACACACACACACATACTTATGAACCCATCACACACACATACATCAGAACCCATCACACACACATACATCAGAACCCATCACACACACACATACTTCAGAACCCATCACACACATCAGATCACATCTCACACACACATACACATACTTATGAACCCATCACACACACACACATACTTATGAACCCATCACACACACACACATACTTATGAACCCATCTCACAAACAAACATACTTATGAACCCATCACACACACACACACACATCAGAACCCATCACACACACACATACATCAGAACCCATCACACACACACACATACTTATGAACCCATCACACACACACACACTTCTGATCCCATCACACACACATACATCAGAACCCATCACACACACACACATCAGAACCCATCTCACACACATACATCAGAACGTATCACACACACACATACATCAGAACCCATCACACACACACATACATCAGAACCCATCACACACACATACACCAGAACCCATCACACACACATACATCAGAACCCATCACACACACACATACTTCAGAACCCATCACACACACACACATACTTATGAACCCATCACACACACACACACTTCTGATCCCATCACACACACATACATCAGAACCCATCACACACACACACATCAGAACCCATCTCACACACATACATCAGAACCCATCTCACACACATACATCAGAACGTATCACACACACACATACATCAGAACCCATCACACACACACATACATCAGAACCCATCACACACACATACATCAGAACCCATCACACACACATACATCAGAACCCATCACACACACACATACATCAGAACCCATCACACACACACACTTCTGATCCCATCACACACACATACATCAGAACCCATCACACACACACATCAGAACCCATCTCACACACATACATCAGAACGTATCACACACACACATACATCAGAACCCATCACACACACACATACATCAGAACCCATCACACACACACATACATCAGAACCCATCACACACACACACATACTTATGAACCCATCACACACACACACACTTCTGATCCCTTCACACACACATACATCAGAACCCATCACACACACACACATCAGAACCCATCACACACACACACATCAGAACCCATCTCACACACATACATCAGAACGTATCACACACACACATACATCAGAACCCATCACACACACATACATCAGAACCCATCACACACACATACATCAGAACCCATCACACACACACATACATCAGAACCCATCACACACACACACATCAGAACCCATCACACACACACATACATCAGAACCCATCACACACACATACATCAGAACCCATCACACACACATACATCAGAACCCATCACACACACACATACTTCAGAACCCATCACACACACACACATACTTATGAACCCATCACACACACACACACTTCTGATCCCATCACACACACATACATCAGAACCCATCACACACACATCAGAACCCATCTCACACACATACATCAGAACGTATCACACACACATACATCAGAACCCATCACACACACACATACATCAGAACCCATCACACACACATACATCAGAACCCATCACACACACATACATCAGAACCCATCACACACACACATACATCAGAACCCATCACACACACACACTTCTGATCCCATCACACACACATACATCAGAACTCATCACACACACACACACACACACACACACATCAGAACCCATCTCACACACATACATCAGAACGTATCACACACACATACATCAGAACCCATCACACACATACATCAGAACCCATCACACACACACATACATCAGAACCCATCACACACACACATACTTCAGAACCCATCACACACACACACACTTCTGATCCCTTCACACACACATACATCAGAACCCATCACACACACACACATCAGAACCCAATCTCACACACATACATCAGAACGTATCACACACACACATACATCAGAACCCATCACACACACACATACATCAGAACCCATCACACACACACATACTTCAGAACCCATCACACACACACATCAGATTTTATCACACACACACACATCAGAACCCATCACACACACACATACATCAGAACCCATCACACACATCAGAACCCATCACACACACACATCAGATTTTATCACACACACACACATCAGAACCCATCACACACACACATACATCAGAACCCATCACACACACACACATCAGAACCCACCAAAAAATCTTGTAGGATTTGCACTTTCTGCTACTGAGGTTACGGTTCTCACTAGTGTTGGTTTCTACTCAACACTGATAATTGATGATTTATATTATGTTGATCATCTGGCACTAGAAGGAGTAGTTAAAATTTCATGATAATTCACTCATGTCATACAATCCGTCCGAGTGTTCAATTCTTCTGTGGAAAACTAATTGAGGCTTTTGAGGAAAGCTTTCTCAGGGTTCTTCTCCATGAAATGCACTTAAACGGGGCGGTTGGTTAAGGTCCAAATTTAAGTTTCATTGCAGCTTCAAAACGCTCTAAAAGACACCAGCCGATGAATAAGTGTGTTAACTAGCCAAACGATTGGTCATTTTCTAAGAACACGAAAAAATTTGGGCCTCAATGTAGCGCGCCCATGACTTTACTTTAAGTACTCGGTTATGACGTTGGAAAGGTCACGCATGACTTAAGCGGAAGTTCTGACCCAGTTTTTACGAGTGTGGAGAAAGAAGACCGTTCAACAGTTTTTTTATGTTGAATTGCACGTTATATGTCTTTGTGCAAGATTATTGTTTAAAATGGTCAGTTTGTGTGCATGTTAGGGATGATTAAATCTGTTTAAATCTACGTCACATAGACCTTTCCAACGGCATTGCATAATATGGAAGTCGTGGACATGGATCGCGGAGGCAATGTAAGCCTTGTATTTATGTTTGAAAAGTATATAATTTTTAGTTTTCTTGGATAATGACCAATCGGTTGGCTAGACAACACCCTTATTCATCGGCTGATGTCGTGTAGCTTTTTGAAGCTGCTATGAAACAGAAATTTGGATCTTAACCAACAGTCCCCATATGGAGAAGAACCCCGGGAACCTTTCCTCAAAAACCTCAATTTGTTTTCTACAAAAGAAATAAACACTCGTACGGCTTGTATGACATGAGTGAATTATCATGAAATGTTCATTTTATAGTGAACTACTCCTTTGAACCCATATGATTTGACCACTAGGTACGAGGAGCATGTACATAGTGCATGTGAACCATGTAAAACAAAGGTTCCAGAAACATCCATCAAACAAAAGGAGTTGTGTGTCAGAACTGGAACCTAACCTAGACTGGACAAAAACATGGCATTTCAAGAAAAAGGAACTGAAAACAAAGTATGATAATTTCTAATACATTTAGCTGTATTAAGATTTAAACTGAGTTTAAGTACCTGATTTGGTTCCACAGGTGGGGGAAATCTGACCATTCGTGCATGTGCACATATTAGGTCTGGAGCAGAATCCATCACCACAGGAGCTACGGCAAATCGCTGAGAAAAACAGTTTCTTTCATTGACTGTGATTTTAACGTGTATGCCTGTATCTTAAAGTTCACATGCACATTCATTCCCAAGTATGTTGAGTAACAGACAGTGGACTTCCAGTCATTTACACAACATTGATAATCATGTAAACACAGTTTATTTAAGGTCAAAGAATGGTGAACCATTGTGACTCTCTTCAGTGAACTGTAAGCACCGCTGACCTTCACATGTAAACAACATCACCCCACCCACCACGGCACACATACTGCAGATATCACACAACACAATAAGCGCAACAGCTTTCCTGCACGCTGCTATTCTATTCATTTAGAGGAAAAAAGAAAAAAATAAGCGTGAACTAAAAATGAAGTAAACAATCGCCACACGTGATAGCTTTTCTCATGAAGCTCATAATAGCGTGTTTGCAATATCTTCTACCATACCTGCACACATCAAACAGGAAGTTAATAAGTACTCACGGACAATGCACTGGTTTCCCCCGGTCAGGGTCTTCCATCCGGGACAGCAGTATGCGTGGTGACGAGAGCCACAGACGTTCGGCCTGCACAAATAAAAAGCATGTTTCACTTCACAAAATACCAACAAACTTGGCCTGCTTTCAAACTGGGACTAGAGTATTAGAGTAGACTGAACAACATACTGACTTCATCTAAATATTTACCATTTAAAGTGGATTTAATACAGAATATGTGATTATGGCGTGTTTTATTGGGATCAGCAATGCATGACACACCGGACAAATATGCAGCGTCTCTCCAAACAAACAACAAAATATGTACAAAAACAGCAGCTCCTGCTGGTCACATGCACCCATTCCTAATGTCACTTGAAACTGTCGCAGTTGTCTAATGACTCTTCCAGTAAATTACTTTTCCAGTAGTTCTGGTTTACAGTTCATTACTGGAAAATGACTTTAAAATCATTAGCTGATCTGAGCTGATGAAACATGTACATTCACTAGATTCCGCAGTTCACTTCATTCATCTGCATGACGTTTCCAGCTCGCTCAGTTTAATAAATCCCAGACAGCTAAAGCCTGAATAAACTTTTCTCCTGTCAAGAAACCTTAAAGTGTAAGGAATAAACCTTATTCCAATAAAGTGATGCTTTACCTCTTCAGCACTGTAACAAGGGCAGAGACATTTCAAGCGTGAGGTAAAGTTTACTATAGTAAAGCGATGCTTTACCTCTTCAGCACTGTAACAAGGGCAGAGACATTTCAAGCGTGAGGTAAAGTTTACTATAGTAAAGCGATGCTTAACCCCTTCAGCACTGTAACAAGGGCAGAGACATTTCAAGCGTGAGGTAAAGTTTACTATAGTAAAGCGATGCTTTACCCCTTCAGCACTGTAACAAGGGCAGAGACATTTCAAGCGTGAGGTAAAGTTTACTATAGTAAAGTGATGCTTAACCCCTTCAGCACTGTAACAAGGGCAGAGACATTTCAAGCGTGAGGTAAAGTTTACTATAGTAAAGCGATGCTTAACCCCTTCAGCACTGTAACAAGGGCAGAGACATTTCAAGGGTGAGGTAAAGTTTACTATAGTAAAGCGATGCTTTACCCCTTCAGCACTGTAACAAGGGCAGAGACATTTCAAGGGTGAGGTAAAGTTTACTATAGTAAAGCGATGCTTTACCTCTTCAGCACTGTAACAAGGGCAGAGACATTTCAAGCGTAAGGTGAAGTTTACTATAGTAAAGCGATGCTTTACCTCTTAATCACTGTAACAAGGGCAGAGACATTTCAAGCGTGAGGTAAAGTTTACTATAGTAAAGTGATGCTTTACCCCTTCAGCACTGTAACAAGGGCAGAGACATTTCAAGCGTGAGGTAAAGTTTACTATAGTAAAGCGATGCTTTACCTCTTAAGCACTGTAACAAGGGCAGAGACATTTCAAGCGTGAGGTAAAGTTTACTATAGTAAAGCGATGCTTAACCCCTTCAGCACTGTAACAAGGGCAGAGACATTTCAAGAGTGAGGTAAAGTTTACTATAGTAAAGTGATGCTTTACCCCATCAGCACTGTAACAAGGGCAGAGACATTTCAAGCGTGAGGTAAAGTTTACTATAGTAAAGTGATGCTTTACCCCTTCAGCACTGTAACAAGGGCAGAGACATTTCAAGCGTGAGGTAAAGTTTACTATAGTAAAGTGATGCTTTACCCCTTCAGCACTGTAACAAGGGCAGAGACATTTCAAGCGTGAGGTAAAGTTTACTATAGTAAAGTGATGCTTTACCCCTTCAGCACTGTAACAAGGGCAGAGACATTTCAAGCGTGAGGTAAAGTTTACTATAGTAAAGCGATGCTTTACCTCTTCAGCACTGTAACAAGGGCAGAGACATTTCAAGCGTGAGGTAAAGTTTACTATAGTAAAGCGATGCTTTACCTCTTCAGCACTGTAACAAGGGCAGAGACATTTCAAGAGTGAGGTAAAGTTTACTATAGTAAAGTGATGCTTTACCCCATCAGCACTGTAACAAGGGCAGAGACATTTCAAGCGTGAGGTAAAGTTTACTATAGTAAAGCGATGCTTTACCCCTTCAGCACTGTAACAAGGGCAGAGACATTTCAAGCGTGAGGTAAAGTTTACTATAGTAAAGTGATGCTTTACCCCATCAGCACTGTAACAAGGGCAGAGACATTTCAAGCGTGAGGTAAAGTTTACTATAGTAAAGCGATGCTTTACCCCTTCAGCACTGTAACAAGGGCAGAGACATTTCAAGCGTGAGGTAAAGTTTACTATAGTAAAGCGATGCTTAACCCCTTCAGCACTGTAACAAGGGCAGAGACATTTCAAGCGTGAGGTAAAGTTTACTATAGTAAAGTGATGCTTTACCTCTTCAGCACTGTAACAAGGGCAGAGACATTTCAAGAGTGAGGTAAAGTTTACTATAGTAAAGTGATGCTTTACCCCTTCAGCACTGTAACAAGGGCAGAGACATTTCAAGCGTGAGGTAAAGTTTACTATAGTAAAGCGATGCTTAACCCCTTCAGCACTGTAACAAGGGCAGAGACATTTCAAGCGTGAGGTAAAGTTTACTATAGTAAAGTGATGCTTTACCTCTTCAGCACTGTAACAAGGGCAGAGACATTTCAAGCGTGAGGTAAAGTTTACTATAGTAAAGCGATGCTTTACCCCTTCAGCACTGTAACAAGGGCAGAGACATTTCAAGCGTGAGGTAAAGTTTACTATAGTAAAGCGATGCTTTACCCCTTCAGCACTGTAACAAGGGCAGAGACATTTCAAGCGTGAGGTAAAGTTTACTATAGTAAAGTGATGCTTTACCTCTTCAGCACTGTAACAAGGGCAGAGACATTTCAAGCGTGAGGTAAAGTTTACTATAGTAAAGCGATGCTTAACCCCTCCAGCACTGTAACAAGGGCAGAGACTTTTCAAGCGTGAGGTAAAGTTTACTATAGTAAAGTGATGCTTTACCTCTTAAGCACTGTAACAAGGGCAGAGACATTTCAAGCGTGAGGTAAAGTTTACTATAGTAAAGTGATGCTTTACCCCTTCAGCACTGTAACAAGGGCAGAGACATTTCAAGTGTGAGGTAAAGTTTACTATAGTAAAGCGATGCTTTACCCCTTCAGCACTGTAACAAGGGCAGAGACATTTCAAGCGTGAGGTAAAGTTTACTATAGTAAAGCGATGCTTTACCCCTTCAGCACTGTAACAAGGGCAGAGACATTTCAAGCGTGAGGTAAAGTTTACTATAGTAAAGCGATGCTTTACCTCTTAAGCACTGTAACAAGGGCAGAGACATTTCAAGCGTGAGGTAAGGTTTACTATAGTAAAGTGATGCTTTACCCCTTCAGCACTGTAACAAGGGCAGAGACATTTCAAGCGTGAGGTAAAGTTTACTATAGTAAAGCGATGCTTAACCCCTCCAGCACTGTAACAAGGGCAGAGACATTTCAAGCGTGAGGTAAAGTTTACTATAGTAAAGTGATGCTTAACCCCTTCAGCACTGTAACAAGGGCAGAGACATTTCAAGCGTGAGGTAAAGTTTACTATAGTAAAGCGATGCTTTACCCCTTCAGCACTGTAACAAGGGCAGAGACATTTCAAGCATGAGGTAAAGTTTACTATAGTAAAGCGATGCTTTACCTCTTCAGCACTGTAACAAGGGCAGAGACATTTCAAGCGTGAGGTAAAGTTTACTATAGTAAAGCGATGCTTTACCTCTTAAGCACTGTAACAAGGGCAGAGACATTTCAAGCGTGAGGTAAAGTTTACTATAGTAAAGTGATGCTTTACCTCTTCAGCACTGCAACAAGGGCAGAGACATTTCAAGCGTGAGGTAAAGTTTACTATAGTAAAGCGATGCTTTACCCCTTCAGCACTGTAACAAGGGCAGAGACATTTCAAGTGTGAGGTAAAGTTTACTATAGTAAAGCGATGCTTTACCCCTTCAGCACTGTAACAAGGGCAGAGACATTTCAAGCGTGAGGTAAAGTTTACTATAGTAAAGTGATGCTTTACCTCTTCAGCACTGTAACAAGGGCAGAGACATTTCAAGCGTGAGGTAAAGTTTACTATAGTAAAGCGATGCTTAACCCCTCCAGCACTGTAACAAGGGCAGAGACTTTTCAAGCGTGAGGTAAAGTTTACTATAGTAAAGTGATGCTTTACCTCTTAAGCACTGTAACAAGGGCAGAGACATTTCAAGCGTGAGGTAAAGTTTACTATAGTAAAGTGATGCTTTACCCCTTCAGCACTGTAACAAGGGCAGAGACATTTCAAGTGTGAGGTAAAGTTTACTATAGTAAAGCGATGCTTTACCCCTTCAGCACTGTAACAAGGGCAGAGACATTTCAAGCGTGAGGTAAAGTTTACTATAGTAAAGCGATGCTTTACCCCTTCAGCACTGTAACAAGGGCAGAGACATTTCAAGCGTGAGGTAAAGTTTACTATAGTAAAGCGATGCTTTACCTCTTAAGCACTGTAACAAGGGCAGAGACATTTCAAGCGTGAGGTAAAGTTTACTATAGTAAAGTGATGCTTTACCCCTTCAGCACTGTAACAAGGGCAGAGACATTTCAAGCGTGAGGTAAAGTTTACTATAGTAAAGCGATGCTTAACCCCTCCAGCACTGTAACAAGGGCAGAGACATTTCAAGCGTGAGGTAAAGTTTACTATAGTAAAGCGATGCTTTACCCCTTCAGCACTGTAACAAGGGCAGAGACATTTCAAGCGTGAGGTAAAGTTTACTATAGTAAAGTGATGCTTTACCCCTTCAGCACTGTAACAAGGGCAGAGACATTTCAAGCGTGAGGTAAAGTTTACTATAGTAAAGCGATGCTTAACCCCTCCAGCACTGTAACAAGGGCAGAGACATTTCAAGCGTGAGGTAAAGTTTACTATAGTAAAGCGATGCTTTACCCCTTCAGCACTGTAACAAGGGCAGAGACATTTCAAGCGTGAGGTAAAGTTTACTATAGTAAAGCGATGCTTTACCCCTTCAGCACTGTAACAAGGGCAGAGACATTTCAAGCGTGAGGTAAAGTTTACTATAGTAAAGCGATGCTTAACCCCTCCAGCACTGTAACAAGGGCAGAGACATTTCAAGCGTGAGGTAAAGTTTACTATAGTAAAGTGATGCTTTACCCCTTCAGCACTGCTTTACCCCTTCAGCACTGTAACTAGGGCAGAGACATTTCAAGCGTGAGGTAAAGTTTACTATAGTAAAGTGATGCTTTACCCCTTCAGCACTGTAACAAGGGCAGAGACATTTCAAGTGTGAGGTAAAGTTTACTATAGTAAAGCGATGCTTTACCCCTTCAGCACTGTAACAAGGGCAGAGACATTTCAAGCGTGAGGTAAAGTTTACTATAGTAAAGCGATGCTTTACCCCTTCAGCACTGTAACAAGGGCAGAGACATTTCAAGCGTGAGGTAAAGTTTACTATAGTAAAGCGATGCTTTACCTCTTAAGCACTGTAACAAGGGCAGAGACATTTCAAGCGTGAGGTAAAGTTTACTATAGTAAAGTGATGCTTTACCCCTTCAGCACTGTAACAAGGGCAGAGACATTTCAAGCGTGAGGTAAAGTTTACTATAGTAAAGCGATGCTTAACCCCTCCAGCACTGTAACAAGGGCAGAGACATTTCAAGCGTGAGGTAAAGTTTACTATAGTAAAGCGATGCTTTACCCCTTCAGCACTGTAACAAGGGCAGAGACATTTCAAGCGTGAGGTAAAGTTTACTATAGTAAAGTGATGCTTTACCCCTTCAGCACTGTAACAAGGGCAGAGACATTTCAAGCGTGAGGTAAAGTTTACTATAGTAAAGCGATGCTTAACCCCTCCAGCACTGTAACAAGGGCAGAGACATTTCAAGCGTGAGGTAAAGTTTACTATAGTAAAGCGATGCTTTACCTCTTCAGCACTGTAACAAGGGCAGAGACATTTCAAGCGTGAGGTAAAGTTTACTATAGTAAAGCGATGCTTTACCCCTTCAGCACTGTAACAAGGGCAGAGACATTTCAAGCGTGAGGTAAAGTTTACTATAGTAAAGCGATGCTTTACCCCTTCAGCACTGTAACAAGGGCAGAGACATTTCAAGCGTGAGGTAAAGTTTACTATAGTAAAGCGATGCTTAACCCCTCCAGCACTGTAACAAGGGCAGAGACATTTCAAGCGTGAGGTAAAGTTTACTATAGTAAAGTGATGCTTTACCCCTTCAGCACTGCTTTACCCCTTCAGCACTGTAACTAGGGCAGAGACATTTCAAGCGTGAGGTAAAGTTTACTATAGTAAAGTGATGATTTACCCCTTCAGAACGTCCTGTCCGCCGCCAAGCCGCTTAGATCTGCTCGCTGTCGTCTGTTCTGATGTTCTGTCTGCGCTCGCAACAGGCATCTGCACTGCTTCGTCTGCGCGCGCGTCCAGCGTCTGCGCAGACACATACAGCGACACGAGCGCCGAGAGTCTCGCCGCGAACGCGAGCAGGCTCCTCATCCTGCGCGCGCTCCCGCTGCACGACCAACAACTTACATTAATAACAATAAACCATTACAACATAAACTTAACAAACATGACAAAATATGTGTTCGCTATGGTTTTCTGTGGAATCCGAGTAAGAACAACACGAGAGTAAGTTTAATCGCAGAGAATAAAACTGAGGTAAAGTTTCTGTACCTCCGGTAGATGATGATGAAGAGGATGAAGATGAGGTAATAATCCAACACGCGGTGAAAAACAAAGGCTTTTAAGTGTCTGCTCAGAGCTGTCAGGCTGTGGAGGGAGTGAAGAAGTGGCAGATGTGGAGCACACAGTGTTGCAGGCTGAATAATGCACGACTGCGTAACTCACTGCATCAGTGCCGCTGCTGCTCAGCCTCTCACTCAAATCTCGTCCATTAGCAGCTGAGAACACTCGCGATATCCTGCGCGAATTACGTTTAGTTGGTATATAGAAATCGTTTACTTCATTGTGTTTGACACATTTAGCATGATATCATGGATATGGTTACCATGGTTTAACTATAGTAATCACGTTTTTTTTAACACCATGTTTAATTTATCACAATAGTTAGATTTTTCTGACGAATTAACGTTTTTCAGTACGCACCTAACGTAGGTTTCATCGGGAGCGCGCCTCATATTTGTGCTGCAGCATCATCTCTAGTGCTCGTTCCCATTGTTTGGTTTGCCGCGGGAGCGCGCATCGTTGGCAGCGCCTTCACTCCTGTAATAAGAGACGCGAACAATACACAATGAAGGAACAAAAGAGATGTGAAATGATTTTTGAAATCTAACAACACAATATATTCCAGCACGGTTTATATCAAGAGGACACGGATAAAGGATACAGCACGCAGTGGCCTGTGACATAACAAACACTTACAGTACAGTGTTTCAACAGTCGAGAAAAAGGATCTGTGGGAGACCATTGAACTATAAGAAATGCCTTCTAGAAAAATAACTTGTTTACCACAAAATGAATAATGTGAGCTCACAAAGTACTTTTTATTTCATGAGCTCTCTGGGATGTGACACAACACAAGAATGTTCTCTGAAACACTTGTTCTCAAAGTGGGGGCGCCAAGATGGATCCCGGGGGCCACAGTTTTTGTGGCAATTATGAAATATAGATATTTATCATAAATGTTATCCAATGAAACATCAGAAACACACAACCACTAACCAAAAGAAATGGTGGTCATTTCTACATTGTATAACTGAAATACGTTTAAGATTATGGGGGGGGGACCATACAACAGAAATGTTTGAGAACCACTGCCCTGGGACACTGGGTTGTTGTTGTGGCACCATTAGATGTCATTGTTACGATTATTAAAGAGCGTAAGGAGGAATGAACCATCCCGCTGCCATTCGATGATCCGCAACTCCCTAAACCAGAGTCCATCCAAGAGTGATTCAGGAAGAGCAGTGAGCCGCTGGAGGAAACAGATCATGTGGATCACACCCAACACTCACTGGACACAAGTGACTCACGTGTATTTTGTTAAAGTTGTTTTAAAGTCAGACAACGTTTAAGCATCACAGATTCACCGTCTTCGCGAGACCTTCCGGGTCCTTGAAACAAAGTTGTAGTTGATGGTGTAGTTGTGTGTGTTATTGATATTGTTCTTCAGGGGCCGGTGGTTTGTCTCAAGGTCTAGTAGCGTGTCGGCTTCAAGGCTGATGAAAAGCACACAAAGGTTTGCAGTATTTCTCTGTGTTTACTTTCTCTTGAGCTGTGTCTGCTATGGCTGAAACAGATGGGCCAATATACTGACCTACTTTTCAAAGGAATTCTCTCTCTCTCTCTCTCTCTCTCTCTCTCTCTCTCTCTCTCTCTCTCTCTCTCTCTCTCTCTCTCTCTCTCTCTCTCTGTGTCTCTCTCTCTCTCTCACTCTTTCTCTTTCTCTCTCTCTCTCTCTCTCTCTCTTTCTCTCTCTCTCTCTCTCTCTCTCTCTCTCTCTCTCTCTCTCTCTCTCTCTCACTCTTTCTCTTTCTCTTTCTCTCTCTCTCTCTCTCTCTCTCTGTCTCTCTCTCTCTCTCTCTCTCACTCTTTCTCTTTCTCTTTCTCTCTCTCTCTCTCTCTCTGTCTCTCTCTCTCTCTCTCTCTCTCTCTCTCTCTCTCTCTCTCTCTCTCTCTCTCTCTCTCTCTCTCTCTCTCTCTCTTTCATTGCACGTGACTCAGTAAAGGCGTCCCGGCCTCATGCAGATGGCAGACGGATGGAGGAGCGGGGTGGGGCGTCTTACTCAAACTTTCTCACACTGTTTACAGTCTTTGGCTCAGGAGCCTGTGTGTCTGTCTTTATTTCCGTTGGACAGTGAGGATGAGACACCTGACCGAATCAGCGAATCAAAGATGATTAATGACGGTTCATGATGTGAACCTCAGGTTGTGGACGGTCTTGGTCAGGAAGTGTTTATTATGTTTTTTAGAAGAGCACCTCTCACCCCATGACCTACAGTCACTTAAACTAAAAGCAGCTCATTCATGAAGTGTTTTTTATCTCATGCTTTTTACGTTGATGACACTTAAAGAATGTCTTTCTGATTCGGATATCACATCTCTGCCCAATTGTCTAGATGTTTTTGCAGGATTCTTTAGGGACGGCCTGGATGTTTTTTTCCTTTGCACTCTCAGAGAACTCTTGGCAGTACAGTCGCTCTTGGGGAGTTTCACTACTGTTCCAAGAGCTCTTCATTTAGACGCTCGCTGTTGGTCTGTACAGTGCCAGACTCTCTGTAACCTTTTCCAGACCGATAGCTAACTCCATATCAACAGTCGTTCTCGTCTTGTTTCACTTTTCTTTGATCAAAGACAATTACGCTTGTTCAATATTCAGCAGGGTCAAAAACAACAAACGACGGTGAGATTGCCTGCGACTGGTTTAAATCAACGAGTTTATTTTAATTTCCTTTGATCTTCAAGCTGGCGTTGGATCTCAAATCAACGTCCAGAGAACACAAGCAGAATCAATTGACGTGTAATGTCACGAATGAGATAAACAAGTGTTTGGTGTTGTGTCGCTGTGGATAATCAGAATCAGAGGAAGAGATCTGCAGACAGAGAGCAGAATGTCTGTGAGAATCACAACACGATCTGTTTTGTGTTAGAGTTCTCTTGTGTATTCGTATGTGTGTGTCGGGCCGCAGGGAAACATTCTTCACCATCTAGAGCTTGATGTAGTGTTTGTGCGGATCATACGTGCAGTCACATGTGCTCTCACACGGCTCGCTATCACTGGACTGATGTCTTCAGAAATCAAACAGCATTTGTTTCCACGCTCAACTGCTCCCAAACCTGAAAGTGAAAAATTCACATCATAAACATACGAATTCTATCCATCTGAGTCACTAGAACACAGAAGAATGATTTACACAAATACTCACGGTTTCATTCATCGCATGTGAATAGCCCGTGTGCAACAAACACAGAAGAAATGACCAGAATCACGTGTGATCATCACTTAAACATCTCAAAACATATAAACTGATTTTATGTGCGACATCTACAACACAACAGCCAACCACAGTGTGATGTCACAGTCACACACTGACTCACACAGACACGCCCATCACACATTAAACACCCAAGAAAAATAAAACCACACACTCAATGATGTCACATCATTGCACGCGCACACACACACATCCACGCATACGCCCGCAGACTTGAACAAACACACACGCACGCACGGACGAACACACGCGCATACACGCACGCACCCACGCACGCACACAAACAGGTACACATGCACACACACTTCTGTTATCTGACTCCTGAAAATAAGAGCTCAGAGATAACAATTAATGCTACACACACACACAACAGCCTTTGGGCTGCATATTTCTCAATCTGTGTCACTGTTGGCTGCCGGACGCATTTAATGATGCGGCTCATTTCATCTTCCGTTAAGCTGACAGCATTACACACACCACATCTGTCTGCGTGTGTTTGTGTGTGTTTATTGTCGACAAACAGAGCAGCGTATGGTTATCTGCAGACTGACATATATTGTTTTATATTTTGAGGTTTTACAGCGGGACTCTTACACGCCAGTGAAACTCACACACTGAACATCAAAACTCAAAGTGTGACTACCTCCGGTGGTGCATGATGGGAAATGATGCCACTTCTCTTGGCATGAATGCTTTAGATGAGTGATGCCAAGCGTCTGTCCTGAAATGAAAGGAGCTGCAGTTGAGTTGAATGCAGTGTTATAACTGACCTGTAACTCATCAATCTTCACTTCAGCCATTAATCAAAGTGTTCATTAATGCTGTAGGCAGACTCAACCATCACACTGTAAAACATCCTCAATCACACGTGCCACTGTTGTAAACATTGAGCTGTTGAAGATTAAAATCAGAAGCACCAAACCTCTGTTCCCAGCATTCACTTCAGTCTACAACACATGGGCTGAGGAATTCTGGAAAGCCCCGCAAACACTGAGGTCTGCCAGCGGAGCGACCACACCAACACACACACAGAGAGAGAGAGAGATGAAATAAAACAACAACATTAAATCATCTAATGCTTTTTACTTCAATAAAATCACGTGACATCACTGCATCCAGTGCACATACTGTACATTTACATTTTACATTTATTCATTTGGCAGACGCTTTTATCCAAAGTGACTTACAAGTAGTTTTCTACAGTGGCACATTACTGCAGAGCAATCAGGGGTAAGACGTCTTGCTCAAGGGCACTTCAGTCATGACCTGCTGGTACTGAGATTAGAACCAGAAACCTTCTGATCACAAGACCAACACTCTAACCATTAGGCCACAGCTGACTGTACATCATCATCAAATCTATGTCACAAATCAAAATGAAATCTACGATAATAATACAAACGACAATCTGCCACAAAACATGGTTACAAAAGACAGAGAGAGAAGAAATAGAAGGTTTTACGTGAGGCGTTGTCTGACGTCATCGAGCGCTCGAGCTGCTCCACTCGAATTTAAGTCTTTGTTCTGCGAAGAAAGAACAACATCATGTAAATCGCCATGTGCGCGATATTATATTTATATGCAGTTTAATGTTCACGTAAAGTTTTGTTTACATTCTCACTGCGCTGATGCCCGAGCGCCACCTGCCGCATAAATGCAAAAGAGAAATCATGACTAAACAAAACTTAGTCAAACGAGTTTATTATATCCTGCAATAGTCCAAATGACTTTCTGTCAGTACAACAAAACTACACAAAGATCTCCTGTGTCTTCAAACTGTACGACTGTTCTGCAGAACACAAAAGATCATTTGAGAGATGAAGACAGGGCGAGTGAATGATGACAGGGCGAGTGAATGATGACAGGGCGAGTGAATGATGACAGGGCGAGTGAATGAAGACAGGGCGAGTGAATGAAGACAGGGCGAGTGAATGATGACAGGGCGAGTGAATGATGACAGGGCGAGTGAATGATGACAGGGCGAGTGAATGAAGACAGGGCGAGTGAATGAAGACAGGGCGAGTGAATGATGACAGGGCGAGTGAATGATGACAGGGCGAGTGAATGATGACAGGGCGAGTGAATGATGACAGGGCGAGTGAATGATGACAGGGCGAGTGAATGATGACAGGGCGAGTGAATGATGACAGGGCGAGTGAATGATGACAGGGCGAGTGAATGATGACAGGGCGAGTGAATGATGACAGGGCGAGTGAATGATGACAGGGCGAGTGAATGATGACAGGGCGAGTGAATGATGACAGGGCGAGTGAATGATGACAGGGCGAGTGAATGATGACAGGGCGAGTGAATGATGACAGGGCGAGTGAATGATGACAGGGCGAGTGAATGATGACAGGGCGAGTGAATGATGACAGGGCGAGTGAATGATGACAGGGCGAGTGAATGATGACAGGGCGAGTGAATGATGACAGGGCGAGTGAATGATGACAGGGCGAGTGAAGTGAATGATGACAGGGCGAGTGAATGATGACAGGGCGAGTGAATGATGACAGGGCGAGTGAATGATGACAGGGCGAGTGAATGATGACAGGGCGAGTGAATGATGACAGGGCGAGTGAATGATGACAGGGCGAGTGAATGATGACAGGGCGAGTGAATGATGACAGGGCGAGTGAATGATGACAGGGCGAGTGAATGATGACAGGGCGAGTGAATGATGACAGGGCGAGTGAATGATGACAGGGCGAGTGAATGATGACAGGGCGAGTGAATGATGACAGGGCGAGTGAATGAAGACAGGGCGAGTGAATGATGACAGGGCGAGTGAATGATGACAGGGCGAGTGAATGATGACAGGCGAGTGAATGATGACAGGGCGAGTGAATGATGACAGGGCGAGTGAATGATGACAGGGCGAGTGAATGATGACAGGGCGAGTGAATGATGACAGGGCGAGTGAATGATGACAGGGCGAGTGAATGATGACAGGGCGAGTGAATGATGACAGGGCGAGTGAATGATGACAGGGCGAGTGAATGATGACTGGGCGAGTGAATGATGACAGGGCGAGTGAATGATGACAGGGCGAGTGAATGATGACAGGGCGAGTGAATGATGACAGGGCGAGTGAATGATGACAGGGCGAGTGAATGATGACAGGGCGAGTGAATGATGACAGGGCGAGTGAATGATGACAGGGCGAGTGAATGATGACAGGGCGAGTGAATGATGACAGGGCGAGTGAATGATGACAGGGCGAGTGAATGATGACAGGGCGAGTGAATGATGACAGGGCGAGTGAATGATGACAGGGCGAGTGAATGATGACAGGGCGAGTGAATGATGACAGGGCGAGTGAATGAAGACAGGGCGAGTGAATGATGACAGGGCGAGTGAATGATGACAGGGCGAGTGAATGATGACAGGGCGAGTGAATGATGACAGGGCGAGTGAATGATGACAGGGCGAGTGAATGAAGACAGGGCGAGTGAATGAAGACAGGGCCAGTGAATGATGACAGGGCGAGTGAATGATGACAGGGCGAGTGAATGATGACAGGGCCAGTGAATGATGACAGGGCGAGTGAATGATGACAGGGCGAGTGAATGATGACAGGGCGAGTGAATGATGACAGGGCGAGTGAATGATGACAGGGCGAGTGAATGATGACAGGGCGAGTGAATGATGACAGGGCGAGTGAATGATGACAGGGCGAGTGAATGATGACAGGGCGAGTGAATGATGACAGGGCGAGTGAATGATGACAGGGCGAGTGAATGATGACAGGGCGAGTGAATGATGACAGGGCGAGTGAATGATGACAGGGCGAGTGAATGATGACAGGGCGATGGTGAATGATGACAGGGCGAGTGAATGATGACAGGGCGAGTGAATGATGACAGGGCGAGTGAATGATGACAGGGCGAGTGAATGAAGACAGGGCGAGTGAATGATGACAGGGCGAGTGAATGAAGACAGGGCGAGTGAATGATGACAGGGCGAGTGAATGAAGACAGGGCGAGTGAATGATGACAGGGCGAGTGAATGATGACAGGGCGAGTGAATGAAGACAGGGCGAGTGAATGATGACAGGGCGAAGTGAATGATGACAGGGCGAGTGAATGATGACAGGGCGAGTGAATGAAGACAGGGCCGAGTGAATGATGACAGGGCGAGTGAATGATGACAGGGCGAGTGAATGATGACAGGGCGAGTGAATGATGACAGGGCGAGTGAATGATGACAGGGCGAGTGAATGATGACAGGGCGAGTGAATGATGACAGGGCGAGTGAATGATGACAGGGCGAGTGAATGATGACAGGGCGAGTGAATGATGACAGGGCGAGTGAATGATGACAGGGCGAGTGAATGATGACAGGGCGAGTGAATGAAGACAGGGCGAGTGAATGATGACAGGGCGAGTGAATGATGACAGGGCGAGTGAATGATTACAGGGCGAGTGAATGATGACAGGGCGAGTGAATGATGACAGGGCGAGTGAATGATGACAGGGCGAGTGAATGATGACAGGGCGAGTGAATGATGACAGGGCGAGTGAATGATGACAGGGCGAGTGAATGATGACAGGGCGAGTGAATGATGACAGGGCGAGTGAATGATGACAGGGCGAGTGAATGATGACAGGGCGAGTGAATGATGACAGGGCGAGTGAATGATGACAGGGCGAGTGAATGATGACAGGGCGAGTGAATGATGACAGGGCGAGTGAATGATGACAGGGCGAGTGAATGATGACAGGGCGAGTGAATGATGACAGGGCGAGTGAATGATGACAGGGCGAGTGAATGATGACAGGGCGAGTGAATGATGACAGGGCGAGTGAATGATGACAGGGCCAGTGAATGATGACAGGGCGAGTGAATGATGACAGGGCGAGTGAATGAAGACAGGGCCAGTGAATGATGACAGGGCGAGTGAATGATGACAGGGCGAGTGAATGATGACAGGGCGAGTGAATGATGACAGGGCGAGTGAATGATGACAGGGCGAGTGAATGATGACAGGGCCAGTGAATGATGACAGGGCGAGTGAATGATGACAGGGCGAGTGAATGATGACAGGGCGAGTGAATGATGACAGGGCGAGTGAATGATGACAGGGCGAGTGAATGATGACAGGGCGAGTGAATGATGACAGGGCGAGTGAATGATGACAGGGCGAGTGAATGATGACAGGGCGAGTGAATGACAGGGCTAAGTGAATGATGACAGGGCGAGTGAATGATGACAGGGCGAGTGAATGATGACAGGGCGAGTGAATGAAGACAGGGCGAGTGAATGAAGACAGGGCCAGTGAATGATGACAGGGCGAGTGAATGATGACAGGGCGAGTGAATGATGACTGGGCGAGTGAATGATGACAGGGCGAGTGAAAGATGACAGGGCGAGTGAATGATGACAGGGCGAGTGAATGAAGACAGGGCGAGTGAATGATGACAGGGCGAGTGAATGATGACAGGGCGAGTGAATGAAGACAGGGCGAGTGAATGATGACAGGGCGAATGATGACAGGGCGAGTGAATGATGACAGGGCGAGTGAATGATGACAGGGCGAGTGAATGAAGACAGGGCCAGTGAATGATGACAGGGCGAGTGAATGATGACAGGGCGAGTGAATGATGACAGGGCGAGTGAATGATGACAGGGCGAGTGAATGATGACAGGGCGAGTGAATGATGACAGGGCGAGTGAATGATGACAGGGCGAGTGAATGATGACAGGGCCAGTGAATGATGACAGGGCGAGTGAATGATGACAGGGCGAGTGAATGATGACAGGGCGAGTGAATGATGACAGGGCCAGTGAATGATGACAGGGCGAGTGAATGATGACAGGGCGAGTGAATGATGACAGGGCGAGTGAATGATGACAGGGCCAGTGAATGATGACAGGGCCAGTGAATGATGACAGGGCGAGTGAATGATGACAGGGCGAGTGAATGATGACAGGGCGAGTGAATGATGACAGGGCGAGTGAATGATGACAGGGCGAGTGAATGATGACAGGGCGATGTGAATGATGACAGGGCGAGTGAATGATGACAGGGCGAGTGAATGATGACAGGGCGAGTGAATGATGACAGGGCGAGTGAATGATGACAGGGCGAGTGAATGATGACAGGGCGAGTGAATGATGACAGGGCGAGTGAATGATGACAGGGCGAGTGAATGATGAAAGGGCGAGTGAATGATGACAGGGCGAGTGAATGATGACAGGGCGAGTGAATGATGACAGGGCGAGTGAATGATGACAGGGCGAGTGAATGATGACAGGGGCGAGTGAATGATGACAGGGCGAGTGAATGATGACAGGGCGAGTGAATGATGACAGGGCGAGTGAATGATGACAGGGCGAGTGAATGATGACAGGGCGAGTGAATGATGACAGGGCGAGTGAATGATGACAGGGCGAGTGAATGATGACAGGGCGAGTGAATGATGACAGGGCGAGTGAATGATGACAGGGCGAGTGAAATGATGACAGGGCGAGTGAATGATGACAGGGCGAGTGAATGATGACAGGGCGAGTGAATGATGACAGGGCGAGTGAATGATGACAGGGCGAGTGAATGATGACAGGGCGAGTGAATGATGACAGGGCGAGTGAATGAGACAGGGCGAGTGAATGATGACAGGGCGAGTGAATGATGACAGGGGCGAGTGAATGATGACAGGGCGAGTGAATGATGACAGGGCGAGTGAATGATGACAGGGCGAGTGAATGATGACAGGGCGAGTGAATGATGACAGGGCGAGTGAATGATGACAGGGCGAGTGAATGATGACAGGGCGAGTGAATGATGACAGGGCGAGTGAATGAAGACAGGGCGAGTGAATGATGACAGGGCGAGTGAATGAAGACAGGGCGAGTGAATGATGACAGGGCGAGTGAATGATGACAGGGCGAGTGAATGATGA
>NC_136773.1:24168153-24192617 GCF_947034865.1 Barbatula barbatula | reverse complement strand
ACCCAATGAATGGAGAAGGGATGACTCTTTATAGAACATTAAATAGTGACTTTATTTTCATGTGTCCATTTATGAGGAATATGAAGCGTTATGGATGTGACAATCCTGAAAATGGCTCTTACCTGAAAAATAATGCAGTAAAATTAAAACAAATGCTTTATAAATTTAAAGTGAGATCTCAGAAGGGGTTCTGAACCACCAAATGTTAATATCATAGTAAAAACTAACAACTTCATTTCTTCGTGGTAAGATTAACATGTATTGGAATTGCCCAACTCTGAACCTGATGATTTTAGCTACATACATTGAAATGCTTGACATTACTATTGTGATTGTTAACCGTAAGATAATAACATGTGGTACCTGCTCAGGTCGAGTCTCTCTGAGCTGGAGGTGATGCCGGTCAAACTGAGGGAGAAACCTGGTGCAGAGTGATCACGCAGACTGCCCGTGTCCCCTCACAAACAAACAACAAAGTGACCCATGAACACACACAAACAGAGAAATCTCAGTACAGCTGCACTCATTGTTCTCTTTACATACTGACAGTGTGAATATTCTGTCTTGAATGGAGTGTTACCCCGCGTCACAGCTTTACTCTGACAGTACGCAGCTCCTGCGCTTTGAGTGGTTCTGTGGGGTTGCACCCGATACGCCTGAGGTCCCAAATCCCAAACCATCCCCACAGGAAGAGCCACAGGAAGAGTAAACACACATCGCTGTGGAGCCGGACCCTCGCTCTCACACGCCAGCACAGCTCTGCGATGATTCCTGACTGTTTAAATAACATGAATATATCACGCGTGACGGACGATACAGTTCTCATTGTGTGTTTGGGGTTTAGACTGAAAATGTTCTGTACCTGTTTTAGACAGGATCGGCTTCATGGAGTCCACATTTAAAGCTTTGGTCAGCCCGTTTGACAACCTCAAATCAATCTGACCAACAAAGTGAGAGACATTATTCAAAAAGAAATAAAACATGTTCCCTTTCCTTACAGACAAGTCCTGTGTCGTAGTGCAGCGATGATATTCAACGTAAATACCATGCAACTTGGAAAACACAATTATTCTCATTTTTTATTGAAATACAATAGCATACTCATTCTTTTGGAGTATTAGAGGGAACATACTTAATTGTCTTTCAAATCCACTTGTGTATTCATTAGATTATCTGACAAACAGGTTTAGAGGACATGATGAGTGAGGGTGTAGTGTGCACTACAGAGCATATACTCACAGGTCTGTGGCTCGCTCTGTCGGGCAGTAATGACTTCACAGCCGCTAGATGGTGCTTATAACTGTTCACCTGCACAACAAACCCAAAAAATAATCACAAAACACAACTGAGCTACTCCAAAGAGACCTCTTATCATGTATGTAACACACAGGCGCTGATACAGCGACGCATAAAAAACCCAAAATAAATAAGAAAATAAAATGTGCCTGCTATTGTAAGTGCGTTTTGTCAAGGTGCCTTCTTTCCACTACAGAAGAATAGAAGAGCACACAATAACAGTGTGATGATGAGTCAGTTTGTGTCCATCTGCAGCTCTGAACACACGTGATCTCCAGCACATCATAATCATGATTCACTCAATCATCTTCATCACACGTCTCACAGCATATGTTGCTTTTCATTTCAACATAGACAGACGTGTTACAAAACTGATACACACATTAAAACATCAATTAAGTGTGCTCCAAGACATTTGGATTGACAATCTGTCGGTTCGTAATTTACATAATATGAAGAGTTTGGTTGCAAAATTAACTTTTGAAAATGACATTTTTGCCAAATCATGTTTTTTTATCACAGGTGCATTCCAGTTAATATCAATAAAACTGCAATTGGATTGTTTAGATTTAAGCCATAATAACTAAAACAATACAGCTTACTAACACAATTAACATCCGTCTTAAGTAGCACGGAAACATTTATGAAAAGTCAAAAATACATTGTATGGGTCAATATTATCGATATTTGTTTTATGGCAAAAATCATTAGGATTTTAAGTTAAGATCGTGTTCCATGAAGACAATTTGTACATCTCCTACCATAAATATATAAAACCTTTATTTTTGTGATTGGATGTTAACAACATCAAATGCAATTTTCTCAATATTTTGATATTTCTGCACCCTCAGTTTCTTAAAGCAGATATTGTCCAATCCTAACAGACCATACTTCAATAGAAAGCTTAACATTTCTGACTTCATATGGTGTAAAAATCTCAATTTCGAAAAATTGACCCAAAGGACTGGGTTTGTTGTCCAGGGTCACATATTACCTAGTTTGAAACACTTCTTCAGCACTTTAAGCTTATAAATACTGATATAAACATTTCATGTAAAACTCTACATATTCAAGAATAGATGAAATGTTTCGGTTTCGTGTTTGATTGTGTTGTGAGCAGTTAAACTCACGGCAGGAGGCGGAAATCTTCTACATTCATCATTATTATTATTCATCTGTTGTTTATAAGAGCGCATGTCTCTCGCATATAAACACTGTAAATGTATTTCTTTTATTTAAACGAGTCAAAAACTATTATACGTCTCAAAAAAGCGGATTCTCCATCGAGATTCAACGGGAGCGCGCGACGCTTCGGGTGCTTAGCAACTGTACGGCGTAAACAGATCCGGCCGTTTCCGGTGTCACGCGATATGTGACCCGGACGAAACAAACGAAGCTCGTCAAATATTTCCTGCGAGAGATTATATTTCATTTCATTACATTACAAACATTACTCATGTGTCAAACACTGTTATCCGAAGCGGCTTCAGCTTCATCTGTCAGGCGTTTGGTGACTTTTGTGATCCTTTAGTGACATACGCCTTCAGTATAGAAACAAAGCCACGGAAGTCACAAATGTTCAAATTCTTCTCAGATGTTTATTTTGCTACAAATGAATCAATGAGATGAGTTCATTACTGCTATGTTTTCTCAGAGACATCACACTACTCTTATAATGCTTTATTGAACCTTTTGCTATAACAAAACAATGTTACAACAGAAACTTAACAAAGAAACACTTAGATTAATGAAAAGAGAGAAAAAAACATTTGGCTCGAAACAGACAAGACAAAAATAAAGAATAACAATAAAACAGATGAAAAACAAATACATGAGAGGGAGTTACACAAATAATAAAAAATTACAAATTAGGTTGAAAAGCTTATAATCAGTGCAAATTTTACAAGTCCTTTGTGCTTTCATATTGGAAGAAAACATAATTGTTTTTAAATACAGTTTTATCTCTTGTAGAAAAACTATAAAAATAGGTTTGCTATTAGAAAATGTACATTTATGTATATAAAATTTACACAGAGAAATAAATAGGTTGATTATAAAACAAGCATTTTGGTCACCTTCAAAAAATCCAAAAATAACAGTTTTGGGGTTCATAACAAAGCCCTTCAAAATAGTATTTGAAATAAACCAACCAACATGTTTCCAAAGTAGTTGAGTACAGTTGCACGACCAAAACAAGTGAAGAAGAAAAGTTTTGGAGACATCACACTACTCGCCACTACTTCTGACGTGACTTGACACGCTGCTTTCAATCCCACAAATCACCTCGAGATCATGACGCGCAAAATGTCACATTTCTACAAAATCGCGCGCAGTGAAGATATTTCTTCTGTCTTTTGTGAATATGAATCTTTGTGAAAGAGATTTTGTCTCTAAAGGTTACTGATAAGAATAGTCGGACGTGAAAAATAACTTAAATTCTTCACTAAACAAACAACCTCGCACGCCACTCCCGTCACTCTGCTTTATTTCATTTAATCTTTGTTTGTTGTTTAATATAGCCATAGTATCTTTTACGAAGTTATAAGTTGTGTGCTGTATGTGTTAGTGTGAGTCTAGAGCAGGTTCTCAACCTGTATTTGTAACTGTATTTAACAATATTCAATTGCCCCCCTCCCACTCAAAGAAACTCAACATAAAAGCACGTAACTGGAAAAGTGTTTATTCAATATAAAACGCACAGATAAAAAGAAATGTCTTGGTTTTTAGTTTTTTAAAATGTATTTCAATGATCATGTCTCGTTTTTGGGCCCCGCCTGTTGAGAACCAATGGTCTTGACAGAGGAGCTAATGGTGGGCTTTTTCTGGAATGGGTGGTAGTTGAGGAGAGAACCCCTCATATAATTGTAAAGCGCTTTGGGTGTGCAGCAATACACAATAAAGCACCTCATTCATTCATTCATTCATTCATTCAGGTGTGGATTGTTTGGAGGGGAATGCCATTGTAAAATATTGGGGCAGACATTGTACAAGTATATGAAATGTTTATATTTGACTAAATCAATATGTCATGTGAATCAAAGGGGGAATTCTTGAAATGACCTGGTTATAGTTACATATGAACAAACCAGTCTATACAGTCCTCCACAGACCATAGCACTTAACACATCCAAACACTTCTCATGCACATGTATGCAGTCTCTGAAAGATAGACTTAAACATGTATCATGGATTAAACCAGCATACTGTATATAACTGGATGCGATGTAAGTGTTGATTTCAGAAGATCTGTCTATACGACAGAGATACCGTCTGAAATGTCTGTGTGATTTCCTGCATCTGTTTATCATTATGGGCGACAGCAGTGATGTAACCAAATGTTCAAGATTGTGTGGAGGATTGGTTATTGAACACTCTTCATGTGATGCTTTTATGTCAAGCATTATTAATGGAAGCTAATGGTGGACTTTTCCCGAGAATAATAACGACGTAATGTAAAAGAAACTTGTTTGCAGCCTGTCTGGATGTGTCAGACAATAAATGTAAAAAGCTTAATGAATGGTGACATTGAGTATTGTTTCCCTGGCGGGATGCATTCATTCACGCCAATCTTAGGAGGCAGTTCCACTGGGGTTCAGTCCGTGTCTATAAATACACCAGCTGAATAAGAAGTGGGGGAAGGAGGGAGGATATTGCTGCTTTTCCACCATCCATCCAAACGCAGGGACACAATATTCAGACCCCAGTAATCCCCTAACAGATGAACAAACCTGATGATGGACCACTATGGCACAACAGAGCAGCAGCACAATGAAAGGGTCTCAATAACACACATGTATGTTTGCATGAATGGATGGTCATGTGTGTCACAGCAGGTGCTTTCAGGTTCTCTTTACATAATTGCTCCACTCATTTGCTTTCCAAATAAAAGAGCAGATGAAGAGAGAGTCTGTCACAGGTGAGCTTATCATCAGTATGCCGGACACGACTAGCGGCAGCATTACAACACTCGAGCGCATGCGCGCATCTGCAGACGGAACATCAATCGGAGCGCCGCTGAATGACTCAGTGACACCGTGACGTCATTCAGTCACCTTAAAAAAACAACTCAAATAACCTCTGTTTGAAAAAATGATGATATTGTTACTTAAAGTGGCTCCATTTTTTGTAGACTTTATCATATATTATTGTTCTTATTTCGCTTTCGTTTCATTGAACGAACAATTGCTCACTGTTCCCGCATCAATAAATGCACTCAGAACATTATTATGATCCTGTCTTTATAAATGACTCCATTGAAAATATTTCCAGACAATATATGAAGAGTTTGAAAAACATTATTATCAAAAAACGGAGCCGGCTGCTCTTCATATATTATTTGTTTTATTTGACAAAAATTTTTTTCTGAGAAAGCATTTGACATTTGGTCTTAAGGGTCAACAATACGCAAAGTACACAATGAAGCTTGCAAGTAAGAACAGCAATGAAGCTTTATTTATTATTTATGGGATGTGTAAATCGTATTTATAGTTAAATTGATATATTATTAGGTATTGCATTGATTTGCATTTGATCAAACTTGAATTTATTAGCGTTTTTAGTTATAGAGATGATAACCAGCAAGCACAATGTCTTATGTCTCACGTTAAGCTCATAATCACGTGTCTCAATCGCGTCGCGCGCTCTTAGTTATTTCTTAATTGATCTCACGTGAACTCATTTATGTCTGTCGATATAAATGTATGTACGAGGCGCTCGCGCGTCTCTAGTGATGAGAAACGCGAGTGAAGTGATGTCCGCTGTTGTGAACGCGTTCTTGCGGTGCGTCGCGTTCCTGCTGCCGCCCTCTTGGCTTCAGTTTTGCTGGTGGGTTGGGGAGGCGTCATGGCCCAATCCCAGAGCGCGCTTCAAACGCACAAAGCCTCTTACATATGAGGAAGTAGCAGCTCGAGACGAGCCCGTCCCCTCTGACAGCCCCGCGTCCGATCGTTCTCCGTGGCGCAGATCTTGGACGCTGTGGTGGTCCGCCGCGGAGCGCGTCATCACGGCTCCCTTCGCCCTTCGCAAACGCTTGAGAAGTTCGTCGAGCGCAGAGACCAGCGGAGCCGCGGAAGAGGACGCGATCACGGCCGCGATCATGAGCGTCACAGCCGAGCAGCAAGCGCCGTCCGCGGACGCGCACCTGCGGGAGATGAGCGCGCCGGTGACGATCACCGTGGCGATTCAAGCCGCGGAGGACGAAGAGCCGGACGAGGAGCCTTCGGCCAACACCATCGAGCTGAACACGGGCAGCGGCAGCGACGACGAGCTCGAACGACACGACAAGTCCAGGTACACGCGCGTGCGCGCCATTACAACTGATGGTCATTTAGTTCCTCTGCACTCATAAACATATAAACAAACGCGCACGCTGAAACACGCACTCACGTTCAATCTGTATAACATCAATACAGAACATTGAAAAGAAAACGAGCTTTTAAATGCTCTCAATTCAACGTGGACATGTTTCAGTATTCATGAGTTCACCTGCTTCTATCCAGTCTTGAAGAAATGACCGTGGATTCATTTTGTCTAAGCAAGGTTGATTCTTATGATCCTTAAACTTATTTAACTATATATATCAGAGGTCTCTGTCTTGAGCGCTTGAGTTTGTCTCCCAGACTTCTGAATTAGATCAGATGGTTAGGGTCATGGGCTAGGGTCATGACAGCCAGAAGAGCGCTCCGGTGCTTAAATTGAAAATGGTTGCCAGGACTGTATGATCAGGCTCTCTTAAACCTGCATTTAGAGGTCAGAACTATACATAGGCAGTCACAATAACAATGTTTGAGGTGGTAAATGTTTGTATGTGATTGACGTGAATATGCCCGTCACTGTTGTTTTGTGTAACCGGTGTCTCTTGTCAACAGGCAGGAATGGAGGCAGACCTGTTGCTCTTCTTTACATCTCAACAGTGCACAGGTGTCCTCCTCCAGAATGAGCTTTACAATAACCAATATCTCGTATCTATAAAAATAGAAAGGCCATCTTTAGACGTCGATGTGGACACTATTATTGGCAGTGATGGTTAATTATTGATCGATATGTTGTTCTCTGGTCAATATATCGTAGTGTTTGTGGAGCCTCTGGTCATAGCAAACGCTCGGGTACGATCACGCACTGAACTCTGGTTTATCTGGAATGGTAACATTCAGGTCAGTTTGGTCTCAGTTGACCTGTTGAGTCATTTTCTGAGCTATTGAGTTGTGAGGACATCACTTGTGTTTCTGCGAGCGATTGTCGCAGCCCACGAGCGCTGTGTGTGTGTATTGTTATGAAGCACTAATGAGTCTGGCTGATGCTGCTATTGTTCTCCAGCTGTGGTGGCGGAACACGGCTGGGCGCTTTTTGAAGGGTTTCCCTGCCTGTTTGAGAGCCGGAGTCTCTCGAGGGGTCATCCGCATGCCCGCGGAACCGCTCCGTACGGGCGCATGGTTTGAAAGGATGTGGGTTGGATGCTGAGTCATCGGTTTGATTTAATTTCTGAAGATTATTTTCAGCAGACAGGTGAGTGATAATCTCAGGCTGTAATCTCATAGAGGGAGATGTGCTGTAGACATGGTACACAATTAGTTTTCTTGATGCACATTTGTTTTACTTTGCTTTGTTTTCCCCCATTTTTCTCTCTCTCTATCTGGAGAGCAAAGAGCCGACACGGCCCACCATGTGTTCATCAGTCAGCTTCTCTGCCGGCTTGTGTTGGTGGTTGTGGGCAGCGAGCCGTGATGCTCATGTTTTTGCACAGGCTGTTGGATTGTGGGGGAATCAGAGATTTTGAGAGGGATGAGATGAAACAGATGGACTCCCTGCTGCCAGGGGGGTCAAGCTGCCAAACAAACCACCCGCTGTTGAACACATCCGTACATTTGTGCTCTTTTCCAGTGGTGCAGGTACCAGTGGCGGAGAACTTGAAGAGGAGAGCTGGCAATCTCCCGATCCAGAGCTGATTCAGAAGCTGGTAGCACAGATTGAATATTACCTGTCGGATGAGAACCTGGAGCATGATGCCTTCCTGCTCAAACATGTTCGCCGCAACAAGCTCGGCTTCGTCAGCGTGAAGCTGCTCACCTCTTTTAAAAAGGTAAGATCCTTTCACAGTGTCTGGAGGGCTAGCTCTCTATATTTTGTGGTTGTTGTTGATCATCTGTATGAATGTGTTGAAGGATTTAAAGTCATCCTACATTACACATAGTCTCTTCAGACTCGTTTCATAAAGTTACAAGTTTGCAGATGCTTCTGTGGAAGACTCCAGCCACCGTGACTGTTAATGTTTTAAACTTCAAATCAGCAGCCGACATCCACCAATCAGAGAAATCAAGGTTACCATAGAAACTAAAAGAGTGTTCAAAAGTTCAGCAGTCACCGCCCACTCCCACACAGCATTATAAAGATGCGAGTTTGTCTGCACGCTCAAGTTTTTGTCTGAAGGTTTTCAACACTGAACTGACTGTGACAAACACATCACATGAGTCATATATGTTGGGTTAACATGATGTTTAAAGTGAATATTTTGAAAGCAGATTGTGAAGATAGATTCTATTCGACAATCTGAAATTCAGAAGTTTTGACCACTTGAAATGACAATAGCAACTATATTCCATCTTAATACCACAAATAAACGCAACAAATCAATAAAATAAAGCACTTGCAAGTTGCAACCTTTCTGTCATCAAATTAATCTTCCTGTAGTAATCGCATTTCTTACGATCTCATTTGATGAACTGAAGTTTTTTTACGTCACCTGAAAAGGTTAAATATTATTGGTCTCTCTCCATCAGGTAAAGCACTTAACGCGGGACTGGAGAACCACAGCGTACGCCCTGCAGCACTCAAACCTGCTGGAACTGAACGATGAGGGGCGTAAGGTGCGTCGCAAAGCAACGGTCCCGGTTTTCCCAAGCGAGTCTTTGCCGAGTCGCATGCTGTTACTCAGCGAGCTGAAGCGTTGGCCGGAGCTGGGCATGGCACTTGTAGGAGAAGGCAGCAATGGAGGCATCGGAGTGGGTCCGACACAACAGGAGCGGCTAATGGAGCTGCTTCTGAAGGCATTTGGAAACTACGGCACAATCGCCTCCGTGCGGGTCCTTAAAGCTGGCAAAGACCTGCCGGCCGATCTGAAGAAACTCAGCGGACGCTACGCTCAGCTGGGCACGGAGGAGTGTGCCATCGTGGAGTTCGAAGAGGTGGAGGCCGCCATGAAAGCCCACGAGGCGGTCGGGGGAGAAGGGGGAGGCAGGGAGCCGATGGGGCTTAAAGTAGTTCTGATCGGTACAAAGCCACCCAAGAAAAAGGTAACGAAAGACCGGCAACGAGAAGATGCCGCAGGCGGCATGCGGAAAAGCCGCTCTCTGAACAGCCGTGTACGGGAGCTGCAGTATCACGGCGACGACTCTGCTGCAAGTTCTTCAGAAACTGAAAGCAATCCCACATCTCCACGCTTAGCCCGCAAGTCTCGCTCCTGCAACAAGCTCAGCCCCACCAGCGCAGGACCCAACCACCTCAGCCCCGTCGTCTCCCCGCGCTCCAGCCCCTGGAGCAGCCCACGGGCCAGCCCCAGCACCCAGCGCAAGACCAACCAGTCCGGCAAGTCGCCTCTGGTCAGTGAGGGCAGGTTGAGTCCTGAACCGGGACGCCGTTGGGCGGACTATTCTTCAGACAGCAGCCTGACACCCTCGGGCAGCCCCTGGGTCCAGCGCAGGAAGCAGGTGGCCAGTCAGGAGAGCAGTCCCGTTGGGAGTCCCATGCTTGGCCGAAAGATCCAGAACGCAGACGGTCTTCCACTGGGTGTGGTGCGGCTCCCCAGGGGTCCTGATGGCACACGTGGGTTTCACTCTACTCCCTCTGGTGGAGACGGAGGCAAGACTGCATCGACCCAGACCTGACTTTAATACTCACCTGTCCACTCTCATCCCACAGAAGTGTTGCTCACTAGACCCTCAAACTCTTGACGCTGTTCGAATGGTCACCTCTGTAGGACTGGCCTGGTTTCTAGATGATATTTTTTGTTAACGTTTTATATATCTTAATTTGACTCATTTTGGACTCTGTGGTATAAAAGGGAAGCTTTTTTGAAAGCATTTAAGTTTTAAATTGTCCCCTTTTTTTTGGTGTTGCTATGAGGAACTTGAGAGAATTTTCATGATTCTGTTATTTTAGCCCAAAAACGTTACAGCGTGCGTCTAACTTTTGTGTGTAGATGTTGTAAATGTGTTTCTGGTTACAGGTGTGTATGGTTCACGGTTAAGGCCTTCAGTTCTTATCTGTGTAACGCTACATGCCCTTCTTCTAAAGTGAGGCGGATATGATCTCTGTACCTTCATCACTGGGCCAAATGATGATCCCCAATGAAGTATTAGTTTTATTTGCTTTAAATAAGATTATTTTCTGTCTTTAGACATGTTTCTCGTTTTAGTGATTTACTTGTTATCTGGGATCTGTTTGTTTTTCCTTGAGTCGTCTGGGCTTCCTCTGAGCGCAGCTGAAGAGTGTTTGAGGTTTCTGTACTGATCACAAAATGCCCTGAACTGCACTGAGGCCGTTCACATTCTGCTTCCTATTGTACAAATAAATCACTACAGTCGCAGTCATCTGCTGTGTTGCTTATTTGTTTAGATGCAATTTTCTTGTGCCTTTGGCAGGTTTGTTTCGCATTTTAATTTGCATTAACATTTGACTTTAAAGTCTGTGGTTCCCAAATGGATTTGCTTTCCTCACTACATTTGGCATCAATTCAATACCAAACTGTTTCCACCAATTTCTTAACATTGAGATATTAAGATTATGATCTTAAAAGGCCCAACAGTCGGTGAAAATGTTGGCTGAAGTATTTTATGTAAATTCATGAACATCAGCCTTTTCTTGAGACACAGACTAGACAGGTATTGAATGACTGTTAGCCATAGTACAAACAAAGAGTTCGATGTCAAAATCCTGAGGAAGGGTTTTGTCCCTTTGTTGAAATTATCTATACATTTTATGTTGTGCACTCGCCCAATTTAAATCTAGATTAAAGACGCATCTTTTCAGCCAAGCATTCACTTAAAGCAAATATGCTAAATAAACCACCAGGAGATGCTGACATTAGATATTATTTACAAGAATAATTGGATTTATTATATAAAACACCATGTAGTGTGTTTTACCCTTTCTTGGGTTTCTCGTTTTTCCCCTGTAAAGCTGCTTTGGAACAATGCAAATTGTGAAAAGCGCTATATAAATAAAATTGAATTGAATTCATCATTGTATGGCCCCGTTATCAGAACAACCCAGTGTCCAGTGTCATGACCTCAGATGTAAATAAAGCGTTTAAGTCGTAACTGAGGTGGTCAAACTGCACTGTTTTTCATCGGTCATGTCAAACTGGTCACTGCTGTTCGTATGTTCATGTGTGAGCAGATTAATCTCAAGGTATAAGGTGATCGTTCAGCTCCATTACCTCCAAGTGACTTGACAGTGACGACGTAAAGTTTCTTAGCAACCTTTAGACCTCTGCAGGAAAGTGCAAGATGCTGAGTTCACTGCAAGAAAATGCAAATTCTAGTCCAGTTAATTAATGGCGAGGTGAGTCGCTGCTGTCATTTTGAGTTCAGACAACCCTTAATTACATCAAAGTGCAGTCTCTTTTCAAAAATGCTTTTTGCTCTCGGACGGCGTTTAATTTGAATCGAGGAAATGGACTTGCAGCAGTTATTTACTTTAATATCACTAAATGAGCTTGCTTTTATCTACATTGTCATATGTTTCATACTGGGTTCAATATGCATATCAATCAATTCTGGGTCATGTTTGAAGAATGGGATATGTCAGTGTTTTCTTCCAATTACACAAATTGTCCATGTAGCAGAGAACTGAAATGGCTTTTGGGTCTTTCATAATGACATGATTTTCTGTGTAATCCCTTAAAGCTATTAAGCCTTTTCTTACCGATGGGCGGTAACTTCTCTAGTCAGATAACATCATTGCACTCATCATATACCCGTACACAAGTCATAACGTGTGTGAAATACTGCATATGTGTGCACAGAATTCAAATCTGTGTAGTACTTATGTGAAAGAATATGCATTACATGACACGCATTTCAAACAGCAGCATGTGTTGTGATGCCAGACATTGCGAGATTAGTTAAGCATCCAGACCCAGTTATTTTAAAATATAGGTGTTTTAATTTTTCTGTCAGCATGTAGTTGTCTAGCACAGGTGCGTGAGATGAATGTTGAAGCGTTTTGTGATGTATTATCATATATTCCTCTTGAATAGCTGCATGTTACTTCACTTCCTGGAAGTGCAGCTCTGGTGAGAAATGATAGATGCCCGCCGATATGCAGCAAAGCCAAACTATCACCGTCTGCATGTGGGTGTGTGTTTCTAATGATAGATGTAACATCACCATGACTTGTTTACAGCTGTCGTCATCATTACCAGACAATTTCCAGGAAACGTCTCCCTCAGGTAGTGTAAAGAGAGTAAAACCACAGTGCAAACCTCAAATATAAGAACTAAGTGAAAATGTGTTGCGCTCTAAAACACCTTCAGATTCCTGGAGCACAGAGCATAAGCAGAACAAAAGGTTGTGGGTTTGATTCCCAGTGAATATACAAACTGATAAAATGAAGTGTATAGCTTGAAAACATGTTTAGCCTCTTTGTCAGATGCATCAATCATAATGTGTCATAATGTTTTTACTATAGTGCACTACTAAACTATTACTGTCTGTAGGATTGTAAGTAGTGTGAAGAAGTGTATGCATGTGTAGTTTAACCTCCGTGTGTAACTACCTGACCTTCCATTGATTCCCAGTGTAAAGGATGAATCAGAAGTTAAATCTGCCTCCGTGTTTAACATCTGTTCTGACTCACTGTTTATGTTTCTGATGCAACTTGCTGAATAGAGCTTGCAAGGAGATGAGCTCTGTGCCAACAGTGTAGCATACTGCACTAATCTGACATCACAAAACAGTGTGCAGTCTGTAGTGGCCTACACTTGTGTTTCATTACAACGCTGTGTGCGGTTCAAAAAGAGGAAACAAATGAGGGAACAGAACATACTCTTCAAGGTCACTATGAACCTGAATGTGTGTTTTAAAGTGAAGCGAGAGAAAGAGAAAGAACACAGTGATCATATCAACACTCATATCATTCTAAAGCCCTGAAACACCACGAGATGAGCAAAGAAATGAATCTTCTCTGTCAGCTGGTCCAGAGCTTCAGTCCTGATGTTCCAATCCCAACATCTACTGATGCTCTCAACCACAACAACACTGACAACATCCATCACACTCAACCAAAGGACGACACAAATAAAACAACAGTCAAAGTCAAATGCATGTTATGAGAGAAGAGAGAATACAGTACAGCACACTGTCTGTACACAGTGACAGATCAGAAACTAAGATCCAGACTCACAAACTCACTATAGAGACGGACAGACACAGACAAACATGGCTGCCACAGGACCAGAGACACATTGAAAATATACGTATATAAAGTAGATACATTTTAATTTCATAATCGCAACTACAATAAAATAAGTTAAAACATGCTTAAAAGTGGTCAGAAATGTAGATAAGGTATGCCAAATATATGTTATACATAGTAAATTTTAACTTAATATATCTGTGTATGAATATTAACTACACTGTCTGAAATAGATATACATTTACAAAATTAAAAGCGAAATTATCACATTTATGCATGTATGAAGATGATCTAAAGATGTGACGATGTGCGAGGGGAGGAGACTAATACGTGAGTCAGGTTTAGTGGATAAAACATTTCCTGTGTATCCCCACTCATGACTCCTCAGAAAGCCTCCTCGATCCTCGCCTCCTCCCGGTGCAATTAGAGAATTGAGATGACCTTAAAGATGGCTGGTCATAGGATGGAGGACGGAGGAGCGAGGAAACAATGAGGCATATTGAGAAGCACCCATCATCCACACTGTCATCCCAACAAAACTGAGACAGAACTCCACTTCCTCACAGAAGGCAGAAAATGCACGTATATATGGACAATGTTTTATGGAAAACTAATGCGCAGGTGTCATTTTTCACTAGGGGGGACCAAGCTGTCCATAAATTATTTCAACTCAGTTAGTTTTACTTTGGTTTCGTCCTTGAAGGCTGGTAATGGAATGAGGTGGGCTACTGGCCTCTAACACTGATGTCTGCTGTTCTCACATCAATCATTCCTGACCACAGTCTTGGTAGCTTTGCCAACAGTGGCAAGTTGTGGATTGTTGGCTTGTGCCACTTCTGGCGTGTCTGTAATAATTCCTTGTAAACTGAGTCCAAAACTGATCCATATGATTTTGACAATGCCGCTATCTGCGCCGCACCATTTCTAGTGAAGGTGGAAGTTCCGCCCCTTGAGGAGAAGGTTTGGTGTAGTGGCGTCTAAATCCGCAACGTCCGTGGAGACGTATCCAAGGGGTTTTGAATTCGTAATGGCCTCCACCAATACTGTAGATTGGACATCTTCTGTAGTGGACTGACAGCCATCTGTGGAGTAGCTTTGATGGAGTGGACCTGGAGTGGAGCATTCATTTATTGAACTTGAAGAGGATCTGATAATTGTCCAGCTGCTCTTTTAGTTGGGATTAGGCTTGTTGTGATAGTCGGTGGTGTTGACGGTGATACCTGGTGTTTAACGCGCCCACTGGTTACATCACCTGCCCACCGTGGCACCGCCCCAGTCATTTTGAGGTTTTATAGCAATAAAGCACTTTTTCTGCCCACAACGACATTTAAAGTCTAAACCACTTACACGTTGTGGATAAAACATTTTAACAATTCCTCTTTTTGTTAAAAAACTACAGCTTAAATTGAAGTTTTCATATGAGTTTTTATTTGTTTGTTGCACGATGTGTGCAATGATTATTAGTCGTGATAAAGGTCGGCACTTATTTAAAGGGTCCTGAATGTTTTTTATATTTGTTTCTTGTTTGATGGTTGCAGTGGTTATTCGTTTGGTTAATAAAAGCACTTTATGTAACATGATTGTTTTTAAAATAGCTTTTCCATGAGAATTGCCCAATAAAAATAATATATATAAAAAGTATATACTAGGTCATACGTCCAACTCGTTTATTAACATGTGGACCATGTTAAGCATGAGAAGACAGCACAGTCAACAGTGTTAAGAGGTCAGAATGCATGATATCGCATGATACCCCAAATTAAACATGTTTTTTAGTCATGATTAATAAAGTTATGGTATGGTAGCCAAAATGCATCCAGTGTTTTGTTCATCAACATCAAACATTTTTGAAGTAAAACTGTGAAATTGTAATATTAATGCACAGATATGTAAATATTGGCCGATATACAGTATCTCGATATTAATAACACATTTTCTGAGACTTTTTCTCCTGAAAATCATGTACAAAGCCTACTTTACACTAATTAAAGATTCTTAAAAAGTTCTGGTATAATGTTTATTTAATTAACAAATGATGTTCTTCCTGAGCAAACCAGAAAAGTGTTCTTAATAGCCACGAGTCTAACAGATCTCAAGACAGAAAGCTTTCAGACAGCAGTCTGATTCAAACAATATACTTTTGTTCCTATATTTTACATATTCATAAATACTATATCTACATACTGTGTAACGACGAAATTCAGTAATGTTCTGTATTCTAACTGTGAGCACCGTGTACCTGAAGTGCTTCAAGCTTAGGAAATGATTAATAATTTATCTACCTACATTTTATTATCGATAACATTAAAAATTTACATTTTTCAATATAATTTAATTTATCATGCACCCATTATTTATAAAAAATTATGTTTAAAAGATTTACGGATTGAATCCATACACAACACCTGAAGAGCTTTATTGATCAGTTGAGATCAGTTCTGTGACATTAAAACCTCAACATGTGAGAACTGTAAAGTTTCAATCACATGACCATGAAATGATACACAAACATATAAACACATATATACATACAGCATGAATATTACATTCATTCTTACACAATTCAGATACATATTTTACACGTTTCTTCAGACTCCACCATCCTGATGAAAGATTTAAATGGTCTTCATCGTCATCGTCCTCAACCCTGATCACATATGTGTGTGTATGGAAGGGTGATGTTTCTCAGACATGCTGGACACATGGACACACATTCAGAGCAGATGGGATTCCGACGCAGTGGGAGTTTGGACAGCAACATGTGCTAATCTGCTTGGAAATCTGAGAGTCAGTCAATCTCCAGCCCACAGGGCCTCAGATGTACAGAGATCCATCAGCCGGACCCACGTAACCCACTCCTATCAGCAGAACATCGATGAGGGTCCAGATGCCCAGACCCCCAAAACTGAAGAGCTTCCCCAATCCTTCTCTCCACTGACCCAGATAAAAGCGATCTGCACCGAACCCGCCCAGAGTGATGCTGTGGAATTACAGAAACATGACTAAATAAACAACATGACAATAAACGGTGGAATATGTCAATATAGTGCCACAAAGCTACTTGACTATTCACGTTCCTGAAGCAGCCTGATGTTAAATTCAATTCAAGTTTATTTCTATAGCACTTTAACACAATTTATCATAGTTGTTAAGCAGCTTTACAGTAAACAGGCACAAGGAAAAACAGAAAATGAGGAAATATAACCACGAAACACTAAAAAGCCTTTAACCACTACACCGCAGAACATCTACGAACCCACATGTTTCACAAAGCATTATAACATCTCACGCCACAGCCCTGTCATTCAGGCAGAATCAGATTATACCGGATATCATTTTTCATTATCATTAATAAGAACAAAAACATCCAATTACGCTTCAGACAGCCGAGTTAATCTACAGCTGTCAATCAAAGAACATACTGAAGTCCATATACTGTACCATTGTTTTTTAGTTTGTAATAAAAACAGAAAAAATCATCACACCTGTCATGAGTAGGGTTGAAATGAAAGTCGGAGAGTAAAATCACCTGAGCGCAAGGGCTGTTGACCACTTATATCCCCCAGTCCAGTTACAAAACAAACGCTTGTAAAACTTTCTCCGGCCTGTTGACACGATAACACACAAACACACAGAATACACACTCCAGCATTTGTCTCATCGATCAAATAAACTCAGAAAAACATTGAAGGCTTCTCATCCAAAAACAGTTTTGTATCTGTACTTCATTCACACAGACATGAGGGCGAGTATATATATTTCCATTTTTAAGTGCACTATAGCTGTGCTGTCAAGTTCAAACCAAGTAATAATAAAATAATAATAATGAAAGATAGCTCATGCTGTACCTAAGCAGTGCACAAGCTCCACAACTACACAGGTGGCGTTATATCGCCTGCGCGGACACGACACCGTCATACAGCTGGTGGAATTAGAGCAGAGATACTGAGACGCATCCAACTGCCAGCAGAACCGACAATCCACCGTCAGAGAGAAGTTCTGCTGCTGCTCACCCGACTCATTCTGAGAAAAACAAATGATTTACCAAACATTGAATAACAATGTGAACAATCTCGCTAAAGAATTGAATTTTAAATAAAGTTGAAGTGCTTTCAAATAACATTTCTATGTACTATTTATAGCTTCACGTGCTGTTCAAATTGCACATGGAAACAGAGCGCATGCAGCGTAATTAGATGTCAAACTTGACAGGTTGCAATTTTCATGACCCACATGATTACATGAGAAAAGTCAATCTCACCACACAACGGACGCCGGGTCTGGTGTGGCAGGTGAAGTTTGTCGGCTGGCCGTAGCTGCAGTTGTGATGGTACGCGCAGCTGATGCATTCAGCAGGAAGTTTAGTGCAGAGACCGTTACTGGGACATCTGGCTGTGTAGTTCTCTCCGGTGACCGCTGACGACACTGAACACATACAAACACCATCCATATTAAAGCTACAAGCCACCTAAAACACATCTGCAGGAATCAATGGGTTCAGGCGTCACCTGAGGACGCCGTCAGGGCCACCGGGCTGCTCATCACGGGGTTCTGCGGGGCCGTGTACGGCGGTTCCTGACCCACATGAGGAGAGCTCAGATACCCTGAGAGAGAACATTCACAGTCACACTTCATACAGAAAATACTGTGATGCTATTGAAGGGATAGTTCATTCTCTTAGGCTGTTCTGGTAAATTATTGGCTGAAAATACAATTCAGGCCGATATATTATGAACTTTAAGCTGCACGCGGCTCTCGGTTCACCTACGATCTTGTCTTTCTGTAGTGATCATTCACTTACTGCTATTATCAAAACATTGTTGATGTAGTATGTGGATAAGTGTAAATTACAGGGAAAGCATATTGTTGCTGTCCATCGTGCCGTCGTAGACTCGGTGTTAGACTTGTGGCTATTGAGAACACTTCTCTAGGTTTCTCTGGGAAAACATCTATCATTTGCTTATTAAAGAACATTATACCAGAAAAGTTTCAATGTTAAAGAATGTTGAATTAGTGAAGTAGGCTTGGTACATGACATGAAGGGGAATTTTCAGTCTCAGAAAATATGTATGTACTGTATATCGGCTTAACATCTTCAAGAATGATTGGTTATCAGACAGAATGTTCATTTTTGGGTGAGTTATCCCTTTAAGCTTTTGTTATTTTATAGCGTTTATTATCTCTACCGTTTCATCTTTTATCGTATTCATTTGTGTTTCATTTATTGTCTTTCTCGTGTCGCTCGACACTGTTATTCTCGAGAGGAATGACGTCACAGTTCATGAGTCCGGATGACAATAAACATCTTGAGTGACATCTTGGTGAAACTGTGACGTGTGCTGTACTATAACACTGACATTAATACACCATATTCATCTCGTGTCTATAAAACGCATCGTAGTTTTGTTGCGTTGTATTTAACGCAGAACAGACATGACAAATGACACGATTGTGTGTTCAGAACGGAAGCTGCAGTCTTACCGGTCACACATGTGAAGTAAATGTCCAACAGCAACAGAACTGAGATCACATATGAGCTCATGATCTTCCGTCCGTGTTCATAAACTCATTTAAACCCGTCTGCTGCCATTCCGGTCCTCTCACGACCTCAACTTCCGCTTGTGTAAAGCGCTCGCTCAGGCTGATAGGAACATAATAAAAGTCCTCTTAAAAATACAACATGTCCATTATTTACCAGGAAACAAAAGAGGTTACTTGGGTTAAACAGTTGACTGGCAAGGATGGTCGTTTATTTAGCTTTACTGCATTTGTACATATTTATCATTTCTTTTCAATATCCCTACGGAATTGCTGAAACTATTCGGAGGTAATAATTATTGTTTGCAAACAATAGAAGAATTGACTGCTTGTGTTATGTTACAGGGCAAAGATTTGACAAGTTTCAAATGCAATAATATTTTCTTCCGTTCCTTTGTACAATCTAAATGTAAACTTGCTGTTTCTACTCAATTCTATATTTCATATCAAATGTTTTAATTGGAGTAAAATGTGGGAGACACCTGATAAATATTGCATCACAAATAAGGTCAAAGAAGTGTTTTCATCGTTCTAAAGTGATATTGTAGACCTCCATGTGTTTTGGTAATAATCATTTATTTTGGGAATGTCCTGACACACAAATGTTCTGGACAGAAATCAATAACTACTTAGAAATCAAAACTGTGTTTTGTTAAATTTGTGGAATCTGATATTTTGCTTAAATGTTTTTCATTGGTGGATGATATTGATTTGATGTTTATATTTGATTTTATTATTAAAAAAGGCCCGTATTCATATACTTAAATGGTGTGAGAAAACCAACTTTGCCATGCTAATAATCGATTAAAACCAATCAAATGTAAATCGACTTCTTGCAAGTACTTTATGCAGTATGGCACATGAAGTAATGTGGTACCACAGTACATCACAGTGATTTACCATAGTATGATTCTTTATATGTTCAGTTTGATATCATTCTGCACCATGCTTTATATCAAAGTAGCACAGTATTGCCATATGAAACCATATAATGTTTTGTAGGGATGAAAATAAAGCTAAGAGGAGGAGTCTGATTTTGAGATGATTCAGTCATAAAGATTGTACAACAATGTCATCAAAATCTGAAATTATCTGTCTAAGCAGAAATCGTCAAATCTTGGGAGTGAGAGATATGATGTTTCCATAATAAAGTTTAGCATTCAAAAAGAAAGCAGATTTCAATAGAGAGTCTTTATTCTAAACCTTCAGGTCACAACCAAAAAACCCACGACATCATTAAACCTTCATTCTCCACAGTACATTTCATTTTTCACTTTTCATCTTTTCATTATCATGCCTTTAAATATTTCTCCTTCATATTATTATTATCGTCACTTTTCCTTCATATACTTCTCCTTCATATTATTATTATCGTCACTTTTCCATTTTCCATCTCATTTTCAGCAGAATAAAGACCGACAGAGCTGAGCGTTCTTCTGTGGTTCAGAAGACTTCTTCAGCGTTGTGACACCTGGACTGCTTCAGTAGAGTCAATCTGGCCATCACCTCCTCCACCGTCAGCTCGCCGTGGACCTTGTTGTCTCTCGTGCGCACGTTCACGCTGTTAGTCAGCCGTTCCTTCTCACCCACCACTGCAAGACCACCAGACACAGACAGATCAGAGCGGGCCGTTTTCAGAAGAACCACACTCATGGTGTTCGGTCATCACCTCTTACCCAAAATGAAATTGTACTGTGACAACTGTGCGTTGCGAATTTTCTTGTTCAGAAGGCAACCAGAATCCAGATCAGCGTCGGCCATAAAACCCACTTCAACAAATCGCTTACACACCTGCAAGAGAAAACCCATCTTAACATCATCTTTAATCCAGGGACCGTTGACCGAGCGGATGTGCGTTGTACCTGTTTGGCGTATTCTTCAAGAGAGGGATTGACGGGCACTAACATCACCTGACGTGGAGACAACCACAGCGGCCTGAGAAACAGATGAGACAAGCTGAGATCTAAACATTCATTCATTCTTTATTTAACCAGGTGAAAACTCTTTACAAGAGAGACCTGGTCACGACAGCAGCTACATATAACAAATATACACATTTACCGCAAAGCACTTCAACAATCATAATTCCCAACAACAAGCTTTCAAGGAACGAATCACATCACTTGTTAAAAGTGAACTCATTTAAAACAGAAGTACAGTCAGATTTAAGATGTTTTGTAAATTCTTCAAAGCAAAAGAGGAACTAACACTAAATCCTTTCTTTTCTAACTCAGTTTGAACCCGAGGTAGAGCAAGATGTCAAAAATCCTATAAAGTAAACTGTAGCTTGAATTTCTATCTGAAAGACTAAGAAACAAGTAAGATGGTGTAAGCCACAGATCGATTTAAAAATAAAACTAGACCAATGAAAACTTCTACGAATATACAAAGATGTTTCCTCTGCCTTGTCATATAACAAACAGTGACGTGTTTTAGTACTACAACCAGTAATAAAACGTAAAGCATATTTCACAAATAAATAAAGCATAATTAATAAATAAACATAAACGTGAAAGCCCCGTGACTCCTGGTTTTTACCATTTCCCAGCGTAGTTCTCAGTGAGAATAGCGATCATTCTCTCCACTGAACCCAGAATGGCTCTGTGAATGATCACTGGTCTGACTTTATCATCTCCATCTTTCCTGCGATGAGGAAAAAACAGTTGAAAGTGATTCTAAAGACGTCCCACGGCTGAAGATCTCAGAACTGTACTCACCCCACATAGAGGAGATTAAAGCGGATGGGTAACTGAAAGTCCAGTTGAATCGTGGCACACTGATGATATCGGCCGATGGCATCTTTAATCTTAATGTCAATCTAAAAGAATCAGATGAGATGATTTGCAGTTCGAAGGAGCCGATTCACTTGAGAACAGAACAAGTCAAATGAATGTCTCACCTTTGGCCCATAAAAAGCTCCGTCTCCCGGATTTAGCTTCCACGGCTCTCCAAACTCATTCAGACTGTTCTCAAGTTGCTGTGAAACGTCAAACTTCAGTTAATATTGAACACTACCCAAGCAGACACGCTTCATCTGAGGATAAAGGAAATTCTGGAACCTTCTCAGCTTGGTTCCACACAGCGATGTCTCCCAGAAACTTCTCTGGACGTGTGGAGAGATGCAACTGAAAAGAGAATCCGAACACATCATAGACACAGCGCAAGAACTCCAGACAGCCCTTCATCTCGGACTGGATCTGAAACACAACAGAAGAAGAGTTGACGGGATGCTGGTACAGACATAAAGAATCACATCGTGCTGATATTTTCACGCCACCTGATCCATAGTGCAGAATATATGAGCATCGTCCTGCTGAAAGCGTCGGACTCTGGTGAGACCCGTCAGAGTTCCTGAGAGTTCATTACGATGAAGAACGCCGAAATCTGCGAACCTCAGCGGCAGCTCACGCCAGGAGCGCGGACAATGACTGAACATCAGACTGTATCACATCAAACACCAGACAGACTTAGCCCTTCACTGACTACTGAATGTTCAGAGAGCCGGCTGTTATGTCAGAATAATCACCATAACAGACGGCTGCTTGAACATTATCCTGCTTATTACACGACTACTTGCTACATGAGAATAAAACTGGACATGAAATGTGAATTTGAAATATTTGATTAGCTAATTTTTTTTACTGTGAGGAAAAGCCGTTTACTTTCGGTCTGAAGGTAAAAAACAACTTTCAAATGTCACGAACAGGCCATTTGATTCAATCATTTGTTAATATAATGTCATGTATGTTATTAAAAGACATTTAAATAGTCAAAAACCCTGTCAAAATGATTTACTGCGTCCGGGTTACCGCGTGTTATTAGTTTTGAGCGGTTGAGTATAATGAACCTGTAAATGTCCCGACTGGCCAATCAGAATCAAGCAGCCGTGTAATAATGATGAATGTAGAGCACCGTATAACATGACATCATTTTCATATTAAATTGTAGAAATATAGAATGTTTATAATTTGTTCAATGAGTGCTTTAAGAGAGTTTAGTGTGTGTGTGTGGTGATGCACGTACCAGTGTCCAGGACAGTTCATGGGTTTCAGAGCGAAGATGTCCTGCTCCACAGGGAAAGAGAACATGTTCTCGCTGTAGTGCTGCCAATGACCCGACGTCTCCCACAGTTTACTGTTATAGATGTTTGGAGAAGCCACCTCCTGAAATCCTCGTCTGCAGTACTCCTCCTGCATGTATGAAGAGCACTTTTACTGACAGATATTCTTCACAGGGTTCATGAGAATCATCTGAAGTGTTGACGTTACCCTGATAAACTCTGTCAGTGTGTTATAGATATAAGCTCCTCGCGGAAGAAAGAAACAACTGCCTGGACTCAGATCATGAAAGAAGAAGAGTTCCTGATCCTACAAATCACATCAGAAAGAGAAAGAGAGAGAGAGAGAGAGAGAGCACATCTGTCAATCACACCTAAAGAGGAAATGACAAGATGTTGTTCTGCAGGAAGTTGTCTATAATATATATATTACACACTTGATGTTATACACTATAAAGCATACTGTATGACTGTCAGTTGATCAGAGACACGAGAAAGAGTTTCAATCAGAAGTTGTTTGAGTTTTGTGTTTAATGAGAAGCGACCGGTCACATCTCCTACTGAGCCGAAGAGAACGAGACGGCGGTCACCACCTGCTCCTCACAGAACGTGAGAGAAACTCTCGCTGTCATTAAAGATCACGTGAAAACACTTTCAGAGGAAGGCAAATTCTCACATTATGACAAATACATTTGAAACATTCCAATGGTGGTCATCACAAACCTTTCCAATTTTACGGTGGTCTCTGTTTTTGGCTTCTTCTTGAAAGCGTTCCCATTCCTTCAGCATTTTACTGTCAGGAAACGAGATTCCGTAGATACGCTGAAGAGTCTCCATATCAGCACGACCTTCCCAGTATGTCGAAGAATTCTGAACGGAGATGAAACGAAGCGAATAAAATCATTTTCATTTTCACAATAACAACAGCAACAAAACAATGAGACCCATCATATAAAGGCTGCATGATTAATCGCATTTTAACTGTGATAACGATTTATGCTTCATACAATTAACTGCATAATCGTTGTGGTATTAATGTTGTTTAAAACTTTACAGGTTGAAAAAAAGCACCACATTTTTTCTTACATTATATCATTATATATTACCTTATAGAGCTTCAGAGCTTTGATTTTACCCGTGTGTCTTACGTGCGGCCCTCGGC
>NC_136773.1:24147959-24165459 GCF_947034865.1 Barbatula barbatula | reverse complement strand
GAAAAATCACGCAGTAAAAATAAAACAAATGCTTCATAAATTTGAAGAGAGATCTCACAGGGGGATCTGAACTAAATGTTAATATCTGTGCTGTTACCATCGTAAAAAACCTTGGTATTAAAACTAAATTTTGTCATGGTAAGGTTGACATTTTCACGGAATAATATTATTGTTATACAGGCCTCTGGAGGTGAAGATTGAGTGAAATCATGAACATCAGATGATTGTTATGAAAGAGTATGTGAGGGTTATACCTTCGGCAATCTGTATTTGTCTCTGAAGTGAGATCGGACTGTGGCTCTCTCAGCTTTCCGCTGGGCAAAATTGGCATCTCGCTCTTGCCTGTATGTGAAATGAGACATTACATTACATTTAGTCATTTACTTTTATCCAACGTGACTAACAAATGAGGTAAACAATGGAAGCAATTGGAACAACATAAGCACAACAAAAAGCATAAGAGCAGTAAAACTGTTCTCATACAGCCCAGCACAGTATACAGAGATAAGTTGTATTTTTTTAAAGAGAAAAGAGACAGAAGTCAGAACTGAACTGTCAGGTGTTGATGTGTTTTCAGACGATTCTTAAAGATGGACACAGAATCTTGTAGCAGCATGCAGATCATTACACAGATGTGGAACCGATCCAGAGATGATACACGTAAAACAAAAATCACTGTCATCTTCAAACTCTTCTAGGATTGACATCCACAGAGAGATTCATGTGTTTAGGGTTATTTCTAGCGTTCTCTGTGCACCTGGAGATATATGAGAGTGTTTTATGGAGAATCTGTAACTCTGTATGTTATCAGAGCACCCACACTTGAAATGAAACATGTATTTGTTGGATAGATTTGTACAGTATTGGTACATTGTGGGTGCTTCTCAATTCTTGTTTCCTTTCCTCGTGTCTTAACTGAACCTCTCAAGATGTGAGAGAGGAATTATAAGAAATGACATGGGCTCTCCTCGCTCACTGCATAACATTTATTCTTTATCATCAAAGATCAGGATCTAATATTAAACATACTGCCTCAAAGGAGTCATATATGATGCGGTTAAAACAAATATTCTGGTTTATTTTTGATGTAATGCAATGTGTAAACACGATTTAAGGTTCAACAACGCTGTATTTTCCACATACCGTGCATGTCTGTATCTCCTCTTTGCTCCGCCTCTCTGAAACGAGCTGATATTTTACAAAGCTCTTCGCTGTGATTGGCCAGTTAACCAGTGTGTAGTGATTGGTGGAATACTGCAAGTGTGTGAGGGAAATCAGGTTCCTCTTCAATTGTTCTGACAGGAACGCCCACCTTAGGTGCGTATAGATTTGGGCGGTCTTAGTCAAATCATACCACAAGCTGATGTAGATTTGTGGGGGTGTGGCTACACAAGTCGTTTCGGTCAGGTCTGGTGAGCATTCGCTTTTAGATAGAACGCATCTTTTGCTCCCACACTTTAAATTCTGCAATTTTTTCGTGTCGAATAAATGCATGAGCAACTTACACATAACACACCAAAGACACAGAAAAACACATATTCGCGCCAAATGACCCCTTTAACTCGCTGTATGAAATTGGGGAGGAGGATTTATATGTGTGTCACATTCAGTTGCTAAAACCCTTGTGTGACTCCCGACTCTTTATAAATCCTCCTCGCAGCCAAATTAAAGAAATGAGAAGTCCTACAAGATGGCTGAACTCGACAGGTTTCCGGGTCACGGCTGGAGGACGGCTGAGCGAGGAAATGCCCAGTAATAACTTTTATTGTGATTGATTGTTTAAAGGGCAGTAAGGTTGAAAGATAATTACAGTCACGATACATACAACATGTGAGCAATAACTGAGAAACACACATGTTCCTCTACGGAAATCAGAAAGTCCAGTAACATTTATTTATCGTGGATCAGTACAAAATGTATAGAAGAGAAAATCATTTTCAATTGTGCGCTTTGTGCTTTGATTTCTGTCACGGATGTTGGAAAATAAATGACAAACTGAATCATGTGAGAGTGTAATTGTTGAAACTCTAATGACATTTGTGAGATTTCTGACTCTCAGGAGAAAAGTGTCCATTTGATCTTTATTTAACCTCATTAAAGTCTAGGAGAAATAATTGAGATGTTAAAGAGATCTCATGAGTGACAGGGGTCGGTTGTGACATTGTTTAGTTTAAGCCTTTGTTTAGTGTCTTCCTGTATCCAGTTTAAGTGCATTACAGTGAGATGTTGTTTGATTTTACATTCAGAGGGACAAATGAAAAAGATTCACGGACGCTGAGCTCAACTTATTAAAGGCAAAGCCTTCTCTCAGGTCACTTGAGAGGGATTCTAATAAAGCAGTAGAGATGTGTGGAGCTGAAAGCGTCTGAGAGCGAAGCGGGGAATGGTGGGATTTAGACTCACGCTGACAGTTTGGCTGACACTCACCCAGCACATATAGTTCACCATCACACATGACTGCTTGAAATAATCCCTCATGTGAATCAAAGCACGACTCTTAGCTGTTCACACGGCTGTCTCGCCTCTCTAAAGAAATGATTTGGATTACCATCATGAGGATGAACTCAGCACAGTCTGTGAAAACCATGTCGAGTACGAACACCTGCACCGATGCTCCTGACAGACTCACATTTGGATCGTTTTCATATTATGGGGCATTAAAGAATCTAACAAATCAGTCACTGTAAGCCACTAAGAATGAGTAAAGTGCTATATTTTGGTTGTCTGAATGTTTGTCAGACAATGATTTTACACCAGATGGAGACACAATTATCTGTGGGTTTACACGGTGTCTAAAAACTGGAATAAATGTGATATTACTATATAGCTAAGATGCCAAATTAACAAACACTCATTTTCCTTTGGGATCTACAAGAGTACAGAATGGAATATCAGACGCCACTGCACCACGTATATATTTTATAAAGGTCGATTAACAGATATTTATACTACAATCATTCATTGATAACATTTCCCGATATCATATTGTTAGGATATATGAAGAGTTTGGTTCCAAAATAAGATAACTCTGGTTATGATGTTAACTTGTTTTATTCTATTTTATTGTGTTAGCTGTGTTTTTTTAGTTATTGTGGCTCAAATCAAAACAAACCAACTCCACTTTGATTGACATTAATTGGACTGCACAGTAAAAAACTCATTTTGGAACCAAACTCTTCATATGTATATATTTTATGCACACGTCTAACATTTAAACAAACGCTGACACTAAATGTATGTTGAGCTCAACCTCTCAGTGCCTCTGAATCACTCTTTATTATAACAACGTTCATTTGCAGTAAAGCAGTGCGATGAATAACGTTAAATATTATTCACAAACGAAAGAGCGGGAATCTCCCTGAGCGAAATGAGCAGCTGCGCGAGACACTCAGCGGAGCGCGTGAAATGCGCGCGCCTCTCCAAACGCGCACAACCACTTCATCTCCACAGAGTTCAAAACACGCCACGAATCGTTAGAATGACGTTAAATCAGGTGAGAATGAAGGTTTGTCTTACTTCTCCTCCTCTAGTTGTTGTTGATACTGTTCAAACTCTTCTTCGGTCATTCCTTTAGCTGCCGCCTCTGATTTCTCTCCTTCTGATTTCTCTTCTGTCAGACCTCCTGTCAGATTCTTCAATTGACCGCCCACCACGTGTTTCACCATAAACGCCATCGTTCAAAATATGATTTTTATTGGCGATTTTTTTTAACTTCCAGTTGAATTCCAGTGGGGTCAGTGTTAGGGAGAGAGAGGTGAGCGCTTGTCCGCCGCTGAGGTGAAGTGAATTCATCGCTCATGCGAGTGAGTCACAGCATCGTCTCGACTCCATCATCCGCCCAATCCCGTGTTTCCTCCCGCCCAATCCCGCACACTTCTGGATTAACGGTTTGTGTGTTTGAGTCACGGTCTTTTTTTTCACGGGCGCGCGTGACATGTCACAAGCCATCACGTTTCGCTCTTCTACGCGCGCGCGCGAGGAGTGACAACGGATTTGGAGCGCGTAAGTGAGCGAGTTAAAGTGTATTTATTTCTTAAATCTTAAATTTGATCTCTGAAGTTGAATTCAATTCCAATGTCTCGTGGCCAGCGTTGTAAATTTATTTGTGCAAAATCTCAAGATTTTAACGCATTTCGCGGAGGCCTCAGCGTCTTTTAATTAAACATTTTAACGCATGGCTGGCTGTGTTCAGTTTATATCTAAATGTTTGTTGGATTAAAGTGTCTGGCAAATGTTAATGTTAGCACTCATACATGACTGCCTGCATTTCAGCAAAGTAAATAATCAACACTTCTAATAACATGCGAATCATAAATCTCTGTGCATCGTGATAATGTCTCTATTTTTGCTTCTTTCTCACTTTTTCTGACACCCCCCCCCCCCCCCCCCTTTCAGGACTGAATCATTCCCGATCTGCTCCACTAACGAACTGTTCTGTCGCTCTCGCTGAGGGCAAATCTACCACACACATGAACGCGCACACACACACACACACACACGCGCACACACACACACACACGCGCACACACGTGTATCTATACTCTGTAACGTATAGTAAAATCCTGAAGAGTCTGTGTTTGTATCGCCAGGCTTCTACTGGTGTCGTGGGCTCAGATATGATCTGCAATGAATAATAATAAGTGCCAGTTTTAGTTCTTATACATCGTCCAGATGCTCTGATGGATGTTCATGCATCTACAGTCAAAAACATAATCAGGAGCCAAATACAAATCGTTCAGTTTACTTTAAAGCCACAATATTGAATAATTGTGTTATGAAATATCCAAAAATCACTTGCACAGTGTGATATATTCCCAAATGTTCCCAAGAATGTGCAAATCCAGAGAAATTCAAATTTAAAATAATGTCCCGTCTCTTGTCTCTCTTGTATTTGACTCATATCAGTGACTTGATATCTGCTGCTCCGCACGACCCTCAGTTTCTGGTTATAGAAACTGAAACTGCTGTTCACGATTCTCTTTGGCAAATAAAGGAAACCCCAAAAAATCATAAACGTAGTTTATATTAAACAACGACTGTACGACTGTTTTAAACACGTAAAACTGTGTAGCATTACACTACCAAATCAATTTGGACAAAGTCCAATAACAGTCGCGGGCTAACGTAGCTTTACATTCCACGTGTCTTTCAAGCTAATTCATATCGCTGACATCAAATAAAATCCGTGAGCAGGATGGGTGATCTCCATACGCCTCTGGATGGTGAAAACCACATGTCCCATAATTCCACTCTCCTACATGATGTCATATAGCTTCGCCATTTGTTGTTGTTTCGAAAGTGCACCAACTATCGGTCCAAATTTACATATTGTGGCTTTAATGGGATGTGCTGCGATGTGATTTAAAATAAAACTGAAGAATAATCTGAGCCTCACAAAATGATGAATCCAATCGTATACTCATAAACATCCGTCACACAACCGTTACCTCACTGAGACTATACCTACCATGTGGCTAAATATGTGAAATCCCATGCTAGCATTAAACCAACAAAACCAACAAAATAAATATATACACAACAATCTCCTTGTAGATTCATGTGATTCTGCTCCTGCACCGTTAAAAAAAATATTAAAGAAAACTAAATATTTTATAATAGAAAGAATACTAAACACAGTTTCAGGGCTGGTGAAAAATATTTATGGCCTGTTGAGTTTCTCGCCGGTGGCAAAAGTTCATGCAGGATCATGTGTGCATGAGTTCACATGGAATCAATAAAACTCATCACGATGGATTCTTACATAAACAGTTCTCTATTTCTGCATAAGCCAGAGGCAATAACCCAACCGTGAATCTGCTAGCATGGATCACGGAACACATGATGTGCATATATGAAAGAAAACATTCATATGTGATATATGATAATATCGACTCTTCATTCATGTGTGTTTGAGCTGACGGAGGTCTCATGTTATTTGTTCTCTCATTATAATGTTGAATGAGGTTAGTGGGGTGAAGACGGTCACTCACACAACAACAGCGCACTAAAACTGATTTTACATCTAGAACTAGTTCACCATCAAAACACGACAGAAGCATGTAAACACGCTGGAGTGGGCCGAGAGAATTTCATCGTTCACTTCACGGATGCTGACCACAGTAAACAACAACATGAAGATGCTGAGCTCATCATCAAACAAACATTCTGTAATCATTCACACGTCAAACCGGACGCTTGAGAAACCGTGACGAATGTTCGACTGGACTCATTCTGTTCCCAAAGCCTTCACCGAGTCTGTCAAGAGACAACAACAAAAAAGAGATCAATTCACAAGTCCTCAAAGTCACGTGAAAGATTTGTGTGACAAACAGAAGCTCTTAAATCTCATTCACACCTCGGCACATTCAGACGTGTTTGCTGTCACGATACATCCTGAAACAGCACGCTTCATATGTGCAAATGAAACGTGTGTTTGTTTATTATTCCAGACTCATGTAATGGATCAGAGATGAGTAAAAGATGAATTCATGTCCTATAATTTGGAAGATGTAACACTGAGAGAAGAAGCGGTCCACACATGATGCCCACGGGACATTTCAGTCTCCATGGATACGACCATTAATTACCTGAGAAGAACTGGAGCATCCATACGGAGAGTTACGCAATCTAGAGAAGGACTGGTCTAGACTAGCCTGTGATGATCTCATTCTCTCTCTCTCTCTCTCTCTCTCTCTCTCTGTCCTGCGTGCATCATCATTTCAGTTTCTCTCTCTCTTTTACCTCCTCCTATTCTTAGCGGCTTCAAGGGACGGCAGGAGTGCACGCTGTGGCTAAATGGGATGCGAATACCGGAAAATTCTCTTTCAGTTGACTTCCTGTGGACAATCAGTAGAGAGAGAGAGAGAGAGAGAGAGACTGTAGAGACAGACAGAAGGGTGACACAGGGACATAAACACATCATCACATCATATAGCTTTTACATAGACAATTCAGCCCTGAAAAGTATACGTCATCCCGAGTTATTTGATTCCATGTTTCACACTCAAAAACATTATATAGAATAGAATTGACAACAGAAGCTTCAGCTGATATCTGCAGGTTCATCTGTGTTTTGGTGGGGTGTTCTTCATTATCTGTAAGGGTCAGAGCGACCCTCATCTCTTGACTTTAAGAGAACTCAAATCACACTTGATTCTTCTGAAAGAGTCAGCAGACCTGCGGATGGGAGCGAGCAGCGAGCTGTACGACAGGCGAACCCGTCTATCTGACACAATGCCCAATGATGTTAGTGTTGTGTAGAAAGAAAGTCACATCAAAGTGTCTTTTTCTCTCACACACACACACACACATGTGACCACAATCTCACGTCTGGGTTATTCTTGACTTTGTGGATTACAGGAGCTGTCACCTAATTCATGCGTTACCATGACAGCCTGTGAGCAAAGATAAATGATGTCCTGTAAGGAACAACTACTCACCGGCACAGACAGATATATGTATTTGTCGTATCTTAAACACTTCACCGTCTACTCTCTTCATCTCAAAACACAAACTACATCTTTCAACAAAAGACACGTGCACAGACACTCACCTGAGGCAGGTGACACATATTTAAACACTGAAGTGTTGCTCACCGCCGGCTCAGACGTCTTTTTGGGGTCGGCTGTCAATGTGAAGACCATACACCGATAACTGACAGCTATCACAACCAATCACGTCACATCTTATTCATATTCACACCCGCCCACACAAAGAGACACAATGCTTTCTAACAAAACACTGTCGTGTGCTCACAGCCACAGTATGAAACAAAACACTTCTATCACATCAATACACCTGTGTAAAGAATAAATGGGATTGTTTGCAGTGTTGCATGAAAATAGTTACAGTACATGACATCACACAAGAAAACAGTTGAGTTAAAAACCAGGACTGTAAAATAATCCAGATGAAGATCACAAAGACGCACACACACACAGGGAAAGTGGGTCACGTCATGTATGTGTAGCGTGAGGTCTCTGGACAGACAAAAACACATCACTAAACACTTTTACTGTAATCATCAAACTATTCAAGACATTTGGAACACAGTTCTGAATCTGTAATCCACTTTATGAGAAACCTGCACGCAGAGAAACATGACATCATGTGTGTGTGAGGTCACTTGTCATGTATTTACCACTGTCAGAATCATTAACTGAACTTTCTTAACTGACATAAAATGTCCAAATGTGTCACTTCAGGTCATTCAAGTGATGTCACATCATTATGTGTGATGTCACAATTAACTAAATAAACATCTGTGTTTCAGAACAACACCCCCAGCGAGTAAAACCTCTTCATTTAGACCATTTATAAAGCAATAATTCACCTGAAACGAAAGGTCTGTTGATTGTTCATTTTAAAAACATATGACTTTCTGTTTCATCTGGGTTGATTTGATACAGTAACTCAAAAAATACAGTGCAGTAAACAGAATAGCGACATTATTACACAAATAAAAAAAAGACAAAATCAGACCCAACAGTTTCAACAAATGAAATTTCATAATTAATTCACAACTAATAAGCTCTCATTATTTTTGATTACCATTTAGTCAGAAGCTTTGAATCAAAGTCAGTGAGTGCAGCTGTGACACGTCAGAGGAGAACTGGTCCTCCCGACTGAGTCTGGTTTCTCCAGAGGTTTATTTCTCCATTTATTTCTCATCAGAGTTTGGGTTCCTCGCCACAGGGCCGTGTTAGCTTGCTCACTGGGAGACTGCTGATATTAGATATTATTATTATCTATTAAAATGATCTAGCTTGTTCTATAAACACCATGCGCTGTGCTGTGTTTGACCTTTTCTCCTGTAAAGCTGCTTTGGAACATTGCACATTGTGAAAAGTGCTAAATAAATAGAATTTTCTGAGATGAAGCAGAAGTGAAAAGTTGCGTCATGTCTCTAATCCGGTTTTCATAAGTGTATGTGTGAGCCAGCAGCAGGTCAAAAGAACAGCATCTGTGTGTCTCCCGGGGGTCCGGGACCCCTCACGCCGCTCACAGTGAGATCTCTACAGGCATTGGCTGATGGTGTGGTGAATGTTGACGTGGTGTGAGCTGAATGTCAACAGAGAATATGTAAATTCACCATGACATCCAGTGCAGATAGCATGTTCTGCCTGACTTCAAGACCCTTGATATTTCACAAAGTCAAATGGGACGATGCTGTCGATGCCCCGGGAGGATTCCGATTACACACACACACAGTTACATCACATCTCCACAAACGCCTGTGCACTGTGACACACCTCCAGCCGTGATGCGAGAATAGAGACAAACCCCAGTGTAAATAATCCCCTCGTATAACACTGCATTTGCCTCTACATACGACTATAGTCAATAATGAGTTGAAGTGAAATTAGGCCTTAAGGTTTCAGAAAAACGGGGGAAAGTGTTCAAATGTGTGTCCTGCATCCGGTTATGTCTTATGATATGATGATTATTTTTGAGGCGAGAGATGTACAGATGACACCGGAAGATAATAAAAGTGAAATGTTTTGAGGTCGGAGATCAGACACAGATGACACTCAGACTGAACGTGTGCATCTTCGCAGAGGATTGTGATGAATCCGTCGCCCGCTGCGTAAAGAAATCTGTGTTGTGTAAAACTCATTTCCCAGTGTGAGGGGATTGGAGGCTAATAACACACAAACCATGACATCACTGCTGTGATATCACATGACAGGACTAAAAGCTGCACGAGTGTGTGTGTGCGCGCGCGTACTGATGGGGTTTTCATCTCCAAGGTCAAACGCCCGCTAAACTAAACACTGTGACCTCAGAGCTATTAACAACAGCTGATGTGAAACCGACACTGCAAACGACAACATGACCAGAAAAGCGATTCAAGAAAATAAAGAAAAAGAGACGCAAGACGATGAGCTGCGAGCAGATACTTACAGCAGGGTAATTGCTCTTATGCTTCAGAGAAACAAGTAGATTATATAAACAGCCTGTGACACACAGCTGAAGAACACAAAGCTACCATTAACATCCAGTGTCAAAGACCATCCACAGCTCTGAAGTGACTGATATCAGAACACTGAAAGGAACCACAGACAGACAGCGAGAGGGCAAAGGTCAAACAGACGCACCATACAAACACCTCACAACGTCTCAAGCGCTGCGATGAAGAAAATACTGTAAGTGTGTTTTAGGATAAAAACAGACGGAAGTGTGTAAGTGACGCTGAGCGGACATCCATGACGGAAATGCAAATTTGGCTGTCGACGCACGCGGCCCTGAATAGACGCTAATTGTGGTGCAGGAAACGGCTGAGATGGCGGCATATTTTTAGGACGGCTTGCAGAACAGTTTGTGTGCGTGTGTGTGTGTGTGTGGTTGTAAAGAGATTTGTCTGCAAGGAAAGAATCTGCAGTCACGGATGTCGATGACATCATCAACACCGCAGGATCTCGTGCCACCAATCACCTGCTAGAGATCATAATAACCAAACACACAACGTAGATCTCCACATTCAACACAGATGTATTATTGCAGTGCAGGTAGAAGAATCACTGCGTTCACTGTAATTACAGTGCGACTGAAAGCCTTTGATTAACACGTTCTGCACTTTACATGTTACTGAGAAAATCCTGAAAGACACGCCTGTGAAGAAACTCTGGCAATATTATAATTACATCCGACGCTAAACGCTCAGCCGGAAATCAAGCGTGAAATATTAGTAGAACAGAATATTGTCATTCGTCCAGAGGATTTCATGAGCTCAACTTAATGAAGATGTAGGCGGCTGTCAGGATTAAAGCATTTTATTGATGAACCTCATCCACAACAAAACTTGACGTCTGTTGAAATCCCCAAACCTACAAAAGACCAAAACACTAACGTAGGAATAAATAGAAGAGTAAAGACAAAAGCTAACATTTCAAGACATTCTTTTGTCAAATGTAAATTTTTTTATCATATTAACTATTAATAAACAAACATATAAAGGCCTTTTAGAATTAGATGCCAGATTTGTTTGCAGGAAATAAACAAATGGCCGTCATCCTTTTAATAATTTATAATGTATTATTACATATGGCTGCCGCTGTTCATTTAGATCCAAGTGTGAAATAAGTCCGCTGGTTGAATAGTTTGTGAATTGTGTTTGGTTAGACAGACACAGCTGTGTGGGGTCATGAGAGCTGGAGGTCAAACTTACATAAGCATCCCACCGTCAGCGGTCACACGCATGAACGATACAAAACTACTCCTGCTCACACATTAACCCTAAAAAAGAAAACACACAGAAATCTGAGAGAAAAGCACAGGATGATATAAAGAGACGGAGGAGTTGGAGTTCCGTGCTCTTCTTGAGATGTGTTTCTCATTTATTTGGTGGCGTCGAGTCTAAACAAGCATCTGCTGAATACCCCAGAGGAGCCACGTGAGCTGTCGTCTGTCTCATCCCGCTGTGAGCGCGTATGCTGGACAACACAACACGCTGTGAAACAACAACAACAATCTTTATTTATATCTCATAATAATCAACTCACCTGAAATAATCAGCAAATGTTTGAAGATTGAGTCCAGATTGAAGTGTACACTGTAATGAATACCCGACACTTTAGAAACGACAGTAGTGAACTATAATAGTATTCCAGACACACATCAGAAATAATCAGACTGTGTGTGATTCTGATTTAACACACACATCAGACGGATGTTCTTCTGAAGCACTAGATGAATATAATATCAAACATTACTTTTATTCCTTCACTTCTATGAATGTAATAAATGTTATTCCTAAATCAAATGTTCTTGCAAGCAAACAGTATATCCTTATACAACCCAACATCAGAGAGAATGTCACACAGAGGTAAATAAGGCCTTGGAACAACTTTCAGAGACATGTTGAACCCATCAAACAGTTTTGACTTGACTCTATGTCTGTTGAGGAAACACAGTCTCATAGTAAAACAATTGGAAATAAAATGGATTTATGAGATGTGCAAATGCTTTGTTTTGATTCATATTGTACGCTGCACCCTGTTTTCTCTGATTTGGGGTTGTACAGTTTTAGGAGAAACACCCGAGACAATAGCTGTGTCTGGTTTCGTAAGGCTTCGTTCTCGTGTCCTCCGGAGGTCTCATCCTCTAAAGGATGCGGTATACAGAGAATCCTCAACTTAGAATTAAACGAGACGTCCTTTATAGGACATACTGGCAATGATTTCTACGTGATGTTAAGAAGTCAAAAGTTGGTTACATTCTGCCCCAAACAATGTCAAAAGAGTTAAACAAATATAAACAATTTGCCTTACTGTTTTAGAAATCACTAAATGCTTGTGAACTTGTTTATCTGTCTGCTAAGATTAAAAAACGTGACACAAATTATAAACTGTTCACATTTAAACGCCACAGACTTGATTGAATGTGCAGCTGCTGACGTTTATTCAAATAACAGACGTTGACCGACGCAAAGAATTGTGGGTTATCTCTAGTAAAGAAGGATACAGCTCACGTGTCCTCAGACTTCAGGTGAAAGTAAGTCGCATTAGGAGGGTGCATACGGAGTGTCCTATACCTGCCCTAATGAAACGAGACCGCCTCGATGACGTAACAGGCTTCAAATAAGACCTCCGGAGGACGCAGCCTTACGGAAGGAGACACAGCTCAAGTTGATATACAAATGAAATGTCAGAGAACACACATCTCTCCAGCAGGTCGCAAAGGTTACCCAGGTAATAAAACTGAGATATATACCATAGACGTCAATCTGTGACACTAGCATCATAAAATGTGAACATGTCACAGGTGTGATGAAAACATCTGAAGTCAATATGAAAATCATTTTACTACATATTTATATACATGGTTGAGATGAATGAAAGGGGACATTTGGCAAAAACAACAGGGCTGACGGGTCTTGGTTTTATTATTAAGATCAGAATTTATGGTTAAGTGAAAAGTGTCTCTATATGACAGATGGCTGAAACACAGACGACTGACGGTGAAGTTATGATGATAAACTTTATAAATGATTCATGCACAGACCAGAAACGCTTATATTACGTTCATTCTGATTTAATGTTCGCAACTCTTTAACATGATCAGATTATATTCAGACTCCGTCCACCAGTATTGACTCCACCTCCTTCAGTTGGAATGATTTATTATTCATAAACGTAACAGAATATGAAAACAATGAACATTAAAACCACTGACATGTTAGTCCAATGCCTCTCTGAACATGCAAGAGCCCGACGCATCTAACTCTGGATCATCCCGTCATATTTCTCGTCTCATGTTTGCAGTTCTTTAAATATAAAACAGGTCGACACATAAAGAGTTCTGTTAGAGCGAGCCGTCTGAGGGGAGTGTGTGTGTGTTTCCCCGCTCAAGGCTTTTCTTTAGCATGATGCTAGTGAACACACACTCGGTCTCAATGGAGATGACGAGTCAACAAATATAAACATTAAAAAAGACTGACCTTAAAAAACTAAAATATAAACATTGAGTTTGTACGGCAGAGGTGATGTAAGACAAACAGGCACTGCATGACAACTCCAGCAGGCACTTTGACACGCACACACACACACACACAAACACGCATGCACAAATGAAGACAGATGCAGCGATAAAGACGCATTTTACCCCAAAACAAACAAAGAGATTCCGTGTCTGGCACCTGTTAAATGTTTTGGATCGATCAGGAAAACTTCTCATGACTTATAATGCCAAAAATATCATTCTCTTCACATGATGCTAAATACATCATCACATATCATTTCAACGGCATTATTCTTACAGTATAAAGGAATCTAGATTTAGTTGTGCTGTGTCTCAAATGATTTGATACTTTTATGATATAAGAGAAAACAATTATGTTACAACACAAAAAAACAACAGTGGATTAAAATAAGAGCATTTACTTTTGGGGTAAAATATGAGCTGCGTGTTCCCATGACAATCATTTCAGCAAAAAATATAAAACAATATAAAGAGAAAAGACCTGCAATCCTCACTGATGCCATGAGCAGAGAGGAGAATTAAATGAGAAATGAGCAACAGACAGACACACGCGCATACGCACACACACAATGGGAGTGTTCCTCCTCTCATATTAATATTCATGAAGAGTGTGTGTTCATCTTCAAACACACACACGAGGATGTTGATCCACAGTTTTTGATTTTGTGACACACAAACAGTTTTTGTCTTGTCCTCTTTATGCTCGCAGCTTCCCGGGTCTCAGACGGACCCCCGCAGAAACAGCTCTTTGGCTCTGATGTGCTGCAGTTTCTCATGCAGCATGCGGAAGGAGGGTCTAATGGTGGGGTCCAGTGTCCAGCACAGCTTCATCAGATCATAGACGGCGGCCGGACAGCCGTCAGGAGCATCCATCGTATATCCCTTCTCCACCCGCGGCACAACCTCCTTCAGCGGCTAAACACACACACACACACACACACACACACACACACACACACACACACACACACACACACACACACACACACACACACACACACACGAGAACAGAAATAAAACAAAACAGAAGGCCAGACTGCCCTCTGCTGGACAACAATAATATCTGAAGCTGAAGGGGTTTCATTTCTCCATTATTGGAAAAATAAATGACATCATTCTGAGTGGATGCTGCAGTCAGAACGGGTGGTCCTAATATTCTCAAGATTTGTTTCACATCTTTACACTCTTGTAGTCACAAACTCAACTAAAACCATCAGAATTTAAAACTATGCTATGAACAAACTATGAAACTGAATGTGCATCATTCTGCAGATGTGTCCTGTTCAAACATCTCTCTGCAAATGTAAAAAGTAAGTTCTTTAGAGTTTTCTGTGTGTCTCCTAATGAACTGAACAAAAAAAACCTCAAGCAAAGCTCTCTGTGAAAGTGTGATGCTGAAGAAGAAAACGACGGCGTTCTTACAATTCTCGGGTACGGCACGCGGCCGAAGGAAAAGATCTCCCAGAGAAGAACTCCATAACTCCAAACGTCTGATTTAGTGGAAAACCTCTGAAATGAAAAAGTCACACGTAAACTGCAGTGTGTCGTCTGAAATCCTTAGAGATGTGTTGATGAGGGTCCGTCTCAGGTACCTTCTCACGCAGAGCCTCCGGTGACGTCCATTTCACCGGTAGTTTGGCTGTGTCCTGCGTGGACGAGGCTTCTTTGGTCAAACCGAAGTCACTCACTTTGGCAATGTTGTCGTCGGACACCAGGACGTTACGAGCTGCCAGATCTCTGTGAACGAAGTTATTGGCCTCCAAATATTCCATCGCATCACACACGTCACTGTCACACAGAAACACAACGATGAACATCATAAATCAAGCAGCGATGATCGTGTGTCACGTCCATTTACTCACAGAGAGAATTTAAGAAGACACTCGGTCCCGAGCACGGTTCGACCCCGCGAGCGCAGGTAATCCACCAGACTGCCCTGTTACACACACACACAACATTAACACAAACACTGAAACACTCGCTCTTAATGAATCCACAGGACGTGAAGCGCACCTTTGCCATGTATTCTGTGACGATGTACAGGCTGCCCCTCTCCTCCACGATCACCCCCAATAACTGCACCAGGTTAGGGTGTCTCATCTGACTGCAGTGCACACACACACACACACACACACGTGTGTAAATGAACATGTGAAGTAAAGTGTGATCATAGAAGTGTGTGATAGAAACTCACGTCATGACTGAAGCTTCAGCAATGAACGCCTGAGCCGTGGCGTCATGTTTGATGCACTTCACAGCCACTTTTGTACCGCGGTAATCTCCAACCATCACATCTGAACGCACACACACACATCAGATGATGCTCAAGCATATGAAGAATTTGGTTCCAAAATCAATCATGTGTTTTATGATGTTCGTTAGCTGTATTTTTGGAGTTATTATGGCTTAAATCAAATCTCATTTTGGAACCAAACTCTTCATATGAACATTCATCATTATTGACCTCTGACCTCACCTCCAAACTCTCCTTTACCAATAGTCTGCAGAAGTTTCAGATCTTTTCTGTTCAGAGCCCATCCACCTGCACACACAACCCACACGTCAGTTTTTATAGTATAGTCAAAGCAAAGTAATTGTGTTTTTGGGCAGATTGATCATGCGTTGTGTAACCACAGTGAATACTACAGTGAAAACATGTTTGTGTTCTTGTGCTGCGCACAGATGTAATCATGGATTGTAGAGTATCACTCACTCCTGGAGAACTCGTCCTGCGCTGCCACCGTCCCCTCCATCAGTTTGGGTCGGATCAGGCGTGTGCACAGACCGTCTGCATCTTTCGTGTAGTGCTGACAACACACACACACACACACGAGCTAATACACACTGTTTGAGTGATAAACACAAAGTGTGTGTCAGGGGTCAGAAGTGACAGCAGATGTTCTTCTCCGAACATGAGCAACAGGAAACTGAATTACTGTGGGAAGAGAGCGAGATACCCAAGAGACCAGAGGCATGATGGGATAGACGTCAGAGGAGAGAGACAGAAATGAGTAAATAATACACATCAGCCTTAGGTCATGTGACCGTCATGATGTGTGATGTCACTGCGACCGTCACATCTGGATATCACATGGACGTTTGTTTTGACTTGGGCTAGTGTGAAATGACCTAGCAACCGCTCCGAACACCCTAGCAACCAACCAGCACTCAGCAGAAGCGGCGTACAGATTTTCTTCAGCATTACGGTTGACGACTCTGTTCAGATGATGATTTATTGATTTGAGCCTCCAGAAGGCAGAAAACACACGCAGATGATGCGAAGATACAGTTACAGTTAACAAGATTAACAGAAACAAAACAAACAATCTTACACACACACACACACACACCTCCACCAGCTGCATGAGGTTGTCGAAGTATTCCTCCTCATCGATGGAGAGTTTTCCGCTGTGATAAATGATGCGGTAATGTTCCACCTTGGCCTCACAGCTCACACACAGCGTGTAGTCGCCGGGGAAATTTGTGCTCTCGCGCACCAGATACAGACCCGTCTCCGGCGGATACAACAGCCGCTCGGCCTGATCTCGTGTGATCTTACCGTGAAACCATCTGAGACACACAGAGACACAGCGAGAACATTTGATTTAAGTCTGAAAAACTGAAATGTTGTTAGACATCCTGAGGCCCAACATTCATGTTCATTTGCATTCTTGCACCAGCACAACTGAAACTATTTCACCAGTCAAGGGAAAGCGTGTCATGTGTTTGATCATGTGTGTGGTTTGTCTGAAGCATTGAGAGCGAGTGATGTCCGGATAAAAACTCACGGCATGAGACTCAGTTTGCCTCCAGATTTCACGCCCTCTCTCTTCTGGACGTAGTTTGCTGGGATGGTCCCCTCACTGCCCACTATGTTCTTTGCTTTGTACCAGTTTGGGTCCTGAATCGACAAATAAACCAAATCACAAAACTCGCTGTAATCCTCGCACATTAAAAACGTCATGAAAACGCTTCAACGATCAAGAATGTGGATCAATTCTATGTCATCATTTGAATATCC
>NC_136773.1:24130459-24140459 GCF_947034865.1 Barbatula barbatula | reverse complement strand
ACGAGGTTCTTTCTTCTTCAGAACACAACAGAAGATATTTTGAAGAATGGTTTTAATCAAACAACACCATTGACTTCCATTGAACACTTACACAGTGTCTACACCGGACGCAACAGCCGCTGTGCGACATGACAACCTGCGCCGCATCCTTCATTTGAGCCGTGAGAGAGTGTATAAACATCACGACCAACAACAAACACAAACATTATCACTACAGTGTGATTTACTGTACACTGTTCAGATATACAACAACCCGCCTCTAAACACTACACGAGAGAGGTCAAAGGTCAGTTGAATCTAAGCTGTTTCTGAATTCCTTCCCTATATAGCGAATGCTCAATAGTCCGCTATGTGGGGAAGGGAATAAAAATCAGTGAACGAATTTTAACATATAGATTGTAATGTGATCGTTTATTATAAAGACTGAGATCAAAACAAAAAACATTTATGTTTATTTACCATACAGTTTATTTTAAACTGTTATTCAAAACTGAACCACTACCGTCAATAACATTCACTTTATTTTAGAAAAGGTAGAAAATAACCGTCAACAAACGTGAATTTGTGGCGTTAACAGTCACTTTCATCCAAGCGATTCGGTTGATTAGCGCTGTATCGTTGGAAATAGTGAATATCAGAGTGAATTGTGGGTAAAAAGTAGTGAACGAATGTAGGGAATGAGTCGTTTACTCAAAAACACTACAAAATGGCGGACACCTGATATAGTGTACTATGCAGGAGATAGGGAGTGAATTCGGACACAGCTATTGTGTTTTAGACATGAGTATCCTAGCAACAACCTAGAAACTATCTAGTGCCTTAACAACCACTGAGAACACCCTAGCAACCGCATCTGACGTGAGACATGAGAAGTGACACACACAGACATCATGAGTCCAGTGACGTCATCAACACACTTCCTTCCTTCCTGCAATCACATCAAACCATGAGCTCAGTGTATGAGACTGTTTGCTGAACTCCTTACTGCCTTTGAATGTCAGAACAGCATAAAAGCGTCTGTGAATGATGACATGATGATGAGCTGACGTGTTGAATGATTCACAGATCAGAATCAGACGCTCACCTGTCAGCTCAACACATCAGACCTGAAGCACACGCACCTGAGCACTGATCTCACATCAGCTTTAAAGAGTCAAGACGTGAGAGAACAAAACCTGAACATCTCCATCAGGAGCCAAACATCAGACACAACTGATCACAGCTCTCTCTCCAGTAAAACATGTGAGATCCGGTGTCATCCTGTCCAATCAGACATGACCTGAACACTTGACTATTAACACCTGAACACACACACACACACGTTGGATAGTCCATAGGCACACACAGTCCATAGGCTGTACAAATTGTATATTTTACACGTGAAGAGTGACATCAGACCTGCAAGAAAAACTCACACGCTCACATTAACACAACATATCTGACATTGTGTGAAGCCTGAGATTCATGAACATCACACACTGATGCACAGAAACATTCAACAACAACAGTTAAAAGCAGCCCTGGCAACCACACACAACCGTGACAACTGCATAGCAACACCCTTGACAAAGCCACAACCATTTTAAATATGATTCTGTGCTCACCGGACTCAAGCCTCACAGCTCGACATCCGGCCTGACATCTACACACAATAACTAGAGAGAGACACACACACACACACGACTGAAACCAAACATCACACATGAGTATATCAAAGTGTGTTTTCTGTAAAGCACTACAGTTATAAAAGTGAACAGAATTCAGTGAGATTCTTCTTAGCATCTGTGAAAGAGCGACACACTTTAATGGATGTCTCTCATGTTTCTGAGGTTGTGTGATTTCAGTCCGTCTGAGCTCATGGAAGTGACCCGCTGGTAACCGGCCGGAAGTCCTGGCGCACGGGCGTCTCACGACAGACACGACAGACGGTGAACACGCGTGCTGCCTCTTTAAAGACCTGCAGCGGTCAACACACACGGAGTTAAAGTGTGAGCTGATTTACACAGACATGCCAAACTTTGAGTGTTTGGTTGCAGAACAGCTGTGGGTAGGTTTACCTTGAGTTAAGCAAAATGACTTGAGTTTAAATTAAGTAAAAAGATACATTAACAAACAAATTAATCAGTAAATAAATTAGTTAATAAAATAGAAATATACAAAAATCGAATGTTCCCCCATCAGTGCTCTAGTGATGAGTGCGAGACGTCATGATGTAAAGGACACTTGTTAGGGTGTCAAGACTCTCGTGTCAGAATCAGATTGATCATTGGTTTAAACCCTGCTCAGAGCATATATGGGTAGCAACGGCTGCACGTCTAAATTAAGTGTTTATTACCCATCATGCTTCATTTTTAGCATTTATGTCTGTTTTTACTTTAAATTTCTTTATTCATGCACTTTATTAAGTCATTTCTCATCCTCAATAGAAATCTTCCATTTGTAAGGAAAGAATCTGCTGTGATGTAACACACCTGATGGCTGATGTTATTGATTATCAGGATGGATGAGATGTTTTGATAGATCTTATTTTATGGTGCCCTTGTTTACAATAAATGATACACTATACCAACCCATAATCCTAAACCTATAGTCGGGCTGTGCAATTCATTGAAAATGGTCTTCATCAATTACAAAACAATATAATGGAGGTAAACGATTATTGTGCCGCATTTCATTTAGCAAGGATCCTCTCTTTTCTTGTAGTATAAATCCACAGCGCACACATCTCCTTTACTGTGGTTCAGCAGTGATATTTCTTTACATTTAGTTCGGCTAATTCAGCTCCTAAATTGCTCTTCTGGGATCAAAGTACATCTCTATGAATGAATGAAGCCTCTTCATGTACTGAATCCTCTATAAAAGCACAAATGGTGTATTATTAGGGTTGGGAATCAGAATCGTCATGTTAGTAATCGGCTCGGAATCCAGCAATTCATGTGTAGATGTTTTCAGAAATGTGCTTGTGTTAACTTGTGATAAAGTACAAGAAGCACAAATTGACCAGTTTCATTATAGTAAATACAGTTATATCTAAATGTTTTCAACTGTGGAAAAGAAACTGGTAGTTTATAAGTAGAATCGAAATCGCCAAATTTAAAGGATTCCCAACACATTAGTCTCTGTGTGATCATGTGTGCCATGAGTGACTGTATGAATGAATGAATGACTTACACCAATTGTGCTTTAAAAGAGGAGGAGATGGAAATAAAGAACAGCTGCTCCTGACCAGGTGAGGTTCAGCAAGTTACTATGGTTACTGACTTTCAGTACAAGTGACCTCTCTATTAGAAACAGACTTGAGTTTCCCCGTTTCTCTAGTTTGATAAACCTCACATTCTGAAACAGAAAACCCAGAGATCATATACTCAAGAGATTTCACTAAACCTTCTTTCTGAAACGCACCCTTCAACCTCATCACATCAACAAACACTAAACAACAGCAAATAACTGTTCTGACTGTGAAACCATGACACACACTTCACACTTCATATATATTAGACATAAACCGTTTCATTGTTTTTCTGTAAACACATCTCATACCTTAGAAACGGTATCACAGGGAATTCTAGTGTTTGGAAACCGCAACACCTTTTAACCGCGGTATAGATCGAAACCGGTATCTGGCCCATACTAGTGATTAGGCATTAAAAATACCGTAACACGTCCCACACTTCAATCTTACCGTAGTAATTAATGGCATCTATAAATAAAATACTAGTGTGTAGTTCTGTACAGAAACTTATGTTTAATAAAAACAATGACCAGCTTCTATATAAACCAATGTCATCATCATCAGATTGTGTTTCTCTCTCTAACACAACATCAGTCCTGCATTATCAGACACACGTGAACGATGTGCAACTGATGTCAAATGCTCAGAAATATCCCACGAGCGTGATTTTACACGCACTGCACTCGAACATGTAAAGATCAGATCTGCACACATGAGATCAGACGAAGTTCATGCGTGTAGAAGTATAAAAGCACGTACACAAACACAAACACAGCTTAACGTGATGCTCAACGTGCCGTAATAAACACTGAACGACATGAAAAGGGTTTGACTGCTGCTCGAGACACAAACAAGCGCACATTCACTCACCCTGATGTCGAATATCCCACAATCAGCTCCAAACCTCTACAGTCTGATTACTTCCGTTCATGCGGTGTTGCTGTTCTGTAGATCAGACGGTGTAAATCGGGCCTGTAGATGAAGAGGAAATGAAATAAGATTATAAACGTCGCGGTGTTTCTGTGTTTCTAGCGCTTCCACTCACAGTCACTGCAGCTGTGAGACACAGTCGCTCCAGCAGGGGGAGCTTCACGGGAAACATTGAAGTCTGTTAATGGCAAAGATTCTCACCTTACACATTTAAAACCGCTCTATAAATCTCTATAAACTGACTGAAATAAAGCCTCATCTGTGACCACACACGACTGTGATTCATCTGAGCATCACGGAGAAAAACAACACCTACGTCACAGCGAAGCCGCTTTGATACAACATTTAGTTTGAATAATATTTGAACTAATAACGTGATAGTATAATAAACACTCTTTTCAGCCAAACATTCACTTAAAGCAAATATGCTAAATAAACCACCAGGAGATGCTGACATTAGATATTATTTACTAGAATAATTGGATTTATTATATAAAAGACCATGTAGTGTGTTTTACCCTTTCTTGGGTTTTTCGTTTTTCCCCTGTAAAGCTGCTTTGGAACAATGCAAATTGTGAAAGGCGCTATATAAATAAAATTGAATTGAATTGAATTGAACTAAACCAAAACTACACAATGGAAAACCGACATTGAATAAGTCTTATTTAAACCCAGAATCAGAGGCCTAAAAAACAGTTGATATAGGAAATGAGACGGTTTATACTCCATAGCACAGATCTAATATTGGATATATTATATCTACCGTATAAATAAAAACATATTAAAACACTGCGTGTATCCACTGAGATGTACGGAGGCCGTAAAGTGCCAAACAAAACAACAAATCGCAAAACAACTAATCCTGAATCACAATTACAGATCTGAAAACTCATTAACAAACCATAAAGCACAACAACAATTCCGGAAACAAAATAAAAAGTCAGAAAACACAACGACAAATCGGTCAAACCGGAAACGCTAGGTCTTTTGTGTGACCGGAACTCCGTCATTGTTCATTTCAACGGAAGAACTGTCAGAGTGGGATCGTTCGACTTATGAAAAGCACCTTCCTCTCCGCTTCCGCGCATGCGTGAATCTCCACGCTACAGATACTCCTCACATCAACATTTAAATCATTGACTTTCTCACAGTTATAGAGATAATAAAGTTCCGTTTTCTCATAGTTTGGGTGTTTGAGGCATTTGCTGGACACGCAGAGAAAAGGCACGCGAACTAAAGCGACAAATAAACGAACACTAGCCGGGTTTCCATTACCCTTTAAAATACGGCCAATGGAAACACGTCGATTTCGCTTAAACTCCCATGTTTGATAAAAACGTCTCTCTTTCAGGCAACACGATAAAGGCTTATTCCGCAAAACTGCAATGGAAACACTTTTTGTCGTAATTATAAGTCACGTGACCATTCGCGGTATGTTTGGACAGATAAGATGTAAGGAATTCATTCATATCTTATGACCCAAACGCAGGAAAACGATTGAGTTCAGTGTGGATATTCATTATTTATAGAAAACATAGACATTTCTCTTCACTCATCACAGTATGTGGCACAATACGTTTGCAATACACAGTTTGCTCATCTGCAATACGTCTCGGAGACGTCTGCTGCGTAACAACATCTGCTAAACATCTTAGAAAGAGCTGCTGTTCGTCCATTCTACATCATAAACATCTCACAGACATCTTCTAGAGGTCTACATGACATCTGACAGCAGACATCTCGGAGACGTATTGCAGACGTATGTGTGCTATCTGGGTATGCACTAAGGTTTGTTTGCAACCTGCCATAAAACGTACAAAGAAGTGCGATCAGAACTGACATACTGGGAGAAGAATCAAAGTACATTTTAATTGCATTCATGTATTGATAGCGGTTGTATAAATAACAGAATTTCGTCTTCTCAATAAGAATAAATTGAAAATGATTCGTCCTCTACTGTATGAATCTACGCAGGTGATTTCAGTTTCTTGCAAGATCTTTATTTTCAGAGTAATGTGTTTTTAGAAAAACTGCTTTAAATGTCATTTCAATTCATACTCATATACACTTTTATAGGTGGTAGTTGAAATAAGAATGATGAAGTATTGCATTGCCTGGTGGTAGAAAACAGCAAAAACTAATCAGAAATACATCCAACAATATCCATCAGAAATACTTCCTGCTGGTTTGACACTTTCTAGCACCTTTTACCTAAAAATGAATGTGCAAATAAATATGAAGAAACAAAACAGCAGGAAGGTTGATAAATATGAACATGCTGTTTCTGGCATTCACACCAGCAGCTGATGTAACTCAATCCACACACGTCGTCACACTGAATAAAGGGGAATGACAAATTTGGACCCAAACGGCGACACGTAGTCGATCCCCACATCGTGAAACACCTGCTGCGGTAAACCAATGTCACACAGGTAAATTCTGCCCTCACCCTGCGACAGAGGCAAAGGCAGTCCCAGACAGAGACACCATCGGGCATCTACGGCGTGATGACGCCCGCTGACGGGCGGGTCTACACTCAACACCGGCGCTCGATTCTGATTGGCCCAGTCGGCCGCCGCTTGGTACCAGGGCTGTTCTCCGAGGAAAACGCTCTCATGACTGTCCAGACAGGTAATGACCAGATCCACCGGTGTCACAGGCAAATCTGACGGGAAACATGCTTATAAGAGTAAATCATGATTACTGTGAACAAAACACTCATGACATATTAATCATGTATCCACCTGACAGTTTATTAAGTGCATTCAAGCTATACTTCATATCTGTGTGATGCTAATGCAATGACCTACCGATTTAGCAACAGTCACACCATATAAGTTTAACTTCTGAAAAAAAATATCTAGACATTTATTTAGACAAACAGACATTTAAATGTCCTTTGATTATTTGCATTAAATGAGTCATAACATATAAACTGTTTCTATTTGTTCTTATACTCTAATCTTAAGGAATATTTATCTTTAACATCAAATATCATCTTAAAGTCACCATGAAATGGAAGTTGCGATTGACTACTTTTCCATATCGTGATGTATATCCGAGTCCAAAGGCTTCTGAAATTAGAAAAAAATAGCTCTATTTTGCCCTTTCCCATTTTGATTGGTTTGTTGTAAGTTGGGCGTTGCTAATAAAATGGAGGCATGTTTTAATGGCAGTTTACAGAAGGCTTGTTGGACTTGATGTGCCATCGCAAGATCCGACAGGCGAATTACATCAAAGTATGGCGAGTATTTTTTCATGGTTGGAGACCGATCGACTAGATTAGCCGCTTGCAGTCGAGGGAGGAGTTGAAAATGGAGGGCTGCCGGACTGTATAGTATGGAAGTATGTGATTTCGGACGCAGCCGATGAGTATGAGTGATTAATAGCACAGTATGTCCAAAACCTCAGTATGCAGAAAACAGTAGGCGAGAAATACCCGGATGGCCAACTACTTCCGCTGAGATTCGAGAGTGTGGATTGGATGGACACTTATCTATCCCATGATGCCACAGGAGCTGAACAACGGTCACATTTCCAAAGAAAATCTAATAAATATAGAGTAAGTGCCAATAAATGAATTTTTATATATTATAAAATGACCTACAGAGTTTAATCAGTAGGAGTTTCATTTTAATTTAATTAAATGACACAAAATAACATATGATTTTAAGGAGTTTCTGCTCTTTTAAAAACATGAATTAATAAGTACTGATTAAAGATTAGTGCAAATACATTTTCTAAATGATGTTGTGCACAGATAAATCATTTATAATAATCACTGCAACACTGTGTAAAACTCTTCATGGGGACTTCAAGGTCAGTATTCCTAAAGGTGTTTTTTAATCATTGATTTGGTCATTTCAAATGTGAGGCGTATAGTGTTAGACATTGCGACTTTACAAGTTTAGTAATAAGTAATTTGAATGTAAATATATATTTAGGCATTGATTCTTCTATCAGTCTGTGTTTGGCCAGCAGAGGGCGAAACTCTCTCACCCACAGACTCCCTGTGATTTGTTTCATTCATTCAAGTGTCAGTGGGTCAAGTAAGAAAGGATCAGAATGATCTACTGATCAACTATTACGTTTAACATCTGATGATCCATAAACGAATCATCGGTCAAATAATCCTGCAGTGACATTAAAGGTTGATAATAAGCTGATCTCTCATGTCACATGTATGTGTGATGATGTTCATGAGAGCGTCACCTCTGACGTTCAGCACGTGTCTGCCACTGGTTTGATTGAAGAGCATCAGTTCAGTGGTGATGGTCTCCTGCATCTTCACACAGTTGGGCAGGAACACAATCACATCCACCTCGTGATTGGCTAAGTGTCTTCCGCAGCTCACGCCCTGAGCGCCCTGAATGTGCGGCCCGCACAGAAGCACAACCTGAGGCCGCCGGTGAACGTTCTTTGGGGTCAGTCTACATCAGACACACATCAGTGATGCTCATTGTTAGTTCTGTTTTGAAGGTGAAATGAATCCGGTCAAGATGTTTTATAGATGTTACCTGTAAGGACCCCCGAGCAGCATAAGTGCCATCTGACCCGCGCAAACCCCCGTCATCTCCAGGCGCCGCTCCACGGACAGACCGAGACGCTCCGCTGCGGCCAGCAAACGCTTGTATACATTGTAAGAGACACTGGAGACGACCAAACCTGAATCTGAGAGATTTAAAAGAAGTGTAATAACTGCAGTGTGTGACTTATACAGAGAACAAAACATGTATGAGAAAGACTCTCATCTCTTTAATATCTCAAAAGATTCTCGTGTGTGTCTCCGAGTCAGAAATCTAACAAATGTGTCTGTCATGCAAGTTTGAGAAGAGATGTAAACCAAGTGTCAATCTGAGCTCAGATTTGTCAATATTATTGAAGATTAGTAAACTTTACTTAATACAATTGTGTTCTTGTTTTTTTAACCAAAATGTACATTAAAATTATAGAAAAAATCTCGGAATTCTAAATGTATGTGTAAATGACAAAAAAATTACTAAATGTAAAATTCTAAATGCACAAATTATTAAGCGAATTCAACTTAATTTGATCATGTTCAATGCACTTAAAATTGTTTAAAGGATCTTTAAATCATTATTTTGTGGTGGGTCTACATATTTTAGTTAATTTCACTTACTGAACAGTGAATTCCCAGCATGCTTTGCATGCAACAGCATTAAGGGAGTCATTTTGTGAAAAAGTGCTATTTTATGTGCTTTACAATCAAATGAAAGACTTTATTGTTGAACAGAGTTTATTTTTCAGTTTATTGATTCTGTTTGTATTTTCGAGTTTGGTGGCTATCATGCTTCAGAAGAGCGGTGCTTGTGCTCAGGTTGGGATCAACATGTGTGTTTTTTCACAGTAAAGCCCATTTACAAACTGCAGATTTTCGATTTTCTGCATTTTCCGCATCCGTTGAAAGCATTTTGAGTGGCGTTTTGACAATTCAGAGACGCAATACAATTAAACTGAAGTTAAAAAAAGAACAAGAAGTGAACTCCTATGCTCAAATTTGTATTTCTTCGTAATTTCTTTTAAAGATTATTATGTGAAGTGTGCTTAAATAATTTAGGTAACTTAATTTATTCGTGGAATAAAAATATTGTGTTAAAAATACACTTACACAAATATTTTGTATAATATTGTTACAAAAATTTGACAAAGTTAATATTTTATACAGTGTATGAATTCAAACATTCTTCAAACAGACTCTTCACGTGTCTCAACAATAACACTGATTCTCTTTTTATGCTTTTTTAGGAGGAACATCTGAGACGCAAATGAAACACAATTGAGCACTCCATCAAACCTGGGTTTGATCAGTACAGTACT
>NC_136773.1:24106104-24130259 GCF_947034865.1 Barbatula barbatula | reverse complement strand
TCTAATTACGTTTCATTTGTGTGACACTGTGTGAGGAATGATCTAAAGACACACACACATCCGTCCTTCTCTTCAACACAGTCACAGCTCACAAACACACACTAGAAAACCAAACAATGTCCAGAAAAACCCAAATAAGAGCTCTGGATCTCTACATTTGCTGTTCTTCATGAAAACAAACAGTTTTAATTTGATGAAGGGAACGAGCAGGACCCGTGTGAACACACGAGAGGCTTTAACCTCATAATGATGTCATGAATTACACACACTTACCGCACGAATTTCAGAGGAGAGATCCATCATTTCATTCCTTCAAAACAAATGAGACACATTCAACAACAGTATACAGAAGTACAGTACGTTTACATGAGATTGTGCTGTTGTGTGATGTTTTGTCAGTTAACAGCAGTAAAGACGTTCAGTTCCTCATCACTGATGGATCTGATGCACAAGAACACAATTAACACAAATGATTTATTTAACACTCATCTCATTAGAAATAAACAAACTTCTGCAAGAAATACATGATGGTTTTATGGTACCTTGTGATTTTTGGTCATTATCTGTAAAAAAGTCATTTTACCAAGTGCAGGAAAATGAAACCCTCGCAAATCTTTTAGTTACTGCGAAGAGAAACATCTGGATCTATTTCAAATCTCTCGTTTTGATACAAAATAAATAGAATCAAAAAATGTATTGTAAAGTCGTAGTCATAATAATCAGAATCTATGTACTGATATCTCTGTTTTCACTTTTCGACAGTTCACTTCATCTGAGAAATAAAAGTGAATCTTTAGAGACCTGATGAATTCTTCACTGATAAGAGATTAGAGTTCAGTTATTTTTATGCATTTACCGGAGAATCTTTTTGCCTCAGTAACAATTTCATTCACTTCAGCAACAGTTCCAGAGACTCAAGATCCATTCGGATGATTTTGTGGATTTTACTGCCATCGTGTGGACAGACATCAAAACAAAAGATTGAATTAGTTGGTTAGTACACCAAAGTAAATGTTTTTAGGACATTTATTCACTCTCATGTCAAACCTGTATGAGTTTGTTTCTTCTGCAGAACACAAAAGAAGATATTTTGAAGAATGTTGATTGAACTCCATTGACTTCCTCCGTATGAACACAAAACCACTGAGACATTTCTGAAAGAATCACTTACATTTCAAGCACATGAGAGTTAAAGGACTGATTTTATTTGGCCTGAATAATCACTTCAACCAATTATTAACAATAAATGAATAAAACTCATTATGACAACACGTGTAATGTCATAAAGCTCCAGTGAAGGAACCATACTCTCTCTCTGTGTGTCTCTCTCTCTTTCTTTATTCATTTCCTCATGATGGAGTTATTGTATAACACTCTTATCTCTCGGTCTGATAAAAGTTTGTCATCAGCTGTGTCTCCTTCCGTAAGTCTGCGTCCTCCGGAGGTCTTATTTGAAGCCTGTTACGTCATCGAGGCGGTCTCGTTTCATTAGGGCAGGTATAGGACACTCCGTATGCACCCTCCTAATGCGACTTACTTTCACCTGAAGTCTGAGGACACGTGAGCTTTATCCTTCTTTACTAGAGATAACCCACAATTCTTTGCGTCGGTCAACGTCTGTTATTTGAATAAACGTCAGCAGCTGCACATTCAATCAAGTCTGTGGCGTTTAAATGTGAACAGTTTATAATTTGTGTCACGTTTTTTAATCTTAGCAGACAGATGTAGTAAACAGGTTTAGTGATTATTAAACGTTTTTAACAGTAAGGCAAAAAGGGTACATTTGTTTGACTCTTTTGACATTTTTAAAGGTAGAAAGTGACCAACTTTTGACCTCTTAAAGGAGCCATTCTTTTGCTGTTTTTGAGGCTTTGTTAATGTTTTTTGGCTGTTTAACAATGGATGTTCATGTTTCTAATTTATAAAAACACTTTATATTTCACATATTTCAAGTCTATTGTTCACCGCGCACCACACCATCTCAGCGAGCTTCCGCTTGTGATTAGTCGGTCCCCCTGTCAGTAGACGTGTATTTATAAAGTTTGGCTTTTAGCAATAAAACAGTAATAATGGCGTCAGCTTCACTTCATCAGTTAAAAACATGCAGATCGATGGAAGTGTAACAGAGGCTTGCTATGGTGAGGGAAATGACAGTGGACCGAATGGAGTCAGATCGGTTATCGTAATTTACACTAATAACAGAAGCTTTAGTTTTGCCTTCTTATACGGGACACGAGTGGGATAATAATACAAGCAGATTGACCAGGAGACATGTGCAAGCAGGACTTCAGAGGATGTTTCATTGAAGTGGTTTAGAGACACACACACACGATATCAGCCCTTTCCTTTTTGATTGGTTTGTTGTAATTTGGGCCTGAAGGCATAATGGCTATTGGAGGGTCAGTACAGTCCCGCCTCTTTTATTTTGCTGACGTCATGTGGTGAAGAGTGGTTGTTGAGAGGGGGAGAGGGGTTTAACGTTTTTGATTAAACATTGCAAGTGCAAATACATTTTTTTTAAGATGGTGTGCACAGATAAAGAATATGGAATAATCACGGCAATACTGTGCAAAACTATTAGAATTTTCCTGTTTGAATTTATGACTTTAAAATCATGTAGAAATCATTTAAATTAATTTAACACGTGAAAGTGCAACGTGTTGTCATTGCAACATGGTCCTTCCTGTTTCCTCTTTTGCCAGTATGTCCTATAAAGGACGTCTCGTTTAATTCTAAGTTGAGGATTCTCTGTATACCGCATCCTTTAGAGGATGAGACCTCCGGAGGACACGAGAACGAAGCCTTACGAAACCAGACACAGCTATTGTTCATTTGTGTTGTTAATAACCTTGTTAATTACAACTTGTTATTTAGCTCAGAGGATGATGGGAAGAGAGACCGCAACTACAGCTTTCCTGTGTCCCAGTGGTAAGAGCAGGCGCTAACAACGCCAAGGTCGTGGGTTCGATCTCAGAGGATTGCACATTCTTAGAAACAGAAATGTATAGGAGAATGCAATGAAAGTCACTTTGGATAAAAGTGTATGCAAAATGCGTAAATGTAACTGAAAGATTCATAAATCAAATCATGTTGAGTTATGAGTTATGTTTGATGTGATATAGGCTACTGTTAATCTACACACTGTAGTTTACATCACATCCATGAATGTCTCTCCTCTCCTCGCAAATTTCATCCTTGAAAATCAATCCCATCTCTGTCTCCCTAGGCAACAGGTAACATTTAACCCATGGTTACACGCAATGGTTGCTCTGTGCGTTGCCAAGATACAGACCCCTCTCCACATCACAGCTATGTGGGAGGTCACTTGAAGGAAGAACTTGAATGGTGTCTATCTCCTTATTTGAAGGCAGATTAGACCAATATTATATAATAAATGTGTGAAGGTTTGATTGACACCTCATACAACATCACATTCAATACGTCAGATACACGCATTTCAGATCAACTGCAATCTGACAATGTAAAGAAAAGAAAGATGTGTTATGTGACAAACATAATTAAAGCACAATGTATTCTCTAAATTAATATGAGGTCATGAAAACTACATTCATATGACTGAACATCTCCTCCAGAGGGCAGTGTGAGTCCAGATTTATCAGATCAAATACAGGTTGAAAGTATCAATCATTTCATTTTATAAGTATAAAATTCTTCTATAATCTAAAGAAAGCACATAAACATTTGAATACCTGCTATTCACATATTGTTTTTGTGTTTAAATTATATATTTATATTTTTGGCCTTTTAATGTGTATGTATGTGTAATATGTATTACTGGCCATGTGTTGAAAAAACATGATTTACGTATAATGGTTTTCAGGCTTCTATTTTGTATTAAACTCATGGAAAGTATCTTTTTTAAAGAAATTGAATGTTTTGTTTACAACAAATTGATTTGATCACATTGAAATATGTATATATATATATATATACAGTATATAGTGCATTTGTGTCAGTGTGCTGGTGAGAAAAGCTTCGTCTGAGATTGAGAGTGTCAAGAGTCCCATCATGAATGTGAAGAGAAAACAGTGTTTCATTACAAGAGAACATTGTTTGTCATAAAGAAAATGTGAGGTGGGCTTTGTGGACGGCTGTGAAATGAGCAGAGAGGCGAGAAAATTAGATTTGGAAACACTGTGGAATGCATTTCGATAAATTTACATCTCTACACATCAATCTGTCAAACAGCCCGAGGTAAAATAGAGAGAGAGAGAGAGAGAGAGAGAGAGAGATGTTCAGGAAAAAACATGAAACTCCTGACATAATAAATTTAACATGAAAACATAAACAACCACAGACATGAAACTTCAATAAAGGATCCTGTAAGCCACAGCGTGAGTGTAAATAAAAAAATATGATTTATAATCACAATAATAATCAAAGAAAATAGAATAATATAAATTCAATTTTATTTATATAGCGCTTTTCACAATTTTCACTATTGCAAAGCATGCTAATAAAAAATTTACTATAGGAGAAAAATTCAAGAGAGAATATATATTATATATACTGTGAATACTGTAGAATAAACAACATACTGTTTGTGTCCAGTGTATAAAGAATTCATCCGATCTGAATTTGATATTTTCAGCTGCTGTCTCTAACAAATCAAAAGCTCTTTTGTGTCTTAGTACTGACAGCAAACAGCTCAAATATATGCAGATGATTTGAAATCTTTGTTTTCAAGTCTCTTGATAATAGAGAAGCGTCTCATGTGGACTCATACTCAATGACTGCTGGAAGTGGTTTCTTTTCTAATTGAAATGTTATAAATACGCATCTGTTTTTACGGCACTATAATCGTCACATGATAAATCAATGTGTTGGTTCACTAATTGCAACAAGTAAAAACTGCAGACAGATTTGGCCATTAGTTGAAATCTGTTCTTGTTCTCAGCTCACCAAGATGATTCTTCTGTTCCTGTCTCATTTCAGTCAACAGCTGCTCAAATCTACACGAGACACAACCCAGTCCTGACCTGCTGTTGCGTGCCATCAGACAGATAAACTCCAGAAATGAGCTTCTCACTTCTAAAACAAATTCAGTCTGAAGTATCAAATCTGACACATCAGCTTTCTCATTTCATCCTTCTTGGTTTGAAGCAACCAGTATCAGAATCCAAAGCAAAATCATTTCAAAGCATCTGTTGAGTTATGGCCTTTCTTTGTAGTCATAGCAACAGGTTCATCAGCTTCCTCTCTCATCTCACTTTGTCACCAAGCAGGTTGCTAAGATACAGATGAAGCTGCGGCACTCAGGGACCCACAAAGCTAACCTGTGCAAAATAATGATAATCCAGTTTAGTCATCGATGAGACATCAATGAGATTAAACAGAGAGCAAATGAAAACGTGCGTCTCAGATGTTTCTCATGAGAGTCATAAATGTGACAAACGTGTCTGTCATGAGAGTTTGAGAAGAGACGTGATCAATGTGTCACACTGAGCTCAGATTTGTCTCGTAAAAAATCAAAAGTCAATATTACTGAAGATCTAAGTGTGAACTCATACATTTCTCATCAAATTGACTTATTTACCTTGACAATCTTCATGTATTTCTAATGTCATTTGTTTATATTTGAGGATAAACATCTGAGACTAAGTAGAGACTTAAATGAGAACTCTCCTGAGCTCTGAAGGAGAACCCCTCGAGCAATAACATGTGTTTTAATGAAGTGTTTTTTAGACTCAGACAGAAACAGGCCGGGGACAGGCGAGTGGTTGAGGAGTATCTCTGCAGTGTTGAGGTGGTGCGGGTGGCGGGCGGGTGTTGGGGGGGATTTGGATTGCCTGTGAGTTGCATCATGTTCCTCTGGGTAAAGGTGTGTGTGTCTGTGTGTGTGTGTGTCCTCCTTCATTTTTCACATGTATCTCTGGATGACGGCAGCAGAGATTAAGGAGACACGGTGAGCAGATTTAGCCCAAGCGTCGTGACTTTAATTCAGCAAGGTCTTCAAGATTTGAGACGGCTGCCTTTTGTTGAAGTTTTGCATAAATTTCACTAAAAAGCAGCTTTTTGTGGAACTTCAGTGTTATAGAAATCAATGTTTTCATTAAATCAGACAAATGAAAATGCAAAGGACGAATTTCAATTTCCATAAATATGTCAAAGCGAGTAAATGTGATCCAAAAATAACAAACTGCACAACGCATTCAGATGTGCGTGTGTGTGTCACTGTGACCTTCGATGTGATTATATTCAGACAAACACACACACACGCAAGAAAACAAGAATCTATATTTCAGTCCCTTTTTCGTCACAGCTCTTGCGTAAACTCAACATTTTCAAGAAAGCTACTAAAATACCAAAGTCTGCATTGAAAGTGCAAAAATCTCAGTATGAACTTCAGCATTTCTCATCAAATGAATCCAGGAGCTGAGTTCTGTGAGTTTATACTCTTCAAGTATGTCAGCAGTTTTCATTTCTCATGTGAAGTGTGTGTAAGTCTTGCATGTTTAAAACCTGCTGTGACAAAAATAAAACGTTGTTGAGTCAACTCAAGAAAGATCTCAGAGAGAAACTGGCACAGCTTTCAAAGAAGGTGGAGATCTCTGGAGACCTGCGTGTGAGATTCTCTCCTTCATCTGCTCCAAACAAATGAGAAGAAAACCAGCCCAGTCAACATGAAACGCCATCTGAAATATATTTGACTGTTCTACCGTGACATATTTTTTTAAAGTGTAAAGTAATGTGCAAGTGATGGTGAAGCGGTCTCAGGAGGAGTTTGGCTGAAGTAGAAAGAGAGGACAAAACTAAGAACTAAATATAATTAGAAACATTTCAAACTTCTATTCCTTAGCAATAAACCGACCTAAGTTTAAGTCGAGGCACTGAATTATTAACTGAAAATAAATACAAATTTAACTAAAACAAAAAAATAGCTAAAAAACCTTTAAAGCAATATAAAATTATAAAAGCACAACATTGAACAATTTCAATGAACAGGAAAACTAAAAATACAAAATGTCAAGTTTACTGGAAATATTGATGAATAAATTATTTAAAAAACGAAAATATCTGCTGCCAACTACTGAAGAATATTAGAAATCAGTTCACTATAAAGAGAACCAAGTTTTACTAACCAGATCAGGGGAAATGTTTCATAAGTGTTCTGTCACATCAGATCTTCAGTTTCTGTCTGAATCAAAGGTCTATAGCACCACAGCAAAAGTCAAACTGAATACTTCTGTGGAAGCTCTGCTTTATATTTAATATCATGCATATTTGGAATATTTGGACTTTTTTATAGAAAATAGTAGAATCAAATGTGTGCAATTAAATCAGGAACAGAAACAAAACGGGCAGCGATAGCAGACAGATTCTATGAGAAAGGATGTGACATCACATACATCACAGAAATGACATCACAGATGCTCAGGTGATGCGTACAGTGTGTGATGACATCATCGGCTCATCTTTGTATGTGTTTTATGGGCCTCTGAATTACACTGAATCGATGTGAAGACCGAATATATAAAGGACTGTGTGTGTGTGTGTGTGTGTGTGTGTGTGTCTGCTCTACATTTGATCTTTTATTTATTTATAGACACTAAACCACGTTGAGGAGTACACACATTCAATCTATTTAAAGTTCTGACTCACATTAAAACTCAACACTTCGTGTTTGAAAGAAGACTTTGTCAAGCTATTCATCTGTTCTGCTTCAAAACAAAAGCTTCAGATAGAGATGAATCTTCCTGAAAGTCTTCCAGAGTTGAGATGTATGTTGGGATTAAAGTCACAGTTTTCCTCTCTCCTCCATCCGCACCGCACATGAGTGTTAGCTCAACTCACATCATCACCGCAGCATCCGGACCACACCCCGCCTGTTGCTATGGTGATGTGACCTCTGACAACAGAAGCCCTGTATCGATGTGGCCTGTTATATTTCTCCTGATTGGATATTGATCACTATTTTGTGACACATAACAGAATCAAATGAGTTCTTGTGTTTCTGCTTCACATTAACAAACTCTTTGATTTATCAACATTCTGAGGTCTGGAGGAGAAAAGCTCATGGAAACCTTTTGTCTCAGTGTGAGACATCATCCTCGTGAAGGTCCAAAACTACAAATGACAAACGTTTCTCCAGAGAAGAAAAAAGTGCAATATCTGTAAGAAACCTCAGTGTCTCAAGGTGTGATTCTGTTTGTTACAATATTTGTGTTTGGTTATTCGACTAAAACGAAATAAAAGAACTCAGGTCTGGTTTCACAGACAGGTTTAGCTTAAGCCAGGACTATACCTTTGTTAAATTTGGATAATTAATTCACTTTAATAAAAATGCCTGGTGAGCATCTTGAGACAAAACAATGGCACTGAGATATTTTAAGATATGACGGCAAGTTATTTTCAGGTAAATCAGTTCAAACATTGATTTTAGTGGTACTATTGCCTTAAGCCTCGTCTGTGAAACCGGCCATCAGTCACCAATTAAATGAACACTGGCTTAAACTGAAAACTGATAAAAACTAAATAAAAAATAAAATTAAACTATAACCAAAATTAAATAAAACAATATAAAAATTAATGAATAATAAAATGAAAAAAATTCACATTAGAAATGAGCTAAAAATGTAACAAAATGATACAAATAAAAGGTAACTCAAAGAGATGTGAAACGCATATTTTATCAAGCAGATCAGGAGAAATGTTTCAGTCTCATGAGTTTCCTGACACTCCACAGCTTCAGTTTCTGTCTGAAATAAAGGTTTGGATCACAGCAAAAGTCAAACTGATCACTTATTTTGTAAATAAATATTTTTTTATATTTTTTAATTCTTTTATTTTTCAGTAACAGATTTACTTGAAATCTTACATATCAAAGCAACACACACAGACATGAAACAGTTTTAGAAAAGCTGACTTTTGCAGGTCAAGTGTGTGTGTGTGTGAGAGAGAGAGACAGAGAGAGAGAGAGAGAGACTCACCGGGCGATCCGATCTTTGAGACCCTGCAATGTTGGAGACTCACACACAATAACCAGAAATGATACACACAAAATGTTTTCTCATAAATATCATTAATTCAAAATATTTACTATATTGTTAGGAATAAACCTTAATTTTGTCTCCGAAACATGAAAAAAAAGAATTTATTATTCCAAAAAGGTCTTAACAAGGTTATATATTAAATAGAGAAGAAAATGTGTGTGTGCAGAAATATTTTAAAAAGAAACCAGAAACACCGGTACTACTTGTCGTAGTAAAAGAATAAAACAACAAAGAATTTGATTTCGGTTTACTGTAATGAATTCACTCCGTATCACCAGGCCGTCTCATGGTTTATTCATTATTTGGCCTTTTAAATGATTGGCTTTGAATCCTCTCATCTGATTGGCAATTGATGTGTGCTCAACACCATTATCTCCATTAACACAAAGACACGTGCTGCTGATGCATTTAGTGTTTCATTCAAGACTGATGCTGAAGAATGAGGAGACGTGACGTGAGCTACAGAAGTGTGCTTTATTAAGAGTCTAAGCATCTAGAGCTACAGAGAGAGAAACACAGCCGAGCTCAAACTATCTTACACATCAAAAGATCTTCAAGTAAACACAGATATTTCACTTTAACGTAACATCATCGGATAGATTTCTTTGTCAGCATCTGTAATGTTTCAATGCAAAGGTTAGAAAAGGCATAAAAGGCTTTCAAAATGAAACCGCACGAGACAAGAAGAAGCAGAGAATGTTAAATCTGATTTGAAGCGAAACTTATGTGAGCTCATGTGAGTTTGGTCCGAACAGCTGTGAGCGTAAACCACACGAAACAACATCATTTACTTAAGCGCATGTTACTCCAAACCTGCAGTAAGTTCCATTGAAATCTTGTATCAGTATTTCAAAGTGAACACATCTGACACTAGAAATGAAATGAAACGTCTGACTGTCTCTCACGCGTCTCAGAAGACTCATGTATAATATTTAATACAACTCTAATAGTGCTTTAATTATGTTTTTTTGACAGACGTGTTCACTGAATTCCTGTTGTATTCAAAGATTCTCATAAGCGCCACAGAAGTTTGAAGCAAAACGAATGCTAGTAAATCATGATTTTCTGGGATCCTGGAGTGCCTCACAATCATAAAACAACTTGCTTTATAACACAAATCTACATGCTGTGCATCCTCCCATCTTCATCTTAGACAGAAAACTAACAAAAATATGTGATGACCAGAAATGAAAATAACTGCAAAAACAGTTTCAAGGCAAATTTCTGGTAACAAATTGTTTTTCCATGAGTCGAATCTTTTAAAACCAGCACACGTTTTTCATTCGCGTGAATGAATCTCATAAAAGCGTCTGTGACTTTAACACATTCAAAATATAAAAGCATGAGGAAATATAGATATTTTTACAGTACTCCTCATAAATCACTTAACCGTTTCCTCTGTCAGTGAAATATATGAGTGATTCCTTGTCTTTATCCTTCATCGTCTCCAATTCTTCCTTTAATGTTATATGGTCTATAAAGTAATATATAAAGACATAGTGTGTGGAAGAGGATCATGGGAATGTCGAGCAGATGTGAGACAGACAGACGTGAGTGAATCTTGCGTCCAGCTCACACTTCACCCCTGAATCAACACAAACACAACGGAAAATATGAAATGAAAATAATTGTGTTTGACACAATGACTGAAGCTGGAGCATTGTTAGTATTTTAAAAGGTGATTCGCAGTATAATACCACATTAAAACACTGTCATATTTTTTTCTCATTTATCTAAAATACTTCAGGATGATTTTTATCAGCATATCTTCAAGGCACAAATATTCATAACTAAACACTTTTTAAAATAAGTGTTTTTCTTTGTGAAATTTGATTTGGGGTGAAATATGAGCAGGACATGAAAGATTTAGTATCTTCATACCTCTAAACACGTCCTAAGGTTTTCTTCCCAGAACCAAACGTGCTGCCAATCATTTTGATATTTGTCATCTGTCAATATGATGATGTAAACTTCAGCGTAACTCCTGTCACAGGGTACCTTGAATACAATACACAAGCCCCAGCAGCGGCCGGACCGCCCTGTCCTGAGATTAACATCACGCTCACTGAAGCTAAACTAACAGAGCAGACTCTCTAGATAACAGGAATAGAAACAAAGGCTTTTTTTATCTCATTTGAATCATCGTTTTGTCAAGAGACGTGATCGCACACGCGTGTCCTGTGACGGCTCGCATTTGTCTTGTGCAGAATGTTTCAAGCTATCGCTCTGAGCCGGTGCTGATGTCACCCCCTCTCAAAACTCGCTTCTGCGTTTGTGTCGTACAAAATCAAGAAGACACTCGAGAGGCTCCACAAACATGACATCATCGGGTCTGATGCCCTGAGAGATACAAAAAAGATTTGTGGAGCTTCAGGTTCAGTGTCCGCATGCATCTATAACACACGCGCACACATCCCATCACCTCTTCAACCACAAGAAACGTTCCTCTTTCTGCCCGTCTGAAAGTTCATCTTGAATTATTTCTTGACTTGTACTCGATTACATTTGACTTCCTCATCTCGACAATTGCTGCTATTTCGGGGGTGAGACTGAAGCCCAGAGGGCTTCTTGTGATGGAATGGTTCTGCGCTCGCATGTTTTTACAGACCTGAATAACAGACAGTCGTCTCTCTGGGTCCATACAGAAGAACTCTACACAGAGAGCAATAAATACTAATGCCCGACAAACTTTCTCTCGAGTTATTTCTGAATTTTCTCTTGGGAACGAGCGTGTTTTAACATTGATGAATTGAACGTGTTCCTCTGGTTACATTTGGCACTAAACCCAAACGCTGAGCAGAGGTTCTGACCTCACATCCTCATCTTATGTTTACTCTGTGAGATATGAGACAATCTAAAACTACAATAAAGATCATGAAGGAAAATAAACTTCATGTCAAATACTGTTGTGTGCTTTAGAATATCTGTGTGCTTTGTGGATGTGCTGATTTGGGTTTATATAAATAAATGCAAGCTTATTAAAGGACACTAACACTGCAACTTCAACATGTAAACATTCATTTGGCACTTTTAAAACCATTGAGATTTGACCTGGCAGAAGACACATCTTAAGGGTTCAGTTTCTTAAAATATGGGTCATAAACCAATCGGGAATTTTGTTTCCTATCACAAAAATGTGTCATTTGAAAATGTAAAACTTAAATGTAAATTTCAAATTTCTCTCACAGAAAAAACACATGAAGTTCACATGTGAAACATGACATGTGACGTGTTTTTGATCCCATGGGTTTCACATGAAAGGTTAAATGCATTGACACATAAATGTTTAATATGTGATCATGTAGGTTTTCTGTAAAGCCCATTGCACATTGAGTCTGAAACTTGCGTGTGAAATTTTCGCACGTTAAAATAAATACGACCACACATTGTGTCAATCACATTAACACACTGCCTACGATATTCGGACTTGGTTCCATTTTCTGCGTTTTTTGCATCCGTAAGCATTTTGAGCGGCGTTTTGACAATTCAGAGACAAGCGCCAAATACAGACTGTATGTGCAAAGACTTTAAGGGTCTTCAGAAAGATGCATCATCAGGCAAGACAAACTCCACAGAAAAAAAACTATTTGGAAAAAAGATATGAAATCATGTTTTAGAGATATTAATTTGAACAGAGATGTAAATCACCAATTTGATATCAGCCTGTGGTTACAGTGATGTGTGTCGATGCACATGAAAAAAAACAAGTGAAAGAATCTCTTGTGGCATAAACCTGACGCGAGTTGATCATTTGTTGTTTTCTAAGGCCTGGACACACATAAAACTAAATGAAAATCACCAAGAAAAGACACTGTGTGTTAAAAACATGTAATGCGTGAAAGAATATTCAGTCGGTAAGAGACCGTCTGTCCTGAAAACAATGAAAATGAACACCATGTATGATTGAAACTTCATTTCAGACGGATGTGGAGATTTGGATTCGTTGATTCTTCATAACACTTTCCTGGTGTTACAGTGAATGTTAATCCAGACAACAATTTCCATCTTCATAATCTTTCATTAAAATACACACAAATCTGTCCGGATTCCTTCTCCAGTTTCACTCTTTCATGTTGACGTTTAGAAGCAGAAGATCTGGCTGTAACTCCCGATGATGATGTGATCAACTGAGATGAAGTGTTTAAGAGTATCACTGAAGTGAGAGGTCATCCAAACGTCTCTCTTCTCCTTCTGTGTAGCATCACTTCTGTTCATCTGGCAGTTTCAGTAGCTTTTCATCTTCATCGTCCTCATGCTGGGTCAAGTTCAGAACGCTTACGGGATCACTTGCCACACGTCCAATATCTCGTTGTGGATTGTCGCTTTAACACAAAGGCTTCTGGGAACCCGTCGGATACAACACACTAGAGGGCTGCATTGGGATTGAGTCCCGCCGGGTCCCGCGGGACCTAACGCAAATCTCGTGGGAGCTGGCGGTTTGAACTTTGCTGCGGGCGGGAACGGGCGGCTAAAAAAAACACCGCGGGATAGGGAGGTTGCCTATCGACATGATGGAGATGTCAATAAATGATGTAGAAAAGAACCTCAAACTAGGTATTTACAGCACAAAACCTAAGCAAGGCAAGTCTGACATTTGGAGAAGTTTCTCAATTGTTTGTGATAAAGATGGAAAGGAACTGGACTTTGTTCATTGTGACAAATGTTCAAAAATACTAATCTACAATGGGCACAAATCCGGCAGGTGTGGGTTGAGGCGACACACCTCCATTATTCAAATAACAACTTCGACCTCGTTTCCAGGGTGTTATTCGCGGCTCCCTTTGAGAGTGGTGTATCAAAGACAGGGGAGAATATCAGGAGCCTGCTGTTCCAGAAACTCCGTGAATTCGGAATAGATGCATCACTTCTATCTGACCGTGTTGTGTTTGTCACTGACCGTGGAGCCAACATAGTCGCTGCCCTGCGTGGATACTCCTGAAAGAATTGCGCAGATCAATGCAAACACTTTTAAAACAGTGGTTGCGTTCCTTAAGTTATTCAAGGAAGCTACTAATGACTTAGAGTCCGACAACTCCACTCCCAGCGCATCACTTCCTCTGCTGTGGTCCATGAAACTCATTGAAAACTGCCAAGCAGCAATGCTCGAGCCCTTGCTCTCTGCCAATGTGTGTGCCTCGCGTCTGGAAGAACTGATGGGCACCACTGACACATCTGCATTACCTCTTCACATGATGTACAGAATTGCAACGCTCCTGACTCCTAAAATGCGAATGCTACGGATGCTGCCCCCAGATGAAAAAGACGAAGTGTTTAAAGGTAGGCTATATGTAACCTATTACAGACATAAATACAGAGAACACAGTGCAATTACAATAAAATAAGTGAAATGCAGTAAAAAAAATTAAACGGAGATAAAAGACAATGAATAAATAAAAAATATAAATGAATAACAGCATGAGCCATTTTAAAAATACATATTAATTTATTTATAAATCAAATCCTATCCAAAGGCGCAAAGGAAATTATTCAGAAGATGCAGTTTCACCTGGGCCCAGCCACAGCGTAGGATGAGCCACCGGCCAAAAAGCAAAGCACAGACCGATTCGCAGACTGGAAAGACGATGCATCCGTTGCTTCAGTACCAAAGCCGATCGATGATGAAATGACTGAATATCTCAGCTCCCGTCTCTCTGTGATAACCCAGACAGCGTGCTTCAATGGTGGAAGTTCCACATAGAGCGCTTCCCAGCACTATCAAAGCTGGCACGTTTCATCTTTAGTATCCCGGCATCCAGTGAGCCTTCAGAGCGGGCCTTTAGTGTCTGTGGGCGCATCTTGGAAGAGAGACGCACAGGATTGGGACCGTAGTTGATCAACAACATTCTCTTTCTCCACAGCAATATTGCAAAGTGATTCATTTGTTCAATTCATTCGTTAACGTTGTTTATTTTATGTTATTTATTAGTGTTGTTTTTTGAGCACAGCCTCTCGTTGGCATTTAGGTCAAGAGGTGTGATGATGCCAGTGTTATTGAGCAGGCTGCCTAAGTTTGAATGTTTTTATTCTTATTTGTATTTTTTCAAACAGAATAGCTGCGACATCTGGCTTTGGCTAATAATTGTAAAACTGCTGTTTTTCATGTAGCCTAGTTTATCATATTGTATTTTCTTTAAAGCAGTCTATTTGTATGTGCCGTGTGATGGTGCAAAGTTTTTGATAAAAACGAAATTATATTTCAATGTATTGTGTGTTTTGTCTTTTTGTTTTTAATTAGATTTAAACTTCAATAGCCAAAATCAAAGTAGGCTACTTGAAGTCTAACGAAACGCGCGGTAGCCTAAGCATTTTAGATGTCCCTGATAGCCTAGCCAGGCTACTATTCGTCTTCCTGACCAGTGCGTCAGAATGCATGCAGGCCAGGGAAACCAAACAAACAACCGCATGAATCTCTTTAATAAAAGCAATATAAATACGTGTTTTTTCCTGCGGGACGTGAGAAGACACAAAATCAATGCATCTCTATTATTGTGCGGGAATAGATTCTCAGAGTTTTGCGGGTGCGGTCGGGAGTGGACATGCATATTGCGGGAGCGGGCGGGAGTGTAACACATACGTTACGGGAGCGGGTGGTAATGGTCAGAAATTCGGCAGGCGCGGGCGGGATGAAGAAAACAGTCCTGCACAGGGCTCTACAACACACTTCTTACTGAATACTGGAATGGAGAGGATGCGCACTGGCCATTTTGTACATTTTCCCCTTTTCCTCAGAAGTTCAAGTAATATCTTGGCTAAAAAAAATAAATAGAAATCATGAAGAATGAGCAAATCTACCGCTCTAATCTACACTTTGTTAATCTACTTGTGGATGCAGATGCGTTTTCCATCTTTCAGTCTTTCTTTAACAGATACAGTTTAAACATCCTCCCTTCTACTCTTAACTTCAGGGTTCATTATACGCGTAGCTACAGTGTAGAGTGAGAGTATTTTTTTGTCATTTTTAAATATATATATATTTAGATATTTGTCTTTTTTTAAAAAGCGTATAGTCCTTTGGTCCCTATTTCCTAAGGAATGATGCATGTTGTTATTCCTGGATTCTCCTCCAGTCAGCAGGTGTGTGGAGGCACAAAAACCAAAATGGCGTGTGTGTGAGTGTGTGTGTGTTTAAAGATATCAATATATTTCTCATGAAGAGTTCAAAATACTCTTCTACCGGTTTTGTATGTATATGAGCGTGTGTGTGTAATTGTTTATGTGTGTTTGTGTCTGCATGCTCTGAGAATAATGTGTTCATAAAGGTTTCTTTTTTCATTTTCTCTAAAAGAAACAGCAGCAAAAAAGTCGATCTCTGCCAAATTCATCCTGCAAATGCCGAAGCAGAAAAGGGGGAGAAAGAAAAAAGTTGGCAGAAAAAAATCTTTGTGTTCCTCTTTTCCAGCCCTCAGCGATTTCGAGCGCTCGCCTCGTGATATGTAGTAGAGCTAAAGTCTTTGATACTGCACTTGTGGATATAAGGTGTTGACGTCCCTCATCCTGACAGAGACAAAGAGAGAAACAGAAGAGAATTGATGGAGAAATAAGAGAAAGCAGACAGAGAAGACGGTCGTGGAGGCTGAAGATGTATAAACACTGACGTTCAGAGAAAGATCCACAATCCTGCTGAACTCTCTATACTGAAAAGATTCTGACTCGCAAAAACATGTGCACGTTTCGTATCGAAATGATTGTGGAAGAATTCAATTGTTTTGTTGCCTTGTGCAGTATTTCTATGAGAATTAAGCCCAGTCAAACTAAGTCAGTACAACAAATACTATCATGAAGGAAAGAAGAGTTTGGTTTCAAAATGAGATCACTCCTTTTTTAAGATTTTTCAAAAATCATGTCTTTTTATTTGTGCTTTCCAATTTATATCAATCAAACTGCAGTTGGTTTGTTTTATTTAAGCCATAATAACTCAAAAAATGCAGCTGACTAACACAATAAAAACATGATAACATCTAACTAAGTTATCTCATTTGGGAACCAAACTCTTCAAAAATGCGTGTTTTGGTATTTTAATAATGAGAACAAAATTGAACACAATTGAACATTTTTGCAAAGAGCTGAGCTTAACCATCATGAAAATAATTATACAAAGCAAAACATTAATATATTATAATAATAACTTCAAATCAATGGAAAATATATGATTTGGGGATGAAATATAAACACTTCATTCAATTGTTTCATCTATTTCACTCTCTTAAATATCTTCACCTAAAAACTCCCAGAAATAAACCCCAATATAAAAATAAACCCCCAAAACACGAAAAGATTACACTCCAAACCAACACAAGTATCATCTAGAGAATGAGGGAAAGAGTTTATAAGTGTTCAAGTTAAAATCAACTTTTATATTGACATCAAAACACACTTTTTCCAAATAGGAAATGTTGTGGTTTGTCAATTACTTCAAGTCTTGCTCGAGTTATTCAATGTCACACACTGAGGTTTACTGTCGTGCAAAGTATTTGTTCAGTACACATAACAAATGATCGTCCTCAAAAACAGAAAACAATCCCAATGATTGACAAACTGGATGTTTGTGATGTCTGGAGAGAGGCTAACGCTCCGGTCAATAACAAGATTTTTCTCTAGAACAAACGAGACGGCGTTACAAAGGAAATCCTGATGCAAACTTGTACATTTAAAAGCCTTGTGAACACACTATATCTCCAAAGCACAAAACATAGCAAACATACAGCTGAAATAAAGAAAGAAACATCGATCCAACACACACGCACAACATCTCACGGTACAATAGCCAAAGGGTCAGAGGTCACCACCCATGGAAATCAACCAATCAGAAACCATGAAGAGCAGCTATCAGCTATCAAAAAACACCAGGAAACAATAGAAATATATAGAGATGATGTCACGTCATGCCACTGTCACAAACCGCTGACATTTCAGAAGAACTTACAGTAATGGAAAGAGATTCTCCTGATGGCACATTAGAACACCTGAGCCGTCCTGACCAACTACTGTACAAACAAACACAAGAATCCATGGCATTTTCCTCTTCAGTACGCTTTTGATTGATATGAATTTGGATTTGAACTATTAAAAGATTAAAGTAGGACACGCAAACAGATATGCTTCTTGTCTGTTTTACAAGATGTGTGACGTGTTCTCTCTTTCTGTACGTTTGCTGTTCATTCAGTTCCTCTGAACTCAGCCCTCTTTGCTTAACTCCAGCATGTCGTTAATAATTCATCATGAATTCATGAAGTTTAATGGATTCTTTACTTTTCATAGCTCTTTAAAACACATTTAACTGGTGACGCAGATGATATAAAGTTCTGTCATGTCAACTCTCGGAGGATTTAGCATGGTAATGTACATGACGTATGAATGTATTTAGTCTTGGCGGAATAGATCTGCGGAGCAAGTACAGAGACTTGCTTCAGCAAATACATCCACAACATGCTGCTGTGTGCATATAAGCACATATATATGAATAAACCCCTCATAGCTTACGTGATCAGGTGGAGTTGGGGAAGGAGGAGGGTTTCTGAAATGCGCTGCACTGCAATGACAATGAATAGCCGAGATTTAAACGTAGAGCAGCAAGCTCATTGGCTACTGATACGGAAGAAACCAATCAGCCGCGGGGTGTGGTAAAGTTATTATGTCAGATTGGTTTAGAATTTAGGACTGCGGCATCTAGAGTTTCATGCCAGAACTTTCTCCGTCATTTATTTTACAGAGGTTTGCCTGGAGGTTACGTGACACACTTGCCCTTACAGCACTGCACGCTCAAGTAAAGTGCTCCGAGCTCATGATGAATGTATGACAGTGTATCTGACCTGTAAGGAGCGTTCCAGCCGTTCACTCAGCATCAGTACGGGCGGTTGGCATCTTTCGGCCTCTTCAGTTGAACCTTCAGCCTCTTCATGCCAATCTGGAAACCGTTCATTGCCTGAATCGCTGCCTGAGCACTCGACGGGTTATCAAAGCTTACGAAACCTGACAGAGTGATTGAGAGAGACAGTGAACAGGATATTTCTTGCTTATGCATGCATTACAAAAAACTGTCTGAGAGGATGTCTGATCATGTAGAAATAGCCCACGATGCACAGTAATTCTGAATGGTTATCATACTGCGCACGTTTTTCAGTTTTTCACCACTGTTGATACATCACATATGAATTCGGTTTAATTCATTCAAATTCTGAACTTCAATAATCAAGGTGTGAGGCTTGTTGACATCACTAACAGCACTAGTGATGCGTAACCCAATGACCTTTAACCTCTGATCATGTGTGGACGCTGTGTCGAACAGAGGTCCAGAATAAGCTCTTATCTCTCTGACGAATTTACACCCGCCAGCCAATTTCACCCAATTGAATTCTGGGAGCAGAGGCTGAGCTTTTGTCAGACACTGATAAGAGTTTTTACAAACTCTTTTAAACAAACGCAGAAGACACGTCCAGACAGCACAATTCATCTGAAATCTCACCCTGTCTCGCTCTCTCTTTCCATTTCTCTTCATCACATTTCACATATACACTCTTTCACTTAAAATATAAAAAACAAAACAATACAAGAGTGATTCTCACGAAACAATTGAAACATCGTGGCAGTAAAGATTTGAATCATAAAACATACAATTCGGTCGTCCAAGAAATGGTCATAATAAAGATAATTGTTTTCTCTACCAAGGAGTTAATTATTTGTGTTTTAATGCTTTACTAGAGAAAAGCGTCCCGGTTTGTCTGAGTGCATTATATGTTGTGTACAAGACTTTTCCCCTTCCATTTACTGATACAGGTTCCACATTTAAAGACATTTTACATGTATAATATTATATTAAAATATAATTAATTAATGTCTTATGTATACTGAATAAAAACTTGTTTAGGCATCATGGCTTCAGTTGTTTTTAGCAAAACATGCTATGAGATGGACAGGTTTAAGCGGTTTACACGGTTGAAAGGACTTTTTTTTTTTAAAGAATTTCAAAAGCTGTGTTCAACTGTCAGAAAATGTTTAGAAATTAATGAATTTTAAACACATCATCTTGTTTTAAACGAATATAAAGGAAACCTGTTGATACAAGACTTTTTGAGAAAATCTTGTTTGACATCTTAAAAGAAAGATTTTGTGAGAATCACCCACAGAAAGTCTCAATAAAGAGACATTTAACCTAATATTTGTGTGTGCTATAAACTTTATCCTCATGAATGTACGCTCAGCTTCCGCTTCTCAGGCTGTTGTGATTGGTCGGTCCCCCTCTCAGTACACGTGTATTTATAAAGTTTGGCTTTTAGCAATAAAACAGTAATAATGGCGTCAGCTTCACTTCATCAGTTAAAAACATGCAGATCGATGGAAGTGTAACGGAGGTTTGACAGTGCATGTGTAAATGTCAATCTTTGTTAGAGATCGCATTTTTTCCCCTGCTATGGCGAGGAAAATGACAGCGGACCGAAGGGTGTCCTCTGTAGTCCTTAAAAAGCGAATTCTGTTAAAGACAATATCTCGCTTGGCACTTAACTTTAAGCTTTATCATTTTGCAGATATTGTTTATGCTCCAAGAGCAACATTACACACCAACTAAAGGTTGAAAAATGCAATCGTACGGAAAGGGGCCTTGATATATTATCTTAGATTCTTAAATATATTATGTTAAAATAACACAGCTGTGACAGTGCATCACATATATATATATACCAATAGTTGTGTTGAAATAATACTGTTCTGTCTGTTTTAGTGTTGCTCTCTTTAAAATCCATAAAATCACTCAGAAAGAGCTTTGTGATGTCAATCTGAATAAATAGAAAACAACATGCTGTCCCATTCCACAGAGCTGCTCTTCTATTGTTGGGATGTTTATAACAGCAATGCTTTATCGAAATATTTTCATAAATATGAATCCAGCTTTAACAGCGGTGTCATTTGTAGAATGTTTTTATGTTTAGAGTTATATTTGATCATCTTTACACAAACAGTGATTGTAAATCATGGATAATATCTGTGTGCTGTGATGACAGGACCGAAGACGAAGATGTTGCACTCAGTTACATTATGCCATTACTATTTTCCCTGCTTATAACAGTCCTCTGTTTTCTGAGATCGATCACAAACTAAGTCAAAATCAGACCTAAACAGTTTCAACAAATTAAATTTCATAATTAATTCACAACTAATAAACTCTCATTATGTTTGATTAAGCTTTGAATCAAAGTCAGTGAGTGCAGCTGTGACACGTCAGAGGAGAACTGGTCCTCCCGGCTGAGTCTGGTTTCTCCATTTATTTATCATCAGAGTTTGGGTTCCTCGCCACAGGGCCGTGTTGGCTTGCTCACTGGGAGACTGCTGATATTAGATATTATTATTATCTATTACAATGATCTAGCTTGTTCTATTGCTTGTTTGACCTTTTCTGTGTTTTTCAGTTTTTCTTATTTTTTCCAGTAAAGCTGCTTTGGAACATTGCATATTGTGAAAAGCGCTATATAAATAAAATGTATGATTTCATTTTATAAATGAATGATGCTCACACAGAGACGCAATCTGGAAATGAGGCAGACGATGGTCCGCTTCAAAGCTTCAGAGAAACACATGATTTCACTTCCGTCCTGAATGCTGTTCATATCTGATCTTACTGCACACATGACACAAAACCTCATGCTTGTGTTTCTCAGAGAAGATCATATTGAATAGTGATGCAGCAAGATATTTATGAGAACTTCTCATTATAATCTTTGCACACCTGTACGGCGTTCAGCTCCCGAGCTGGGTAATTTGGTTGCCAAGGCTTGTGAGGGCACACTAAAACTCTACAGGTGTGTCAAACAACATTGAGACAATCAGAAAAAGCGCGAAAGAGAGTCGCTGATCATATAAATTAAAGAGAATATCATGAGACGTGAGGAGAATGATGAAGACGAATGAGATGAGAATGAAACGACTCATAACTGCTCGATGATGAGCAGAAGCCAGAGGAACGAGCTCAAAAATCCCTGCAGGCCCTCGCATGTGTCTGCGCGCTCGCTCACTCAAGCGGGACGTCTCTGTCTCCAAGCGTTAATCGTCACTTGATTAACGGAGACGTGGGAAATAAAGGCTCGAGATGAACTAATTGTGCGGAGTGAAGTGGGCTGTGATAAGATTTGAAAAGCTCGACACCCAGGTGACACTCGCGCTCGCTCGAGCGTTTGAAGAGCATTGTGGGTACTCACCAAAACACTTGCTCTGATTGGTGGCCCGGTCCACAAAGACTTTGGCGGAAATGACGTTGCCAAAGGGCAGAAACATCTGCATGAGCTCAGCATCGCCGAACTCCTGCGGCAGGTGGTAAATAAATAGATTACAGCCCTCCGGTCCTGCAGCAGGAGACGCAAACACACACAAATCAAGTCACACAAATTACATTTCACACAGACGCATGCCAATGTGTTCTGTTGCCACCTGTGATCTTCTGAAAGACTTAGACATTGTTGTCTTTGTTAAAGGAAGTTTGATGACGGAACTTCTGAGGTGTGACTTAAGATCAACAGAAATCATTCTCCAGTCTCTCTCTGTCTTCCTTTGTTTCTCTCTCCCTCTCTTATTTTGTCTGACATCTATCTGTCCGTCCGTCTGTCTCTCTCTTTCTTGTAGAAAATGTATGTCTGTATAAACCTATGTCTATGTCGGGTGTTTTATATCAGGGGGTGTGTGGTCTCACTCACCTTCTCTCTGTTGCTGGGTGATGATGGCTGGTTGCTGGGGAAACGCTTGGCTAATGGGTGCATACGCGGCAGGATACGCTGCTGTGACCACGAGAGAGAATTCACGTTCATATTTCAGCGTAACAAAGTATACAAACTGTAGCCCACAATGCAATGCACCTAAACATTTATAAGACTTTGTTCTCTTGAAACGTATTTATCTTGATTTTTTATTAAACCTACTTGCGAAATGTGAACACACTAAAATAACTTAATTATATAATTTAATATAGTGTGTGTGTGTGATAAATCTTCGTCTTGGAATCGTAAGGTCGCTGTATCTGCATTCTGAGCTTCAAAGTTTTTGCTTTCCATTTGACTCTGTGGATAAAACCTTATAGCTTTCTGAAAAAGTCACAAACTGTACAAAACGTAAACAGAGAACATCACGTAAATGTAAATAAGTTGTTAGACAGATAGAACCCTTTCATTCCAAGGCGAAGAAATGTGTGTGACATTTGATGGTATAATCATGCACAGATTACAGTATGTCGACAGCGTACTATATATTTATTGTTGCATTAAGATTAACAGAAAAATACAATTTTAAAGAATAATAGGCAGTATATTATATACATTATCTTGTACAGTAAGTGGAGAGGACAGACCAACAGACACAAGTGATTCACCTGCGTAATGTTGAACACCCGCATACGCCTGCTGGAGAGGATCTGTCACCGTCGGACTCGGAGCTGGAAACACAAGTCAATCTTTATCACTCACAATCATTTAATTCATTTAATGATTATATTTCTGAACTGTTATTTTTGTAGTTCCTCACACAAGTCTAACATGCTTTACAAGACATTTTAAACATGACGCTCATTTTCGTGATTGATCCAAATAATGAAAAAAGTGTAATTTAAGCAATGACTATGTACATGATGAACATGTTTTAATTGTTTTACTCATGAACATTCACATTCTTTGATTTTGGTGAGTAGGTCTCTTAAAAATATCACATCATCTGTTAGGATGGCAAAGGTTTCAAACACTTGAAAGCATTTACACTGGATGAAAAATAAAAAAAGGATTTAAATCAGATTATTTTTTTTCTATAATGAGATAATCAGAGACTCACCTGGGTAGGGATGGATGCCGTTGGTATAGATGGTCTCGGAGGCGGTCTGTCCGTTGGTCTGGGGTTGAAGAGCGCTGAAGCCGTTCACTGTGATGGGACCTGTGATGCTGGGCACGGCTGTGGCGCTGAGGCCGGGAGGTGTGCTGGTGCCTGAACAAAACACACACACACAACTCTGTCAGACAAAACACAACACACACCAGACTGTAATACATCAAGAGGCTCTTTTGGCTCTTCAGTCTGTGTTTTTGTCTGAATGAAAGTGTGCAGGTTCACAGGTTCAGTCAGACGAATCTCTTATCTGCTTTTCTCTTAGCAGTTTTTTCTGCTTTTCTCCAAGGG
>NC_136773.1:24081104-24101104 GCF_947034865.1 Barbatula barbatula | reverse complement strand
TGCGATGTGCTGCAAACCAATCTGTGACAGCTGCAGAGTGGTGAAAAGCAACATTATCGCAAACTATGACAAAAACTTGGGGGTTTCTTACTGGCTCCCCCTGTTGTGCATATGTGACTCCAGTTGTGCCCACTGTCGTTTAGCAATCGTAAAAAACTGTAATACTTTATGTAGTTTTAAATCATTTATTTGAATGAATTTCATGTCTATCCTTGAATCACTTAACTTATCGAGGTTGATATAGGAAATGGAAAGTAAGTAGTAATAAGCCATTAAACGAGTAATTTGTACAGTAATCTAATGACACTGTTCAATATGTCATTTGTAACTAGTAAATCATTACTTTTGAAGAGTAACTTGCCCAACGCACCATGAACGTTTGTTAAGAGTAGTTTGTGAAGTGATACGAGGAGATTTCTGACATACAGATAAACACGAGAGCACACACACACATGCGCTTTCGGTAGCATGTAAGTTCAAAAGAACTGTAGAATACTTTAAAAGACGTAAACAACGCTGGTCCAGAAGAACTTCCTGATTCTGTTTTTAACACTCATATACATTTGACAAGAATACAAACAACAGAACAAGTGAAGCCCGGCAGCCTGGACGCTCCAAACAGATGGAGAGTCAACAGAGGCAAGTGACCTAACTAAACAACCACTCCAGCACACACCTGATCCTGTGTGTGTGAGCAGCCAGACCTGATCTTAGAGCAGTTCACTAAAGTATCTGTGTGTGTGAGGAAAATAAAAAGAAGGTTAATTACCTCCTCGTCCTTCACTGTCGGCCGGTTTCACCTGGATCGGCCGATTCATCTGGAGAAGAGAGAGAGAGAGAGAGAGAGAGAGCTGTTAGAACAGTGTGTGTGTGTGACTCTTCCATCTTTAGAGTCACAAGTACCATATAAACAAAAAGAAACACAGCAGGAAACCTCTCTGTCTCTCTCTCTCTCTCCCTCTCTCTCTCTCTCTCTCTCACTCACACACTTCTGGCATGTTTAATTCATGTGATGTCGTGTGAGATGTCTAGAGAGATCCGCTGGTCTCTGATGCTTTAACAGCATGAAACTAAACATCTGACAGATCAATAAATCAATAAACAATTACTTCAAATAACACATCAAAATGACCTCAACAAAACTGTATTATTGAATTTAATAAATGCTGTGATCAAATTGTATCTTCAGTTTATGTGATCTACGTTGACTACATACAGAAAATAAAAATCTCGGTTATTTCTGTGTTTCTCTCTGAAGATCCCACATATATATGTTCTAGGGGAGATATCTGACAGAGAACGCCTCAATGTATTTATCAAGTCCTACCAAAAACAACACAAAACAAACTTTAGCTTGAACATCCTGTCAATAATTGTAATACTGTACGATTGTTTTGGCCCATGCAAATACTGTACGGAGAGAGTTTGTTGTGTCATTGGTGCAGCTGTGGATGTGAGATGTGTGCCAGCAGTGCTTGGGTCAGTGTTAGACCCCTCCACACCCGTGAGACGTTTTCTTCTTTCTGATTTGTTCAGTCTCCGGGCTACAAACTTGTGTGATTGGTTGTAAAGCTCCTGAGCTCCGGCCCCGTTAAAATCCTCGTAGTCACCGCGGCAACAGGAGTCATTAAGCAGCCCAGGGTACACCGGGAGTTGCTAAGCAACCGGGCAGATCGGGTCGGACCGCTGGTCTACAGGCTCAAGTCTAGCGAATTGGCAAACGCTTTCATTACCTCGCACCGTTATCCACCACGACCAATGAGGTTTGAGGAAAAACTCCAATCATTCACCAGCCCTGAACGACACCCCCCCCCCATCTGTCTCCCACATGACCTCTGTCTGTCCCACTTTAATGTGATGTTTCAGTTGGTTTGGTGTCATCGAGCCCTCGTCCAAAACCAAAATACACAATGTGTGGTTATGTACCGGACACAAAAATCACTTTTTCCAAGACTTGAAAATAAAACTTTACACCAGTCAAACACAATAACGTAACACTACTGAAATGATTGAGCTCTATAATGAACCTTCTCATGCACAAAGTACTGAAAAATCTTATATAATCTTTGAATATATAATATACCTCTAATCTTAATGATTCATTCGAGGACAATGAGTTATTTAAATGTATCGGGTACATTAGGTACTGTATTAGGTTCATTATTTTGTGTCTCTCACTCCAGTCAACAGTGTGACTGATATCGGCCATTGATCTGCAGCGTTACCTCAACAGGTCACCCGGCAGAGAGACGCCTGGCTGCTCTATAACACTCAGAACGGATGGGAGAAAAGATCCCGGCGGGGAGCGTACAGACTGCACACTATATCAACCTCAAGAGTAATTTCTCAGGGAGAGAACGAGACAACGACAGACACCCTGACGAGACACAGATGTTTAAGAAACTGTAAGAAACGACTGACGCTCAGGACACGCAGATATTACACAGAGACGAGAGAGCTCTTGACTTACACCTGTTACAGTTTTTTACGATTGCTAAACACCAGTGAGCACAACTGGAGCTACATGTGCAAAACTCTAACTACAGTCTGCACAGCAGCAGTTCATGTGGACCAAACTCTAGTTCGGTTTTCATTGCTTGAAAACAGTTTTCAAAACTCTACACACTTATCCCACAACTTTAACCACAACCTGCACAACACTGTGGATTTACAGCACTTTGTTCAAATGCTAACACACTGCTGTCAAAACTGTGAACCACACATTCAAAACAGAATAGATTTCAGCCTTGTGCCTTTCAAACACTGCTGATTGCAATTTCAGCTGAAAGGCTAAGCAGGTGTCTTGTTTTAGACTTGTTAGTGAACACACACACACACACATATATATATATATAAGTAGAGCTCAGAAAGACACATTTTGGAAATGGAACGAGGAAGACGGGTTCGTGGTGGGAGAAGGGTGGCAGGGAGAGGGCAGATGCGTGGAGGAAGACATAAATATTGGTACTTGAGACACAATGAGCTCAACATGTAACTCATTCACTAACCCCCTGAACCAATTCTGCTAAACTACAAGCACAATTCCTGCTTTACACTCACATTGTCACAGATCTCAGATATAAAACACACTTTTTTCAAAACACTACACACAATTCTCTGCATTTGGCACAATTTTCGGGCAGAAAAATCTCTTGTTTTCACAAGGAACACACTGCCATTCAAATATGAACACTGACTCCTCACATGTGTAAACACCTGTAACAAACGCCTAAACCCCTTCTCCAAGCTATAGAAGACACATGTGGAGATATAACAGCTGATGCTTTTCATGACTGGACTGAGAAACATTGCTTGTGATGTGGATGAGGTGCTGTGGTCAGACCCAAACCCAAGAGAAGATGCAGCACAGTTTTTACCTGTAACTGTATACAGTCAATTCTTCTGTTGTTTTGTATGTTCACCACTGTAGGTGCAACTTTGTCTTAGTTGGGATGTAAGTGTACATTGTTTTTGTTGGAAAAATAAAATATATTTGTTATCGTGTATTTGTGTGTTCTGACTATAAAATCTATTTTATATATATATTTATATACTGCAAATATTTTACAACACACTTATATATGTACTGTCTGTAGTAAGTGTAACACTGAACCATATAAAGAGCAAAGTCATTATGATGAATGGAGAAGTGTTTTATAAAGAGCACATCAGTGTTCAACTGGTTCTTATAAATGTTTATTCATATGATGGTTTGTATGTGTCATTTGAAAACAAAATACCATTTTGAGAAGAAAGAACATTGTTTTGAATGTGAAGTTTCATTTTGAAGGAGAATTGAGGGGTTTTGCCCTTTGTGTTTGTGTTTTTGATTTGTGTTTAGAGTTCTGAGAGTATGAGGCTTTCAGAAAATGTGTGTAAACAATTGAGAAAAACTGTATTTCAGATGAAATGAGGGCTTCACTTATAGGCCCTGTCATGAATCATGGTCTCTCATTGAGAAAGGAAGGGTTGAGGGTGAAACATAATCTGCAAAGATCCACAGTGGCTTCTGTAATGCCAATTTTCCATCATACAAACCATCATTCCATCATGAGAGTTACATCCTTACAGTAAATGAAAACATTACAGGAATTTATTTTGTATTGCAATTATAGAATATTTACACAGATGTATATGACAGTAAGTTTGACTGTACAATATATTTTTACAACAGGACCCAAAGGCCGGCCCCAACAGGAGGAAGAGGAAAAATATGACTTTGTATAAAGTCACTGAAATAGTTGAAACTGTAAAGATGAAAAGTTAGTATTTTCTGTATTGGTGTTTTTCCTCTCTGTGTGTTGTGAGTGACAGTGTGTGTTATCTCAGTGAGGGTTGTGGATTGTGTTTGGATGCACTGAGTCTGTTTTGAGCCGTGTGTTAAGAGTTGTGTTGATCTGAATGAGTTTTGCAGGTGATGTGAACAGTTTAGCTCAGGTGACTGTTGCTAGTGCAGACTGTAGTTAGAGTTTTGCACATGTAGCTGCAGTTGTGCTCACAGGCGTTTAGCAATCAAAAAAAACTGTAATATAGAAATAGACAAAGACGGTTTCATACGACTGGTTATAATCTTAAAATAAAAAATATATTTAATTTCTATTAATATTAAAACCAATCAAGAGGTATTGATTCTTTGCGCAGATCTAGCGGAAGTTAAGTTTGGGCTGCATAACGTTTCTTTATGTTGTTGCCACTGAAACCCTTGCAGGTGCAGATCTGAGCTCATACCACACAAGTCCTCAACATCCCTTCAGATACTCTCATAGACGCACACACACTCTCTTACACACACACACGCACGCACGCACGCACGCACGCACGCACGCACACACTCAAGCACTCTCGTAAACGCACACACTCTCTCTCTCTCTCTCACACACACGCACGCACGCACGCACACACACAAGCACTCTCATAAACGCACACACTCTCTCTCTCTCTCTCACACACACGCACGCACGCACACACACACACACGCACACACACACACACACACACACACACACACTCAAGCGCTCTCATAAACGCACAGACTCTCTCTCTCACACACAAACACACACACACACACACACACACACACACACAAACACTCACACACATACACACTCAAGCACTGTCATAAACGCACAGACTCTCTCTCTCGCACTTCAAGTGATAAAGAAAGAGAGAAAAAGGCATATGTTTAGGAAGCTGAGTGAGGCGGCCAAACATGTAGTTCTTATGTAAATTTATGCTAATTTACACAAGCATTGTGATGACAGCGCCGTAGGCTGAGATGATTGGCAGTTACAGGTCTGAGCGGACGAGGAAACGTGCATCAGCTGCAGCTGTGAAACATGCGATGATGAAACCTCGACCATCAGCACCTGCAGAACTGAGACAAACGTGCAACACAACCAAGAACGCTCCGCTTACAGCAGAAGAGTCTGGTGCGATGAATGAAAGATCAATGCATTTCATTTTCTAACATGCTGATCACAGTTGCTTCATACTGAACTAACAGAAACTCATGAAACTTTTTTGAGTTCTGTTGATCAGATTCTGCTGCTGGATGTCTTGCAGCCTTTGAACCTAGACGAAACAGAATCGCTAAACATCACAGACAAAGACAAGCTACATAATATATATGAAATACATCCATATTTAACACGAGGGTAAATTATGTATATGTTAACTCTATTATTAAAGAAACGCAGTTTGTCTCTCTGAAACGACAGATAAACTCTTGTGATGTCATTTGACAATTACATTTGATCTAAAGCATCATCACTCTCCCCAACAAATGTGCACAATTCTCTTTCAAATAAAATCTATATTTTGATAAATGTAAATGAAGCCACAGTGTGTGTGTGTGTGTGTGTGTGTGTGTGTGTGTGTGTGTGTGTGTGTGTGTGTTTTACACCAGTTGTATCTGTGTCGTTTCCTCTTTCTGTCAGTGTTGTACATCTGTACGTGCATTTAGCACTAAATCAAATCCACTATCACACACACACACAGAATGAATAAAACATGTCGAGGTCAGTGAGGCGAGTGATGAAATGAGCTGTTACAACACTATCTGAGTAAAGAGATAAACGTGTGTGTGGTGTGTGGTGTACAGCAGCTGTGTGTTTGTTTGTCGGTCAGTCTGATTATTGTGTCTGATGTTCACGAGACTAAACACAGAATCACTCAAGACCGTATCTTCACATAAGCACCCGATCAAACCTCCTTTTCAATCTGACTCTCATTGGTTAATAACACATCATGTCAACTGCACATCGTTTCCTATTAGATACACAGTTTTATAGCAGCACCAATAATGAATCAAGATCAATTTCATTGTCAATGAATGAACTATTCTATTAAAAAATAATACATTTCATTGGTCCAAATGAAAAGTGACATCACAACCTCTGCGGTCCAATCACAGACATGCAGGTATAAAGAAAAGAATGCGTCTCATTCAATCATCACTTTATCAGTCATAGCATTCAGAATATAATAAATCATTACAGGTTAAATGAGGTGAAACCTCAAAAAGATCAATAAATAGACAGGAAACTGTGTGCGTGTGTGTCAGGATAATGTGTATGTTCTTTAGTGAATATCAACAAATATATAGCCACGGAAAGAATGAAGAAACCATTCCCAATACTAATGTGTTTGATATTTGTAGATGTATGTGGTAATTTCATTCCAGTGTCTGTTGAATTTCATCAAAATCAAATCAAATAGCAATGTGAAAGACTGACAGCGTGACAAGACACATGAAAACTGAAAGAAAAATCCAGATTATCACATCCTATACACATGTTTTCTTTGCAGTATTTGAGGTCTGAAAAAATACAGAGCATCTTTTCTGTTATTTTCACCTGTTTCTCCAGTTTTCATTTTCTGAAAATACATGCAAATACACACACACAATACCAATAATTCGTCAAATAAATACAAGCGGCTTTATAGGCCCCATTTTTGTTAGTAAACAATGTGACGAAGTATATGTGGAGGCAGAAAGATTCCTATTTTTATGAAAATGACTGGAGATAATCTGATTTGATTATAATATGTAAAGTCAGTCACAGCCCTGAACGGAGACAGTTGTGACAAAGTCAACTTTAATAGAAGGAACCAGATTAGCCGACCAATTGCTCACTCAATGGAGGGACGAACTGTCAGGATTACTGACATCCACACATACCATATGGAGAAAGAAGCCAAGCGTGTACAGTCAAGACAAACTAAGAGAGAATGAATTTACATCTTTAGATGCATTCATGTACTAACAGTGGCACACTTTAGCAAACGCAGCTTGGACACACACCTGGCACTCAAAAACACAGCACGATGATATTTTAAAGATTTAAAATCTAAGGTGATTCTTTCCAGCAGAGATGAGTTTGGACCCGCGGTACTGAAGCTTTCAGCGGAGATACTCATAGAGATCTAAGGAGATTCTCTCCAGCAGAGATGAGTTTGGACCCGCGGTACTGAAGCTTTCAGCGGAGATACTCATAGAGATCTAAGGAGATTCTTTCCAGAAATCAAGGAATAGTTTTGCATATTATATTGCGTTTCTGTCAATAGATCCTAGAATCCCGTATTGTTCCTCTAAACTCCTTATGTAACCGATTCTGTGCTGCTTTGTATTGGCCACCTTCAGGTTTCCCCTTGTTTTGCCTTCTGCTAATGCTGTGACTTAATCATTGCGTCGGCTCAGAAGGGGTCTATAAAGTGTGTTTGCACAAAAACTTGTTTTTGATGACACATCCATAGTATTTTATAAAAGCAAAACAAACATTTAAAACTGTAAATGTTTAAAATATTACAGCACATTAAGTACATGTGGAGATCCTGATACGGTAGAAACGATTCTACATCATGGATATATTCTTGAAATCATGAGTTTAAAGAAGTAGCGGAGAGTGAGTTTGTTTTTGCATTACAGATGTGACTGTGTGTGTGTGTGTGTGTGTGTGTGTGTGTGTGAAGTGCTAGAGAAGTATTACAGCAGATTACATCAGCAACTGCCTTACAACAGCCCCACACTTCTGCCCGACAACCACATTCACATCCCCGCCCGACAACCACATCCCTGCCCAACAACAGCCCCATACTCCTGCCCGACAACCACATCCCCGCCCGACAACCACATCTCCGCCCGACAACAGCCCCATATTCCTGCCCGACAACCACAACCACATCCACATCCCCGCCCGACAGCAGCCCCATACTACTGCCCGACTATCGCCCGACAACCACATCCCCTTCTGACAACAGCTCCATATTCCTGCCCTAACACCACCCGACAACCGCATCCACATCCCGCCCGACAACTGCATCCACATCCCCGCCCGACAACCGCATCGACATCCCCACCCGACAAACGCATCTACAGCCCCGCCCATCAACAGCCCCATACTCCTGCCCGACAACCGCATCCACATCCCCGCCCATCAACAGCCCCATACTCCTGCCCGACAAACGCATCCACATCCCCGCCCATCAACAGCCCCATACTCCTGCCCGACAAACGCATCCACATCCCCGCCCATCAACAGCCCCATACTCCTGCCCGACAACCGCATCCATATCCCCGCCCGACAACAGCCCCATACTCCTGCCCGACTACCGCCCGACAACCACATCCCCGCCCGACAACCACATCTCCGCCCGACAACAGCCCCATATTCCTGCCCGACAACCACAACCACATCCACATCCCCGCCCGACAGCAGCCCCATACTACTGCCCGACTATCGCCCGACAACCACATCCCCTTCTGACAACAGCTCCATATTCCTGCCCTAACACCACCCGACAACCGCATCCACATCCCGCCCGACAACTGCATCCACATCCCCGCCCGACAACCGCATCGACATCCCCACCCGACAAACGCATCTACAGCCCCGCCCATCAACAGCCCCATACTCCTGCCCGACAACCGCATCCACATCCCCGCCCATCAACAGCCCCATACTCCTGCCCGACAAACGCATCCACATCCCCGCCCATCAACAGCCCCATACTCCTGCCCGACAAACGCATCCACATCCCCGCCCATCAACAGCCCCATACTCCTGCCCGACAACCGCATCCATATCCCCGCCCGACAACAGCCCCATACTCCTGCCCGACCACCGCCCAACAACCACATCCCCGCCCGACAGCAGCCCCATACTACTGCCCGACTACCGCCCGACAACCACATCCCCTTCTGACAAAAGCTCCATATTCCTGCCCTAACACCACCCGACAACCGCATCCACATCCCCACCCGACAACCGCATTCACATCCCCGCCCGACAACATCCCCATACTCCTGCCCCACCACCACCCGACAACCACATCATCGCCCGACAGCCCACACTACAACAACCCTACAGACACATTTCACTATAAATGAGCAATTGCAATAGTGATGGTTGACTGGCTAAAGGTTTGGTAGTTTTATTAGTGAAAGTTATTATCAAGTGTTACTAAAAACCAGACAAATGTACCCTGATAATGATGGGTTATGATCAGAAAATAAACACAGCAGACCTGCATGGCACACAGATTCAGCCGAGCTCAAGCACACCAATGCAGACACACATTAGAGAGAGAGAACATCGCCTGTCTCAATCCAAACACACAGACAAATAATCTTGTGTTTTCTCTCATCCTGAGCTTTCTGAAGCGTGCCAGTTGCATTAGGATTAAGGATGAGCCACAAACAAAGAGCAGAAAGAATAAATCAGACACAGATGAGAGGACATATTTTACCCTGACACCTCGTGTAAGTTTATAGAGCAGGTGTGACAGACACTGACGCCACGCCACAAACATGATAGAACACTATCTAGGGCACATTGAATCATCAAGGTTGAGATAAATGACGGCATGCTTCATTTCAGACACTCCATTAGCTTTGACCTGAACAATCGAATACAGACCATCAGGCATTTTCGCTACAAAATAAGAAATAGTATGATACCGTGATTCTCCATGGTCTTAGATGACAGCATCAAGATGAGTGAAATACTTGTAAAACCATCAAAGTGTCTCACCTAAATTTCCCCTTAAAATCAATACAAATTTAAAACATTTCTTTAACAACAATTTAAACCCACTGCTCACAGTGGGTGTAGATTTAATGACAAATATATTAAATATATCCCCCAAAATAATGAACTAATTATATAATAATTCTAAATCTGTGTGGTCCAGTTTCACAGACTTAAGCCAGGACTAACCCTTGGATAAAGTGGGATATTTAAGTTGCTTTTGTAAAAATGTAAAGAAACATTACTGGTGTGCATCTCGAGACAAAACAATGGCACTGACATATTTTAAGATATTTTAGTGCAAGTTATTTTCAATTAAAACAGCTCAAACATTCAAGTGCAAAATAATTCATTTTAATGTCCCTTTTGAACCAAAGTTTTTTATTATTGCTCCCCGTAAGTCTTTGTAAGTCGCTTTGGATAAAAGCATCTGCTAAATGTAAATGTAAAATAGCCTAATAATTTGAAATCAAGAGAATATTATTTTATTTCTATGTGTATTTTTCAAGCTAAATGCCTTATTGCACTTCATTGGAAAAAGCTAGAGGCACTGAGAATACAGTGGATGTATAAAGAGAGGCACTTAATATGTCAATGGAGAAAATAATGAATTTTATCAAAGGAAATATATAAAGCTTTTGAAGATGCTTGGAACCCCTTTTAATCTTTTATTGAAAATGAGAATGAAGAGATATTCAATGGGATAATGGAAGTTATGTAAGAAAATTGTCTCTTGTATTAAAAGGCCTATAACGTATGTGGTTTATATGTATTTAATTTATATGTATTATTATTATTAATTATTTTTTGTCTGTTTTCTTTTTCTTTTTTGGGTTGTTTGATGATTTAAATTATGTGAATATTATTTGTTATAATTTGTGAAGTTATATGTGGTTAAAGAAAAGCAATAAACAGCTCAAACATTCATTTAAGTTTGGGACTAGCCTTAAGCCTTGTCTGTGAAACCGAGGACTAATCTTCTGGTTATTTCGATGACTGTAACTGAGGTGTTGTGACACATGACACATTAAAACACACTACACACACATTTCCACGGCTCCATGGGTGGGTGTGTGCTAAAGTTCACAGTTTGTGTCGATGGATTTACAACGGTTCTCACTAATTAACCGTACCATCTAAAAATAAACAGTACGTCTGAGAAACGGTGCGAAACCACACAGGCATCGCTACACGTTAAAGCTAAAGATGACACGGACTGAGTCGAGAAAAACTGAAGACGTTAATCAGGAGAAGATCACAAACACACATACAAAGTGAGAAATAAAGAGGAAGGCCAGCAAAACTATTCAAGTATTCTTATTATTAAAATATAATGCAACGAGACTACAAAAGAAAACTACATCTGTGACTTTCATTAATAAGACGATGTTAATATAACTAATGATGTATGTTAGACAAACAATAAATAATAATTCGTCAAATTAATATTAGTAATTCTTCTTTTATTGTATTACTTCTCCTACACTATTCTTTCAGTATACAGTATACAAAGCTAAGGATTTTTTATACTACATACAACCATACATTCATTCAGATTAAGAAAATTCTGATAACTAAATAAATAAAATAATGTTTTGGATATTAATGAGTGTTAGAATATAGTTGTCTCCTTAAAATAACCAGGCTTCCAGAAAAAGTTCTGACTTTTGTTTTATTGCGAACCGAATCTTTATCTATAAAAATTGAAAATCCATTGGGGATAAGGAGGGGAAAATGCAGTCATCTTCCAATTCAAAAGGAGAAGTCACGTGGCCAGTAAATTTGCAAAGGCTATAGAATAAGACTTAACAAGAACTTCACAGCAGACAGCAGTGTCTCATTGAGATTCTACAAATAGTACATCTGAGACAGACATTTCAGCAGTTTTTCTTCCTGTCAGCTCCATTTGCTTACACTTTTACATTAAGAACGTCTATATGGAGAGATTTATAATTGTAATGGATGTCGCTCTCTTTCAATTCAATTTTAAGGTACTTTATTGGCATGACTGCGTTCTTACAATACTGCCAAAGGATTGAACATGCAACAAAAGACATGAAATAAAATAAGGTGCTAAGTAAAAGATAAAATATAGAATGAAATATAAAATAAAGCATATTTAAATAAACAAATGTTATTTATTCACTCTCTCTGGTGAACAGCAGCAGTATTTATTTTCCGGGTCTTACATACATGACACTCACTCTGAAGAAGGCAAAATAGAGTTTAGGGATTTAACAGACAAACTCATTTTCCTATCGCTCACCTGTCGTTCAGCAAAGAGGTGACGAGTAATTCAGCTGTTCGCCCTGTAGAGAGGCTCAAGGTGCCTGTGATCGAGAATATGACCGATCTGTTTATATGCTCAGAGACTTTCAGTCGGTCTTACTTCCCCTCCGCTCAACAGAACCCAAAGCAGACAAATACTGTACAGAGACGTACTACACTATTGTGTTACTCTTATTATTCACTGACTCTTCTCTTAGAAAGATTACACACATGTATGCACGCTAGTAAAGAGAGAGAGACCAGCAGACACTGAAGAGTGAGAGACACACACACACACACACACACACACACCCGAAGACACTTCCAAAGTTCAACGGCAGGAAACAGAAAGTAGTGTAGAAGAGAAAAAGCAGCCAATTAGCAGAAAGCAGCAGGTGTTGATCGCCCGGCAGGAGGGGACGGGTGGTGCTCAAGCTTCTTCAAGAGCACAGGAGTTACTATAGCAACTGCCTGCACAGTCCGTCTCCACGGAAACGGAAATGTCACAGCTCAAACAGGAGAGTAAGTGAGATTACAGGTAGATGGATGTATGAGGTGTTATCAGAGAAACGTGACTGTCCTTTCATCACTCAGACGCAGTATAATCTCATTAATCTACCAACATCCTCTCTCTCTCTCTCTCTCTCTCTCATTTTATATGATAGCCATCATATAAGATATTACTTCATGTGAATTCCTTACATCCTATCTTTCCAAATGTTCTGCCAAAGGAAATGGTCATGTGACTTTTTTATACGACAAAATCACCTGAAACAACACGTGAGAACTTTTTTGAGAAACATGGGAGTTTTTGTGAAATTGACGTGTTTCCATTGGGGGTATCTTCAATGCGCTAATTCAATTTGCGCATTTTGAAGGGTAATGGAAACCTGCCTTCTCTCTCTCTCTCTCTCTCACTCTCTCTCTCTCTCTCTCTCTCTCTCTATCTATCTATCTATCTCCTCTCTAAAATTAAATTTTCAATGTAAGTGTGATTTATGGGCATGACAAATTGTACATTTGTATTGGCAAAGCATTTGCAGCTTGGCTGCGTACAAATAGTGCAAGTATGTAAACAAATGTAAAGAAGGATAATTATAGTAATAACATAAAATAAAGTGTGATGTATTAGTGTAACTAAAAGTGGTTTTTAATATATGTGAATACTGTATATATATTACATTAACATTTAACCATTTGGCAGACGCTTTTATCCAAAGTGACTTTCATTGCATTCTCCTATACATTTGTTTCTAAGTATGTGCAATCCCCTGAGATCAAACCCACGGCCTCGGCATTGTTAACGCCTGCTCTTACCACTGAGCTACAGGAAAGATCAAAGTATATAAAACAGAAATAGAGTATAGTTAAAAAAAAGTTTACAAAAGCAAAATATACATTTACATTTTTTCTCGATTGTTTACACACAAATATTGGTACTTGAGACACAATGAGCTCAACATGTAACTCATACACCAACCCCCTGAACCAATTCTGCTAAACTACAAGCACAATTCCTGCTTTACACTCACATTGCAGATCTAAAACACACTTTTTTCAAAACACTACACACAATTCTCTGCATTTGGCACAATTTTCGGGCAGAAAAATCTCTTGTTTTCACAAGGAACACACTGCCATTCAAATATGAACACTGACTCATCACATGTGTAAACACCTGTAACAAACGCCTATACACCTTCTCCAAGCTATAGAAGACACATGTGGAGATATAACAGCTGATGCTTTTCATGACTGGACTGAGAAACATTGCTTGTGATGTGGATGAGGTGCTGTGGCCAGACCCAAGAGAAGATGCATCATAGTTTTTTACTGTAACTGTATACAGTCAATTCTTCTGTTGTTTTGTATGTACACCACTGTTTGTGCTACTTTGTGTTGGTTGGGATGTAAGTGTAACACTGAACCATATAAAGAGCAAAGTCATTATGATGAACGGAGAATTTATATATTTATAAAGAGCACATCAGTGTTCAACTGGTTCTTATAAATGTTTATTCATATGATGGTTTGTGTGTGTCATTTGAAAACAAAATACCATTTTGAGAAGAAAGAATTAGTGGAATCAATTATTATATGATAACTATAATGTTATGTGCATACAGTTTATTGGAAAGATTCATTGTTTTCTCTCTTAAAACTCGGCTTAAATAAATGAAATTTTACTCAGAGACATGTTTGGCTTGATGAAAAATGTTTCGTTCAGTGGTCACAAATTCAAAGTCTTTTGATAATTTTTTTCTACTTCCCAGAATAGTTGTTTTTATTGTCTATACCAAAAATCTTTAATTTAAACACTTGAAAATCATGATCATGTTGTTTCATGATGACCTCGTATAGATTTGGTCTCATATATAAAGTTTATAGCCGGTGTAAGCAGTCTCTGTTATCTATCTCACTTCTCTCTCTCTCTCTCTCTCTCTCTCTCTCTCTCTCTCTGATGTCATTAGTGGCTTGTGCCCGGCAGAAACTCATTAACCCAAATGACTCCAGATTGCTCATTTATTATGGCTGTATTTCTAAGCACAATCATCCGCAGGGCTGCAAACAATCAGACACGTTCACAGCAGACAAATATTGGTTATTTGTCACAGCAGCTGTCGACTGATCTCCAACACAAGACACTCTTGATTTAAATGTGATTTTTCTTACTAATTTCACCCGTCTGCCGTCAACGATGTATAAAAAACAACCTGTTGTGATGAAAGTGAAGAGACAACAGGCTGAGGTGCATGAGTCGTTGTCTTCATCATCTGTGTGACTAAACCAGCATCACTCGTTCTGATCAACACACAGACTCATTGAGAATGACAAGAGAACAACATCTCTACATGTGTCAGGAATAAAGCGATGTATCTTACTGTTTATTTAACAAAAGTGATATTTATATATCACATAAAGACAAACACGAAATCATTTACACAGACAGACATACACCTACGCAGACGTTGAGGTGTGTGTGTGTTACAGTGAATGAGCCGGCAGTTGACAGACACTGATGTGTTTCTCAGGAGAAATCGGAGAGCTGCAGGAATAACACGAATATCTCACCAGCTCTGTGCATGTCTCTGTCTCTCTCTCTCTCTCTCTCTCTCTCTCTCTCTCTCTCTGAGTATTATGGTCTGTTTCTGTATGTGAGGTGTAACAGGCGTCAAGAGACCGTTTGATCATTAAAACGCTTCATTAGTCTCTTAATATGCGAGGGAGTTTCAGCCAAAGGCTTCAACGCGTCTCCTGATACAAGTGTGTTAGAGCTGCTCAAATCCACATGATCATATACTGTATGTCCTTCATACACACACCCCATAACACTATAACCTACTGATTCAACACATTGTTCACTTTACAAACTTTACAAAGAGTTTATATTCAGATATCTGACCCAGGTGTCTTAGCAAATTATAGAACCAAGAGTCTACCTAATAATAAATCTTGATGTCATTGGTGAGCGGGTTCTGATGATGTCATCCCTGCCCTATGAGATTCAAAAGCTTGAAACATTCACATTCTGTCCTGTTGTCTGCACTGCTCATAGCTGATCTAAAACTCAGACACTGAACCCTGCTAAATCTAATCTAAAAATCTAACTACGCAGAACTACAATTTTATTTTATAAAGTTCAACCAGATCAAGAAAATATAAAAAAACAAGAGTCATGTACTCAAATCTTGCGCTCTAGACAGTAGTGTTTGTGCACGCGTGTGTGTGTGAATGCGTGTGTGCGTGCGCTCTTATTTCATTGAGTTATTCTGCTGTGTTCCTCGAAAAGAAAATGAAAACATCTCTTCCACAAATCTCTGTCACTGCATGAGCAGAATTCATTTTGTTTTATAAGGTAATATAATATTCTCTCTCTCTCTCTCTCTGGTGTCTGTGTTCATGAGGATATTAAAGCTTGAGGTACACTGAGCTTTGTTCTGATTCACGGGATGTTTCATCTATAATAATAAGCAACGTACACAGCAATTACTAGCCGTTTCCATGGATACCAGACGAGGCCTCGCTTCAACTAATCAAATAACACAGAGAATCAGACATTAACACAAACACCAATTGAGTTCTTTAGCACAAAACACGAGCTGCATGAGAATGAACGTGTTAAGCATTATATCTGTAATGTCTCGAAAGCAGTGAAACACGTTATTCAACGAGGAAATGTTATGATCTATGATATTCTGCTTTTATTTGCTAGTATTTCTTTAACATTCATGACTGTACACTGAATGAGTGTTTAACATGAACCCAGGGTTCTCAAGTTTTATCAAAATCTTGGAGTGAGATCGCATGCGGTTAGGGGAGGAGCCCTAATGGAGCCCCGCCCCCCCAATTTTACCCATTGTTCATAGTTTACCAGCACAAATTGAAATTATAACAATTGGTAAATCTGAAAAATGACAGAGCAATTCATCACATCACATCTTTAATTTCATTACAAATATACAAACAATACAAAAATATAACAAATTGGTCCAAACAGTTTTGACCACTCATTTTTGAATGTACACATATAAATGTCCTGTCCACTGACTTTTCCACTATCTCCTGTGCGCTCTCTTCCACTGTCTATTCTACCGTCTCACTTGCTGTCTTCTCCACCGTCTCTGCCACCACATCTTCCACTGTCTCCTCCTCTAATCTGGCAACCTTTTTAGGGGATAGGGTTAGGGACAGAATTGCTTGTGTCTCACGGCCAACGCGTGAGACTTGAGAACCCTGTGAACCTCACTGAGCGGACTCAGAACATCAGACGAGAAAGCCGGGATGTCATTATGAAGAAATTATGGCTGATGCATTTGGCAAACGCTTATAGTGAATTCAATCTATGTTCAATCTCATAAAGCCAAGCAACACTGAGAGCAAATGATCTTTTGAACACGACAGCGTTGTGATCTCAGAGGTTTACACACACGTGTGCTCTCCTCCGTGCTTTTCTCGACGCTCGTGTTTATTCTGCACTCCTGAGAACAATAAAACAAACATCTCCATCTGCTCTCCTGCCGTCCTGCTGAGAGAGTCTGACCGTTACAGTCTGTCTCTAAAACACACGTTTAGATGACTCCCTCACGCTGTGCACGCCTCACCACCTTCACTACTCTTTATGTGAACAAACACCAGACGAGAGAGAATACACACGCTGTTTGGAGATGACGTACACTTCTCTAATAGGTTGTAGTAGTCGATGCTTTTGGACAACAGGGGATCACGTGATCCTTAAAGGGATAGTTCACCCAAGAATTCTGTCATCATTTACTCACTCAAGTGTGTTTGTTCAGTTGAACACAAAGATATTTGGGAGAATGTTAGCAATATTCAGTCCTGGGACATCATCCACTAACATAGTAGAAAAACAATATTTTATATGTTTTTGTTCTGTTGACCACAAAATTAGATATTTTGAAGAAAACAAAGAGCTCTGGGGCACCTTTGACTACCATTTCATTTTTCTACGATGGTACTGAGTGATGTCACTGATGAAACTTGCTAACATTCTTCCAAATATCTTTATTCCATTCATCAGAACAAAGACATTTAAACAGGTTTTAAACAACCCGAGGGTTGGTAAATGATGACAGAATTTTTTGGGTGAACTGTCCCTTCAATATGCTCCATCTAAAATTCCTCCTGCCAAAATGATTTTATTACACTGTGATCTGAAGGAACCACATGACCGGTAAAGCGAGCGGTCACACCTATAAGTCTGCCCATGTGTGTGTGTGTGTGTGTTTACGCAGGCGTTTGCTGCGGACAGATGCTGTCTGACCCGGAGAGACAGAGTCGTCGCTCAGAGGCAGATTTCTCCTGGTCCAGGTCTCATTAAGGATCCATTAGTGAGACAGCTCATTAAAACACATGTGTTGAGAGCTGATAGCAGCGGATGGGACGGTGAGAGCTGATTGGATTGAATCATTTTATAAATGTGAATTTACAGGCCTGTCTGCTGCTGGAACCTTAAAACAGACATTGATTGCCTCTCTCTGTCTGTCTGTACCTGCTTTGACTTCCTGTAATGAATTTTTCCCACAATGCAATGCCTCAACTGAGAGAAGTGTGTCTTCTTTCATTTTCAGATTGATGGATGCTGCTAAAAAGTCAAATCAGTGCTAGGCAAACAGAGAATGATCTCAATGGGAACTCAAACATCCAACTTTTCCAAAATCAAAGCAACTCCAAGAAGTATGATTTACAAATCTGCAAGAATGTGTTCTTGTATTCTTTGTTCTGTCTGAATTTTTCTCCTCTCGCCCTCTTTCTCAAAGAAGATAATTTGACAGCCGTGAAATGGTTGATTGACAGCTCTCTGCATCTGTCTGCCGGTCAGCGGCCTGAGGTGTAATGGGCGAGATGTGATTGGCTGTCAGATTGATGGGCGGACAGATGTGCCTTTGAGAGCCGTCAGAACGGCTGTCACTGCTCAACGTTTGTCCCCCGGATGATTCTGGAACTCTGGGAGATAGAAACGGACCGTTTCTCTTTGGTGAAGGTTGCAGGTCTCTGATTAGTCTCGCAAAGCTCACCAACAGACACGGCTGCAGGACGGACGTTTCACCGGCTGTCTGACTGTGGTTAATGCGGACCGCCGCTCAAATGCCAAAGCTCATGACTGTGGTGACATGCGATCGCTTCACGTTTGACTCTGCTGTCAAAATATGACTTGTGCTCAGACTGAAATAAGATTTTCCCTCCATAGAAAGCATGTGAACGCCCGTCTTCAGAGTTCGAGTCTGATTTTCGATTCGGGCTGATGTGAACTGCGTCCGTCTGCACTGTCGCTATCTTGCTGTGACAGATGAAGAGTTTGGTTCCAAAATAAGATGACGATTTTAACATTTTTCAAAAATCATTCTTTTTTTATTTTGCTGCCAACATGAGACTCGTGTGCCAAACAGATTAATTCAACTCAATCATTTTGATTTCTGAATCACATCACATCTGCTGTAATTCATTTTCTTCTGTCTCTAGACACTGCACTTCTCTCTAGGCGCACATAAAAAAGGAATCAATGGAGACATTTGAAAGCTCTTAAATGATGCTATGATAACCGAAGCACACACAGAAGAGAGGTGATAATGAGATGTTGGACCACAGATCACCAGAGAACCAGAGCCACTGCCTCTGATAACAGACCTCTGATGAAAGACTGACAGACGAACACACACGCCGCTCGAGATTCACAACACAACTGGAATCTCAATGAGATAATGTTCACCAAACTAGCTCTCACAACGCAAAAACATTCAGAGGTCGGCGACAACAGAGACAAAACACAGAAGGATTTTATCAAGCTAATTTCTTGATGACATTCGACCTCAAAACTACAACTAAATAAAAAAGAAAAACGAGGAAAAGCCTATAAAACTAAAATATATGTCACTGTATAATATCTTGGTTTGGTTTTTAAGGCTCATGTGATTTCTCAGTGTGCTGTTTGGTCTCAGGTGGTGGACGTTATTGATGAAACACTACATTTACATTCATGTATTTAAAGCTAAAAGACAGATAAATAAAGTGTGTGAATACTGAGAGCTGTTACAGACACTCCAGCTGGACTTTTATTGGGTTATCTAGATTATCCTCTCTCAACCATTTTATTCATCTCCAAAATACCTCTCTCTCTCTCTCTCTCTGTCATGAAGTTATTTTCATTAAAGTATCAACCTCACAAATCAACTTTCCTTATATCAG
>NC_136773.1:24015442-24080904 GCF_947034865.1 Barbatula barbatula | reverse complement strand
TTGACTTAAAAATGTATATTCTTAACTTAAACCGCCTTTACGCACAATATGTACTTTCCTCAACAAACAACACGTTACTGAATGATTACCACATTCACACACTGGTTCAAGTATGTTTACGTTACATAAGATGATTCTTCAAAGAGAACCAAACACTGTATTGCATGGCATATATTAAATCATGGTACACATCTTGCCATATATTGAATTATGTTTAATAGTACATCAAATCACAACATAATTATTATCATGATACGTATAAAAAAAATCTATTCAAGATAAACATAAACAGCAGAAGAACGTTACGTTTATGGTCCTGAGACATTTCTTAAAGGTAAAGTTAAGCTGATTTGGTGTCGTTATTTCTGTTCATTAAAGAGTTAAATGATGACCGCAGAGTGCAGCTCGAGGGCCTACGTGCGTCCGCGCGAGTCTCACCCACCCACACGCGGAAGTGCGGCATCATCACTGTGTGTGTTTGGTGTGTGTTGATGCCGCTTTACATTTCAAACTGTGTTGTTTTATAAACGCGCTGAACTAACACGTCCTTTAGATCTACTTTAATCCTCCGCTCACGTGACCTCCTCGTGCTCCGCCACAGTGCGTATCTCGAGCTCTGATTGGACCCTTCCACTTCCCGTATTGTTGCCTTTCCTCAGAAAGCGGTTTATTAAAGACGCGATGCGTTCAGACTCGATGAATAACAAACACACGTGTGCAGCTCGAGCTCTGGATGAGGGTTCTCACATTCAGTCAAAAGAAAACACTGACATTTGAAAGGGTTGACGTATCCATCCGCGCGCGAAAGTAGTTCCGGCGGACTCGGCGGATCACCTTGAGCTCGCGTTCCAGAGCGCATCATTCCCAGCTGACGGTCGACGAGCGCAGGTGAGTCTCTCTACAGCAACTAACATCGTCATACTTGTATTTATTACGTTTTCAGTTGATGTAAACATTTTTAGATTCATTTAGATGATCTGTTTCGATGAAGTAGGACGAATATTTTCAGTCAGCGAGTGGAGTTCTCACAACGTTTTTAACTCCGACATCTAAAGTGACGTTGTTTTCTGAAACCGTTATTTGACGCGTAATGGCGACTGTCTGTCTTCACATTTAAATGCAGTAACGGTTGGAATGTTCTAGAAAGCGATTCCGCCTCGCGCAGTGGCTCTGATGCGTCGGAGACGCGACGCAGAGGCGGGACGTGACCCGCAGCGCATCCGCCACATTACCCTTCAACTCCCCGCAATGACTGGACCAGAACCGCATCCGAGGCCCACGCGCGTGTTTTCAGTCGACACAAACCTGTTTTCTGTGTTCTTCGTCATTAAACTGCGCACTTCATGACGGAAACACGTGTGAAGGGATGCAGGCGCAGATCTCAGGGATAATTCTGTGTCTGTGATGGAGTCGCACACTTCCACATTCATTCACTGTCAGATTTACTGCGGTGGATTTGGTTTTAAACAAAAAATCTAGACAGATTTGTACAGATGAAGTAAAGTTTTAATTCATGCATGATTTGACCCCTGTGATGGACCGGCGTCCTGAATGTCATCCATCCCGTCAGATTGGCCTGCCAGGCATACGCACATCGAATCACACTACCTGTTTATTTTATACTTGGATTTCGATGTTAAATCAACAATCAAGTATTTTGCATTGTAAAACCATCCTACGGGTTTATTTTGTCCATGTGGATTAGAAATTGCGCTGTGGTAGGACAATTCGGGTGTTTCTATTCCACAGGCCGATAATCTGGGATAGTCTCCATCGCCCCTGACTCCACAGAGGACCGATGTGTTTGGAGAATGGATGAATGATGTTGGGGTTGGTTGTCCCCCATCTGATGTATACTGAGAATAAATGAAGTTTATTATAAACACCTTGGAATGTGATGATTCTGCGTTTTCTGCAAACTGTCACACCTAAGGGGAAGCTGTTTGCGCTGAATGAATTTCTGTGTAATTTAGGAGTGATTTCTGTAACATCCTGTCAAATTGCATTAGAATTTCAAAAGCTGATAAACTAAAAGAACAAGGGGTGCAACAATAATCCTATTGTCAGCTCTATAAGTCTATTTCTTGTTTTATTTTTGACAAAATGTCATTGAAAAGGGCAGACCCGTCTACAAATGCAGTGACTCGCTCAGCAAGATGGTTGTTTGTATTAAAATCAAATCAAATAATCAAGTCGGAGTAAAATGTGCTTGATTTGCTGCGTTTGTCCTAAAGCAGGTGTGAACCGCAGTAAGATGCAGTGCTGCTGATGCTGAGCTGCCATCCGTCTGCATTGACAGTCCAATCCGCATAACTGTGAGAGCCGCTGCGCCCCACCTAATACAGTCATGCGTGTCTAGTGCCAACGGGAGGGCTGTAGGAATCCCATGTGTATTTTAGGACAGTGTTGTAATGTGAGCACACTGAGGTGGTCTGTCTAAAGCAAAACCAGTATGCGTGTTGTGACTCATGAGGTTAGGCTGTAGCGTTGGTGCGTATGGCTTGCGTGTTTTATCCTCTTTTGAGGGAAGAAGATTTAGCGCTCAAACCTCTCAGCAGCACAATGCGTTCGTCTCCAGCTGCAGTGCTCGGGTTAGAGAACGTCTGTCATACACAATGAAGCTCCTCGGACGCGTTCTCCACGTCTCTGTGAGGGCCTACCGGTACGTTCAGGACTGGGCCCAAACACGCATACATGTACTACAGCAGTTGATGTTGTTTGTTTGGGGTTATTTAGATCCTTGTCTTTTGTAGGGATTGTACTGGATTAATAGACGAGCTCTGCTGTCAGACGTAAAAGAAGCGTGTGTGTACCACGGTCATTTGCCAAGTTAAAGCTTTTATTGATGTTTACAGTGTCATTCTAGATCAGATTGACATTTTTGTCAGTTAGTCTCAAATGTAAACAAACTGACTGGAGCTACCTACTGTGCGTTACAGGGTTTTAATGCACATCTTCCAGCCAGTATTCAAACTGACCGTGGTATAATGTAACGACAGAGTCCCTTTGGATAAAAGCTTAAATGTTAATGTCGTGCACATTTCCACTGTAAACGAAGTTTAATATATATGTGCAATAGTAATAATGGTGGTGCTGTTAGTCGAACGCTAATATTAAAATGTTAGTTCTGTTTAGTTTTGGAATGATTGGTTGATGTAAACTGCTCATTCAGAAGGCTTAAATCAACTTGTAGTCATGTTAATTCTTTGCAGCAGGCTCAGTGTTTTGATAACTGAGATTCTTTAAATATTTGTCTGCTGTTGTTAACCCAGTTTGTAAAAACAGGACATTCACTCGCTGGCTTGCGTTGACCTTTTGTGCTGCCTGGGTTAGCAGCAGATGCTTTGACCGTTTGTTAAACCCGATAGTATGAAATCAATCAATACTTGCTGCCATGGCAACATGACTTTGCTTTACTCTATTAAACTCTAATAATAATCTACTAGAACTCTATTACTCTGTGTAAAGTATTTGTATTATTTTAACCAGTCAGTGTGGATGCATCTTACTGTTTTATTAGGTTCTATAGTTACATAATTTCCTGTAGTAACTGGCAGCACAAGGGCTTGTGGATTTTCCTCTCTGCCCGTCTTAGTCATCATCATCACATGACTACGTGTGGAGGAGTGTGTTTGATGTGAGCCTCCTCACGTAACACACACAGACAGACAGGAAGGAAGTGTGGTTGGCTATGGTTGTTACGGACCGCAGTGAAATCCTCACGACCTGATTCCTGCGGTGACCTGACGTGTGGATTTAGGTATTCTGCTTCTGGCAAATGGTTTTATATGCATTTCCATGATCATGTTAAAGCACAATGTTAGAACAAAGATGTGAATGAATACATGATTTGTAATGAGTGTGTTTCAGTAACAGGCTGAACGTCACACGTGTAGTTGTCTTTATCTGCCCTTGAGGGTGTGTGAGGTGGATTATCTCTGTTTTAAATCGTCCTTTGTTAACATCCACTTTAAGACACAGACACAATACTTCACGTGTCCTGGATTCTGAGGTTCTGTTCATGGTTGCTGTTTTATTCCAACGAGGAAAACCAGGTGTGATGTCATTATTATAATACCATATTGATATGGTGTGTGTTTGGAGAAGGTTTGTGGGTCCACTGCGATTACTGCGTGTTGTTGTTTCAGTACAGATGACTTTCAGCGTGATCAACAGTGCTGTAAAAGTGACACTGTCCTCTCTCCAGATGTCTGAACTGGTGTGTTTCAGTTCTAGCGTCTGTGCTGTTCTGAATGACCTGCATGTGAAAGTGAACACACGTAAAATCAGGAGCATGAGAAAAGTTAGTGGATCAGTTACATAATAATAGTTCTGTGGGTTAGTCTGTTGCGTAACTTGGATGGTAAAAGTTCCCTTTGTGCCACACCCCTCTACCTTTTGTATACACACTAGATCCCTGCACGGGCCTTAAATCCAGGCCCTGGTCCGAGCCCGGCCCTGTCATACAAGCTTATCTGAATTCTCAACCCGAGCCCGCTTCGAGCCTTATTACAAGCCAATACTACTGTTGCAGACATTTTCAAAGCGGCTAGCGCCAGATGATGAGTCCACTCCGTTTCATCAATTTAGTCTATCAAACCAACACTTTGCTTGACTGCAATAAAATCCAAAGAGTTTTTTTAATAACAAGAAAACACAACAATTCAAGAATATCTCGATGTAAGTTTAAAAGTTTATCACCACATCAGTAAAAGGGCACTTTTTATAAACTGAGGTGCTCTGCTGTTTGCAAAAGCAAACGACGTGCTGAAAACAAACTTAAACGTGTAAAATCGAAAGAATTTAAAATAATAACAACGTGCAGATTGTTTTACCTTACTCTCGGGCAACAATTACTAATGAAAAAAAAGTCTAATCCCAAACCGAAGACGACACTGCCTCCTAACATGGGTACAGCCTCAAGAACAATCTAGAAGGAGAAAAGTCCAGTCCACCTTTCTTCTACTACTCGTCCTGAAGCTGATAACTGATGTATTGGCCGATATACAGTATCTAGATATTAATATAAAATTCCCTTAGACTGAAACTAAAGGCAAAAAGTGGACACGGTAGCCGTTAGTTCTCTTTTCTTCCTCTGAAAATCATGTACCACTTTACACTAGTTTAACATTCTTTAACCTTCAAACTTTTCTGGTATATTTAATAAACACATTATAGATGTTCTTCCAGAAAAGTGTTCTTAACAGCCACGAGTCTAACAGATCAGACAGCAGTCTGATTCACACAATATGCTTTTGTTCCTATAATAAACACATTCATAAATACTGTATCTACATCATCAATGTTTTGCTAATATCAGAAAGTGAAAGATCACGACAGAAACACAGAACTGTTCTGGATTATAACTGTGAGCAGCTGAAGGAGTTTAACCAGAGGAAATCATTTATGGTTAATCGGCTTTAATATATCGGCATAGATTGTATAATCTTTATTAAATGACCATTTATCAGCCCATAGTTATTCGTGCATCTCTAGTTAATTTATCTGGACGGAAGGATTAATGTCTGTACAGCAGTGAAGTTTTGTTTGATGATTGACTTTTCTTTTTTTGTGGATCTCATCTCTGTGCAGGACAATACCCATCACCTCCGCGATGCCCCACACTAAAGCTCAAGACATGGGCTCTGCCTTCATCCAGACGCAGCAGCTGAACGCTGCCATGGCCGACACTTTCCTGGAGCACTTATGTCTGTTAGACATCGACTCTGAGCCCACAATCGCCCGCAACACTGGAATCATTTGTACCATCGGTCAGTAGATATTCGCACTCAATGCAAAAGCTTATAAATGGATGGAAAATCCAGCATGTTCACCGTTCTGTCATTTCAAAAAGATTTCTCTTCACGTTTCTGGTGATATCTGTCAGAAAACAGACATCATATGCCTGTTGTGATTGTGTCGTACAGGACCAGCCTCTCGCTCTGTGAGCATGCTGAAGGAGATGATCAAGTCCGGCATGAACGTCGCCCGCATGAACTTCTCTCACGGGTCACACGAGGTAAATGCTTCATTATTCACCCTCACTCTGTGGTTTTATTTCACTTTGAATTCTTCTTCAGGATCAGTTACGCTGAGTCTCCGTCCATATTACACTCAGGTTGCAGATGTATTAGTGATGTTTTACAGGTCACAATTTAAGATTGAAGAAACAATTGATGCATTCAGCCCATTCTGAGAGAATGTGCGTGTGCGCTTTTGTCTACAGCGAGTGCTGTCATTATAAATTATTGATTTGTTTCTGTTCCTCCCTGCGGTCAGTTTGCCATGGGAATGATTGACAGAACCAGCCTCCAAACATCCTTCAGAATCATTGTGAAACATAAATGTTATTTAATTCAAGTTCTCAATATATTGATTTACACAACAAAGTGAATTTGTTCATGTCTCGCAGTAAATCTGTGTGTTGAGTCAAATGTGTCATGGCTCATTTTTCAGGATCATGTCTCATCGTACATGTAACCCATCCCTGATGTGTCTCGATGGTTTAAACAAACTCGCAATACAGACGTTTCAAACTCTTCATCAAACACACACACTTCCAGTTGTAGAATTGAAACCCAATGACATGAAATCGGCAGTGTCACACACAACAAAAGCGTGAGGTTTTGCTTTACAGAAGCAGCTCGTCTTTCTCTTGGTTTATCTGTGCAGCGACCGGCAGAAGACAGCAGCTCCGAACAAAACAACTTCTCCAAAATTCTGTCACCGTTACGGACTGCCTGGGCATATGAACATAAACGTTCACGCTAAAGCCTACATGGCATGATAATGTTATATTGTGTATTTGCCATTATTATCAATTATGGTCTGGTATCTGTCTGTTGTAATCGAGATATTTGCGTGACATTGGCGATATAGGATAACATCGTCACATCACCCAGCCCTAGTGTCACAGCTCAAAGGTGCTTGATTTATCCTGCTGTTTTACAGCCCGCTCATGAAATACACGACACTAACCCATGGACTGTCATATCACAGTATGTGTGTCATCACTTGTATGTGCGTGAGAGAGTGTAACCCAGTTTTGTTCGTCTAGACAACGACCTGGACGTCATTTAAGTGCGTGTGTGTGAGTGATGTAACCACTGTTGTCACGTCGTCATCATCCTGCTATTGTGTGACATCTAAATCTGTGGAATTGAGCATTTACACTGTTTAAACATTGCACATATTAATACAAACACATTCTTAATACCAACTGACAGTAAATAAATGATTGAAATGAAAAGTATGTTTAATACGGCTCAAATTCTCATTTATGTCAGTTATTTTAGTTTGCTGTTGGCTGTTCTTTTGTAAGTCTCTCTCTCTCTCTCACAGTATCACGGAGAAACCATTAAGAATGTACGTGAGGCCTGTGACAGTTTTGAGCCTGGTAGCATTCAGTACAGGCCGGTGAGCATCGCCCTGGATACCAAAGGACCCGAGATCCGAACCGGTCTCATTAAAGGGGTGAGTTCATTTGTTGCGGTCTCATTCAAGTTGTTTCAAAGAATTCCAGCTGCTATGAAATCGATTTGTATGGATTTATGTGTGTTGAAGTTGTAGAGATTCTTATTAAAGTGTTTTAATAGTTGTGGAATTTTCCTGCAGTAGTGCTTGACTCACAGAACTTAGGGCTGTGCAATTTATCAAATTAATGGTAGTCGTCAATTTTGGCCTTTATCGATTACAAAAACTAAATAATGGAGGCAAACGACTATTGTGCCGCATTCCATTTAGCAAGGATCCTCTTTTCTTGTAGTATAAATCCACAGCGCACACCTCTCCTTTACTGTGGTTCAGCAGTGATATTTCTTTACATTTAGTTTTCAGTTCAATTCAGAGTTGTGTTAAATGTTAATGAGTAATCGTTTTAAATAATCGGGATCTCAATATCGGCGCGATCATGATCAAGCAGCACTACACTTCCTTCCTGTAATGACTTTCCATGTAAAACCGCTTTAGCGGAGCATCCCTTTAACTGTCAGTCTCCTGCCAGTTCCATTTCAAAATGCCACAGCTGATTTATACATCCAATCAAATCGCAGAGAAAAAACAAAAGCCACGGCCTCCATTTCTCCATTTGGAATTACACTTTCAATGTGTCAAAATATGGAAGAAAGACTAAAACAAAGGATCACGACTTCCGGTTCAAGGGGACTTTAATGTGTGTGTTGTCTGTCCTTATCCAGAGCGGCACAGCAGAGGTGGAACTGAAGAAGGGAAATAAGATCAGAGTGACCCTTGATGATTCCTTCATGGAGAACTGTGATGAGGATAACCTCTGGCTGGACTATAAGAACATCCCTAATGTGGTTGAAGTGGGCAGCAAGGTCTACATCGATGATGGTCTCATCTCGCTCCAAGTCATTGAGATCGGTGAGTGATCGCTAATGCTAAAGGTCGAGTCCCGGCTCGTTCTTTCCTGATCCTCCTCCCAATAACTCTATGCTGTCCTATAATTAATAAGGCAAAAGCCCAAAAATTATAAAAAACAACAAGCTTGTATTCTTGTTTTACTCTCACGGTCTGGTACATCAATGACTGTGTCTGATGCTTAAGGCACACAAAGATGTTGAGAACATACTCAAAATGGCTTCAAACGATGCTCTGATAATCAATGATGTCTCTCAGGTTCTGACTATCTTGTGTGTGAGATTGAGAACGGAGGAACTCTGGGTAGTAAGAAGGGTGTGAATCTGCCCGGGGCTGCGGTTGACTTGCCAGCTGTGTCAGAGAAAGACATTCAGGACCTGCTGTTCGGTGTGGAGATGGGAGTCGACATGGTATTCGCATCTTTCATCCGCAAAGCTGCTGATGTCCATGAGGTCCGTAAGGTGCTGGGAGAGAAGGGCAAGAACATCAAGATCATCAGTAAACTGGAGAACCATGAGGGCGTGCGCAGGTGAGGTCATCACTTGTATACTTTTTTATACTCTTGAGTTTTCCCTTGACTCTTGTCTCATCTTCACCAGGTTTGATGAGATCATGGAGGCTAGTGATGGCATCATGGTCGCCCGCGGTGACCTGGGTATCGAAATTCCCACGGAAAAAGTGTTCCTGGCACAAAAGATGATGATTGGTCGCTGCAACAGAGCAGGAAAGCCAATCATCTGTGCCACACAGGTCAGCTGTACTGAAATAACCCTTCCCAAAATAGAAATACTAATCTGGTTCTGGAGGAAAATGTAGACGTTACATCAACTAACGTTTTTGTAGTCAAGGACAAAGAGACTGTTGTCTTCCAGAACATGCTTGACACCTGTATGTCTCTCACTCTTTGTGTAGATGTTGGAGAGCATGATCAAGAAGCCCCGTCCCACACGTGCAGAGGGCAGTGACGTGGCCAACGCTGTTTTGGACGGTGCTGACTGCATCATGCTGAGCGGGGAGACGGCAAAGGGAGATTATCCTCTCGAGGCAGTGAGAACCCAGCACATGGTGAGAGCGCCCCTACTGTCAGTCCTGTTAGACACAAACCACACTTATATAACCCTGTTCATGTACGGTATACATAGCTTACTAACTCTAGACAGCATGCTGCAGTTCTGTAGTTCTCTTATAATGCATGTTTTTCTTTATTTGCTGGTTGTGTCCGTCTCAATGCATTGTGTCAGGGTCAGTTACAACAGCCTTGTGCTAAAGCTCACGAGACTCATCTGATCAATTCTTATTGCTGATAGTGTTTTGTGCTTTTGGCTGACGGTTGGCATGTCTGAGAGTTATTTTCCAAACGCTCTGACATCAGACGCTGTTTATGCACCAGCCGTTTCTCAGCCCCTTCGACAACCGCTTACGCTACTTTCAGATATTTTTCTTTAGCATTTAAGCTCGCACCAGCATGTTTAAGGTTTTTCTGACTTCTGTGTTTACCTGCGTGATCCTCCAGCCTTTGTTTCTCTTCTGATTTCTTCTGTTCATTTCATCCTTTGCTCTTATGATTGCATGACACGTTCATTCAGCCCTAATGACATCACAACTGAGATTAGAGCTGGGCAGTATGATGGTCGTATGAGATTCTCCTGTCGAGGATGATCGTGACATCAGTCAAAGTGTTGTTTAGAGTTTATATAATTACAGTTTCTAAGCAAACGTCAAGTTCAATGTGCGCTTACAGGTGTGTGTATCTGTGTGTTTAGCTCTTTTACACTTCAAAACTGTTCAAGGTCTTTTGTTTTGCTCTACATGAGGAGAATCTATTTGTGGGCTAATGCCGGACATATTATTCATTGATTTAAAAACAAATGAGAATACAGCCCAGCGCTAAACTGACTTTCACCTTCAATCTTACATGTGTGAATCTTTCATTTACAGTTAGAATGTCATTCATAATGATGGTTTGTTTGGGTGTAATTTGTTTTAATTACATCTAATAATGCATCTAATATCATTTACTAGAACAACTGGATGTGTTTTTAACCTTTATTTTGTTTTCTTCACTAACCTTTTCCTAACTGCATTAATGTCATCTTTCATTACTCTTTCCCTCCTGTTCTCTACATCTGCCCTCACCTCTTCTGTATCTCTATTGATTCACTCCATCCTTCACTTGTGTGTGTCTCTCTCTCTCTGTCTGTCTCTCTCTCTCTCTCTGCGTCTCTCTCTCTGTCTCTCTCTCTCTGTCTCTCTCTGTCTCTCTCTGTCTCTCTCTGTCTCTCTGTCTCTCTCTCTCTCTCTGTCTCTCTCTCTCTGTCTCTCTCTCTCTGTCTCTCTCTCTCTCTCTCTCTCTGTCTCTCGGTTGTATCGTGTGCTGGTTGCATCAGATTGCTCGTGAAGCAGAGGCGGCCATGTTCCACCGGCAGGTGTTTGAGGACCTGCGGCGCTGTTCTCCCCCCTCCACCGACCCCGCCGAGGCCATCGCCATCGGCGCCGTGGAGGCCTCCTTTAAAATCATAGCCGCTGCGTTTATAGTCCTCACTGGGTCCGGCAGGTAGGCAGGTGGAATGGAGATGATGTGGAATACCAAACGTCAGGGTTCAGGGAGAGTAGGGACAGAAGACTTAAACAGAGAGAGAGAGACTGAAGAGAGACACATGGCTCGTGTATGAGTGTCCACCAGTCAGATTAACACAATGCTTTAAAAAGAACCTTTGGGTAATGTTGAAACATAATGTTGGAAAACTGGATGAGTAAAGGGCAGGACTGGTGGACACATTCTAGTCCATGTCTCTCTATATTTCTCTCTCACTGTCTGTCTGTGTGTGTATGGTTGTTGGTATGATTGTATAATCCCTCCCCCTCCTTTCACCGGCCGGCGCTGTCAGATCGCCCGTGAGGCAGAGGCAGCCACATTCCACAGACAGCTGTTTGAGGAGCTGAGACGCTCCACCCTCATGACCCGGGACCCGTCAGACGCTGTCGCTGTGGGCGCCGTCGAGGCTTCCTTCAAATGCTGCGCCAGCGCCATTATTGTCCTCACCAAAACCGGCAGGTAAGAGGTGGAACAAAGCTGTCACAGGTAAGAGAGGAGGGGTTTCTGATGAAGGTAACCTCGACAGTGACTAGAATAATCATTATTACAAGATGATACAGAGTTCCCCCTCGTCCCCTGAATGACTTTCGAGTGTGTTTGTGTGTGAGGAGAGTCCGCAGTATAGACAGATGTATAGACTGTATAATTTTCCTCATGTGTTCAGTATTAGTTGAGTGGCATGTGATTTCTATTTACAGCTGTCCTTGATCACGTTCATAGAAATCACATGATGCTCATCTCAGAAACTAATGCAGTACAAATGATTGGAACGTCTGTCAGACAGTACACGGTTTTTTAATGTTCCGCATATCAGCTTGTTTCCATTCACACACTTCTGTTCTGTCTGCTGACTCAGATCTGCTCATCTGATCTCACGGTACCGGCCCCGCGCCCCAATCATAGCTGTGACCCGTGATGGGCAGACCGCCCGGCAGGCTCACCTGTACCGTGGCATCTTCCCCGTACTCTACAACAAACCGTCTAATGACGTCTGGGCCGAGGACGTGGACCTGCGGGTTAACTTCGCAATGGACGTCGGTAAGAGAGATAATGTCTGGAATGGCTACAGTTCTAGATGTCTTTGAGGGAATCTTATTGTATATTCAAGTGTTAAAGTTCTGTCAGGATGATTGCGTGCTCGTGTGTTTCTCAGGCAAGGCTCGTGGATTCTTCAAGCCCGGTGATGTGGTCATTGTTCTGACTGGCTGGCGTCCGGGTTCCGGTTATACCAACACCATGCGTGTTGTTCCAGTGCAGTAAACATCATACTCCTTCGCTGTTCCTCCTCACTTCATTCCTCCCGTCACTCCAGCAGGCCCACCGGACCCCCATCTCAAAGAGCTGAAAAGCAACCAGTGGAGCATCATCACTTCAGTTCTATGTGCTTTCTTGTTTATCCACAGATGTGTTACATGAACTGAATGTCACTTTTTAGGTTTGAGGCAGAGCGAAGAGAGAGATGTGACCATACTGTTCTGATTTATCACGTATAACTCTGCCTGTGTTTTGTTTTGCACTGTGTTCACACTCCCAAACCATGTTACATGTGTTATATTTTACTGTGTTGTGTGTCAGTCAGACAGCGAAACCAACGCACTATATACAGTATATATATATATATTTTTGGCTAACCTAAAAGAAATGATGACGCCCACACATTTCATTTGTTTCGAAGAGGAACACGAGAATAGTTCAAGATCAGATCAGCGTAGGAAAATAAGAAGTGAGGTTAATGTTGATGCTGCGGAAACGGTCACATTCCTCCCACCGTGTCGCTCCAGTATGCTCGTGTGTTGAGTGCGTGTTTATTGTGTGTGTGTGTCTAAGTCTTCCTGCTTTGTGTCGCTAGGATCAAGATGTTGTTATAAACCTAAGAGTAACTTTAGTATCATTCTGTATTATTCAAGACTGAATTAATAAAGGAGACAAGCACTTAACCTTACTGCACTTTTTTCATTTCACGTTACAACAAAAACATGAGCATCTGAACACACTTTAATTTCACAGGTTCACACAATGTTCATACGTTTTTGCTCCTTTCACAGAGTTCTAACTTTAGATATAATATTCATCAGTTACATACTTTTTTGTGTTTTCCCTCTATTAAATATCAGTGCCATTAAATCAGATTTCTTAGAGTTTCACTTGCTAAGTGATGTGCTCTATAATCTGTGGCTGAAGAAGAGTCCAGCGTTCAGGCAAAGATTGTCCAAAACATCCCAGTAAACTCTTAAATTAAACACAGTGATTTATTAAAATGACCATTAATGGCTAAACCGTTGTGGATATACGACCGCAACAGTGTGATGTATAGTTTAGCGGTTTACTTTATACTTTGCCAAAACAAAAATTTCCCTCAATGACTCCTTTGAAGGATTTCTAGAGAGGTGCCCGTAGATCAGAATTAAATCAATTTAAAGAAAATCTGTTTATTTTACACGGTTACATAAACGCAGTAAAATTAAACCCGTCAGGTCATGACCTGTTCAACTCAATTCACATGATGTCATTTATTACGATTTTAAACATGACAGATACCAGCAGGACACCTGAGTGTCTGAGATCTTGCCTGCCAACCTTAGCAGCTAGTATGTGAGCGACAGCTGAAGCTCATTGGTTGTCCTGACTGTAGACCACGCCTACCTGCCTCCGGGCTTCATCCATGATCTCGGTGAGCAGAGCCGAGTCTGCGTGAGACATGCGTGAGCTCTCCTTCAAACCTGCAACACATTCACAAAACATTGCAAGATTAAAGCATCTCAGCACGAGGGTGAATCTCAAGAAAAAAAACAAAGATATTGTAATATTTTCATGACAAATTGAGCAGGCGGCTGTTACAAAAATACAGAAAATGTAGACATTTGAATTTTAAAGTAGATTTGTAGAAAAGATCATTCCAGTTTTTGCTACTAAATGTATCCTTGTTTAATGAACAATTAAGTCTGGATTGAATGATGATCATTTTTCTATTACAGTAAAGAGAATAGGATTGTTGAAATTCATACATATGTAATGCATAAAAGCAAAACATTCGTCATTGTTTTACATGCCTTCATTATTGTGGAATAAATTGTGACTCAGACATGTTTCTGTAAGATTCACTCTTGTACTGATACACCAAAGTGTCATCTTGTGGTTGCTACTAAAACTAAAGATGAAGGTTTTTTGTGCTTAGAACAGAGACACAATATACATATTACAGCCAGGGGAGTCAAATAGAGAAAAAAAGAAGAGCTGTATTTTGATGTGTGTGACAGTTAATGTTCACAATGTTGTCTTATGTTCGCTTCCTGTTAGTATGTCCCAGTGCGTGCATATTATTTTGCTACGCACTAAAATGTATTTACTTCTCAAAAACAAAACCAGAACATGCATTAAGTGCATATTATAAGTAGGTGAACTGGGACGCAGCAAAAGAAAAGACCTTTATTCAAAAAGAAAGAAATTATTCAAAAAGATTAAAAGATAAAGATAAGATAACATCTGTTGGTACTAGTTTGAATGACCAAAAAGTGTTTATACAGATCATCAAGAGTTTTCATCACTTTGCTGAAGTTGTATAAAAGCACATAGTGATATAATTCACCTTTCAGTAAACATTGTCGGACCTCCTCGGCCTCATAGCGCATGCCTGTGCTGTTGATGAAGTTCAGAGGCAGAGCGGGTTCAGGAATGGGATACTGAGTCTCAACACCGTTGACCATCAGAGACGTCGGACACCACATATGAGCGGGAATCTGATTCAAAACAACAACACAATCTATTACAACATGATGTCATGTTTAGCACATTTACACTCATAAACTCTTAGATTACTGTAAACAACCACATAAATGTTTCCATCCACACTGTTGACTGTTCACAGCATCAATTTAACTTTAACAGCCGTGTTAGTCAGACACCAATGAAATTACAGTGATATATCTTTAAACATTTACATTACAGACATTCAGGCTTCTAAAAGAGGAGTTAGTTGGAATGAAAACCTATCTTAGATTTCTCAAACTCAGATGTGTTTCGGCACTAATGGAAGGATTCAATAAACAACAGCCCATAATGTAAAGACATGCGTCACCTTGATGGTGCCTTTAGTACCGGTGATGACGGCCTCGTTCTGAAGCTCGGCAGCGATTGTGCAGATACACACGGCCATTCTGTTCCCAGAGAACTTCAGCGTGACAATCATTCCTTCATCTACACCTGAAATGTATCACAATAACAAACAAGTCTTCAAATAAATCCTTTGAACGTCTGGTGTGGTTTTGGCTTCGGAGTGTTCAGTGAGTTCAGTACCTGTATCCAGACACACTCCAGTAGCTTGGACACGCTCGGGTTTTTCTCCGTTGTAAACCATCAACACAAACTGAAGGCAGTAGATGCCGATGTCCAGCAGAGCCCCTCCGCCCAGCTCTTTCTGCACAGAGCGAGCCGTCTGCATGATAGGAAAGCCAAAGTCTGCCTGCACCATCTTCACCTCCCCGACCGCGCTCTGAGACAGCAGCCGACTGATCTCCAGCGACGCCGGAAAGAATCGAGTCCAAACGGCCTGCAGAAGATGAAATAATACACATGTTGAAGTGAGTTCAGAAGTGCCCTCTGATCTAGAGAGCAGAACATCTCTATCAAACACATCACAACATCTCAGGACTCCGGCAGTGACATCTGCACACATCTGAGAATCAATACCACATCTGTTCAACATCTGCCCACCTCCATGAGGAAGACGTTGTTCCGCTTCGCTGTGGCGATCAGCTCCTGAACTTCCGTCAGATTCATGGCCAGAGGTTTCTCACACAGCACGTTCTTCCCGGAGTTCATGAATAAAACACCCAGACGCAGATGATGAGGGTGAATGGAGCCCACATACACCACATCTGTGGAGGAGAGCATCATCAGCGCCGTCACATGACACATCTGCTACCATCAATTTGACATTGTTTCATCACAAACCTGACAGCACATTATGCAAATCTGTAAAGTGATTATTTGTCATGGAAAAATATAAATGAACTGTAGTAAGGTCACCCAGTCGAAACCCTAAAGAATTTGGAAACTAATTTAACCAAAAACAAACAAATGAATAAATAGATCATTTAGAAGACTAACTGTCATTATGAACAATGTGAAATAATTTTTTGGAAAACTTTCAGGATTTTAAAACTTCGTGATTTCATTGAACTGTTATTCCAACATAAAACAATGTCACAGTGACTAAATCAATCAATAAAATTATTAAAATGCGGTAAAATGAATAACTATTATATCAGTTTCAACATAATTGTGTCCAAACACTTCGAGAGAAAAGAGTTCAGACAGTATAGACGTCTGCTGTTCTGGGATCAGTAGTTCACATCTCACCGATCTCTTGATCTTTGGCCAGATCTTCATAGCTGCCGTGCACGCGCGGGATGTCATGCGTGCGCGCGAACTCCTCGGCGCGCTTCAGGTCACGCGCGGCCACGGCGACCACCTGTCGTTTGTCACATAAAATACAATATTTCTTTAAGAAACATGCATCATTATTTATATCGACATATACTACTTCCGATAGAAACAAATAAAGAAATCGTGTCCGTGTTGCTTTAAAGGAGATTATTTTATTTCCGGTGCATGGCGGTAACAGATCACGTGCTTGGTAAAACTTTCTGATGTGTCAATAACACGTGCACATTTCTGTAGAATGCATCATTTAGTTTATCATCTGGATTAAAACATTACAATATGCAAACACGGAATGTCTTTCTGGGGGTTAAAAACACTGTTCCGAGAGTAGCGCGCGCATGTTAACCCATTTACGATACAAAGGTCTTCATGTGAATATATATGATTTATAATATAAATCGTTTCTTAATATACGTTTCATACTGAGGTCAAAGAACCAGATAAAATGTCAACCGACGGAACTTAATCTACACAGATAGCAAAACAACAAAATCTGCTAAACATCTTAGAAAGAGCTGTTGTTCGTCCATTCTACATCATAAACATCTCACAGACATCTTCTAGAGGTCTACATGACATCTGACAGCAAACATCTCTGAGACGTATTGCAGATGAGCAAACTATGTCACGCAGATGCAAATGCAGACGTCAAATAGACGTAAATATGCGCGCTATCGTGGTACTGTAATACTTTGCAGAATAATGTCAAACTTTGTTTTGTTGAATAAGTTGACTCTTTTAATGAAGGTATGTTTATAGATGTTTACCTGATGATGTTCAGGTGAGAGGGTCTTCAGAGCCACTGTAAAGTCGTGGCTGATGTTCCCTGCGCTGCAGATTCCCCACCGGACCGACATGATGACGTCTGTACCTCCCGTGAGAGCCGCCAGAGGGCGACAGACAGCGCAGCTGGGTTTTTGCTAGATGGGCTACAGAAGTGGTTCAAAATCTCGCCATATAATTACAATACATTACATTCGCTAACGCATGCGTCTACCCCGACCCTAAACATAACCTTACAATAATAATAAAATATGAATCTACTGTTTTCAGCGTGACGATAATAATGCGCTATTGAAGTGCGCATGCCCAGTGGAGGTAGCAGCGTCCCTAGTTAAAACATGTAACGCAAACTGCACTCTCAGGACCGCATTTCTAGGACCCTGTGACGACGGAAGTGACGAGTGCGAGTGTCAATAAATGTTATTAGTTCAACATTAAAAACATTTTATTGGAAAGTTAATGTAGCCGAAGTGAGTTGTTAAATAGTCTTGAATGCAATATAGAGCAACAATATAAGCTTCTAATGCTGTTAAACTGACAAACTGTTTATGTTGATGTAGTGACTTTGGGATGATTATTAATCTTTGGCCTGGCCAGCATAATATTTAGTACTTCGTTGTGAAACCCTGTTCATTATACTCATTGTCTTTACATTTTAAAGAACTTAAATGAATCTCAATGATTTCAAGGAAGCAATAGCATGACAAAAGATGAATAAATAAACTTGTCAAGTAACGTTACTGGTCTTCGGCCTTAGTTGTCACTAAGATCTTTTAAATATGAAATTTAAAATGAGAGAGTTAATTCACTTGCTCTCAACTCTTTTCTCTCTGTTAGGAGTCCATGAAAACGTCATCAATGAATGTGGTTCATGAAAACATTTTTATTTTATCAAATATACTCAATCTTAAATCTACCCCGAGTCATCCTGTGTCTTTACTCTGTACTTGAAATGTGGTTAATCTAGTGACTGAAAAGGCTATACTGGATTTATTGTTTATTTTACTTGAAGTTTTGTTATATTATGCTAGTTAGTCACAATAATTACTCAACATTAAGGTGTTAACAGTAAGGTTTAATTGCAAGAAATAAAGTAGACCGTCAAAAAACTCGAAGTAGTTAGAATTGGGTGGAAATACCATCTCGTGCACTTTTCTTGTCCTCAAAAACTAGGGTCCATGGGATTGCGTCTCCTTACTCCGATTCGATAGGCGGCGCTGTCCCATAAAAAAGGGGCCGAGAAGTGCGGTCTCAGAAGTGCAGGTCCTTGGAAGTGCAGCCTCCAGTATTGCATTCAGATAAAATGGGTAACTGCGGTGGACGTTGAACTCGCCAAATGTACGCATGTGCAAAATGTGTCTACTTCCAGTCCGCAGTCTTTTGAGGGCTAAAATGCATGATTTAACAGTCAACACAATTCTTATTCTTGGAAAATGCTTCCCAGTCAGCAAATTCCTTTAGTGCAGATCCAAATAAACCTGACCTGTGGCCAATGAAAGGGTTTCCTGGCACAGATCTGGTCCACATCTTCTTAGCCACAACGCGACCAGATCTGTGCCATAATTCCACCAGCAGTGAGCCATATAATAAAGAATGATGTGGACCTTTTATGTCATTCTTGTTCGGCTGAGTTCAGTAATGGACTGACGGCCCTTATGTGGGCCACATGAGGCTGATAGACCAAAAGCAAGAATTCTCCCAAAATTTAACCATGTCTTTTCTATGCCACACCATTTTGTTTATTTAAAATATTCAATAAACACAATAAAACTATATTAAACCCAAATGCTTATTCCCAAAATTGATTTGTTTATTACAGATTATGTAAAACTATTTTAACCCTCTAGCAAATCAAACACTCAACTACCCAAAGGTATTGAAAATCTATTTATTAGTATGATCGATCCTTCCCTACACAAACATGTTTTAAATGTTGTATTAACAATTGCATAGGCTAACATGTTTTCATTCATATAACTGGTTTCACCTCTTTATCAAATGCTCCATTTACTTAAAAGTGTAATGATAGGCTACACAGCGTTATAGAGAATCTGTGACGATGACGTATTTGACATGGGCGTCACAATTGGATCTGGGCGGGTTGGACGTCCACCTATGAAGGTAAATCAGTAGCAAAACTTGAGAGCATTGTGGCTCAGCCGCATGACGTCATCAAACGCCGCACTTTCTCTCGCCTCTGAGCTTTCAAGTGCACAAATTAGTTTTGCAAAGGGATTATCCCGAAAGAAGATGCAAAAGTCAAGGCGGGATGGTTGCACTACAAATCTGAATCGAGGAAAACGTGTAAATCTGTGCAATGTATTTGTATCTGCCAATGTATTTTGTAAATGTCAGTTTACACATTTGTAACTATTTTCCTGCAACTTCAAATTCAGAAGACAGATTTGTGAGTTTTGTACACGAGTACAAATCTCAACTTCATTTTTTATTTGAGAAGCTTTCACATTGGGGCTGTGAGTGTACATGTACAAATACTTACTTTAGAAGTTCACAAATAAAAAATCGACACGCTCTCAAGTTTTGCCACTGATTTCCCTTCATATCGGTTGCAGGATCTACTTGAAAAACTTGGGCGCCGTGTTTGATGAGCTCAACGCTGTTTTCTGTTCAGCAGGTAAATTATTTTCATTTATCGTGTTTACACGAATAACATACGAATAAGTATAAGAGGGCGAGCAACTATTTTACTTTGTGCTTGTCGGAATTCGTAATACATTTAACGTAAATAAGCTGCCATGTTGTTTACGCTGCAACATTAGATTCAATTCGTGTTTTATCATTGACGTCACGTGTTGTTGAAATGTTCAGCTCTGTACACACATGTAGCATCGCATGAAGAGTGTTTTATGTGCACTGTTTTTAAAAAGAGAAACTCTTGACAAACTGGTCTGTCAACCTCCACAAGAGAACAAAGACAAATCACAAACATTGGTCATGGAAATGTTTACACATTGCTACACAATAACAGAGGGAAATGTTTCGTTTTTATGGGAAGGTTTATTCCGATGCCCACATTAAACACTGTGGGTCGAAGACAAGGTCATTTTTTCGGGTGTTGATCTTCACTAAACATGTTTCTGATACAGATGTGGGGTGTGTGGCAGGTTCAGGTGAACATGTTTGTTCAGGATTGATCTTGTCTTGGGAATGTTTGATATCAAATCATTCAGTTACATCAGCACAAAGACTCACATCAGCCGCTTTCAATGTCGTAGTGCTTTTATTTTATTTGTCATTTTACATCCAAAATGATCTTTATTAAAAGGGGAAACTTGCTTTGCTGGGACTTGCTGTCTAGAGTTAATCTGTTTGTAGTTTTTTTGTTGTGTGTTTGCTTTAATATATTAATACATGAAGCTCGTCTCTTAAATGAAACTTGCTGAAGCTTTACAAGTACAGCGTCGTCTTTGTTCTGTTAATAACTGTAAAGAGACGGAAACAGAAGAGTGTTGAATGAATGATTCGCCGTCTGACCCCGTCAAAGATTTGAAGATTTTTTTAACTCTCCAGATGTTTGGAATGAATCAAATCAAATGTGTATGTGTATAAAAAATACTTTTTATTTTAAAATGCACAAGTAAGATCTGGTGGTGAAGATAAACAGTTAACACACAGTTCAAAAAGTATCCCAGCATGCACCTTGAGTGAGAGAATTACCCGACTGTGCAAAACTGTTCATATGATGTTTAAACCTCTGCTTCTTGATTTCAGAAAAATCTTTGAACGTCTCGTATAAGGATGGATTTTCATTTTGTCATCTTGAACATCATTCTAACGCTGACCCTCGTGGTGCATTGTGGGAAAATCCTGGTGTTTCCTCATGAAGGGAGTCACTGGATTAACATGAATGTTTTGATTCAGGAGCTTCATTCCAGAGGTCATCACATCACAGTGTTACGAGCGCTCGACAGCTGGTACGTCGCTGAAGATTCCCCTCACTACGTCTCCATAACCCTTCCTGTCTTACTGGGCGGCGATGATGAATTCTACAGCACTTTCATCTCCAAACAACTCCAGATTAGAAGACAGGGACACTCGGCGTGGACCAGATTCAAACTGGACATGTCTCTGAAGGACAAGTTTTCTGAAATGCACGAGAAGATCTGTGAAATGGTGATTTACATCATCGAGAAAGATCTCGCGTTGATGGAGAGGCTCAAGAAGACCGAATACGATGTGATGTTGACCGATCCAGCAAACGGAGGAGGTGTCGTGCTCGCTCACTACCTTCATCTCCCTCTGGTGTTTAACGTACGCTGGACGGTTCAGGGAGAGGCACATTTTGCAATCGCTCCATCTCCACTGTCGTATGTTCCCTTCCCTCTGTCTCTGCTGACGGATCGCATGACCTTCTTTCAGAGAACGTATAACCTGCTCTTCTACACCGTACGCTTGTTTCTGTACAAGCGTATCGTGGGACCTCATTACAGAGCTCTGTGCGCACGTTATTTTCACCCTGATTTGGATTATTTTGAGTTATTTCAAGCGGCTGACATTTGGCTGATGAGGGTGGATTTTGTTTTCGAGTTTCCGCGCCCGACCATGCCCAACATCATTTATATCGGTGGTTTCCAGTGCAAGCCTGCCAAACGCCTTCCCGCGGATCTGGAGGATTTCGTCCAGACCTCTGGAGATCATGGAGTCATCATCATGTCTTTGGGATCTCTGGTCGGGCAGCTGCCGCTCGATATCGCCGAAGAGATCGCCGCCGCTTTTGCTGAACTTCCACAGAAAGTGATTTTAAGATACACGGGACAGCGGCCGTCGGCTCTGGCCAACAACACTTTACTGGTGAAGTGGTTTCCACAGAACGACCTCCTGGGACATCCCAAGACTCGACTGTTCGTGTCCCACGGAGGCACTAATGGTATTTTTGAAGCCATTTACCACGGTGTTCCGATCGTGGGCTTACCGCTGGTGTTCGATCAAGAAGATAATCTTTCTAAAATGAGATATAGAGGAGCGGCCAAGGTCGTGGACATCGCCACCATAGACAGACATTCATTCAAAGAGGCTTTACATGAGGTTCTTCATGATCCGTCCTACAGGAGACACATGCAGAAACTCTCCCGTCTCCATAGAGACACGCCATTAAAACCACTGGAGAGCGCCGTCTTCTGGACTGAGTTTGTCATGAGGCACAAAGGTGCCGCTCACCTGCGCACCGAGGCTTATAAAATGCCCTGGTATTCATATTATAGTGTAGATGTTGTAGGCGTTCTAATGTGTGTTGTGTTATTGACGGTGTTTGTGATGTTTAACATCATCAGGTGTTTATGCTGCAGGTGTGTCAAGAGAAAAAAGAAACAGGATTGAGTTTGAAACTTCACATTGTGTTTCAGTTCATCTCATATGTTGTTTTCCTCTCGTTTTACCTAGTTTTTTTATTTACCAGGGGAAAAAATACTGGTGTCAAATTTGCTGTGGTAAACTGTAGTCAAATTCCTAGATACTATTGTGAATTGACTATCGTAACTAAAGTTCACTAAACTTTACTGTTGTAAATAAAGTGCAGTAGTACATACATTATATACAACAGTATACTACAATTCACTACAGTTGATCAATTAACCTTAATATTACAGAAAAGTATATTGCTAGAATATACTACAGTATCTGTACAATTTACCACAGTTTATTATGGTAATGCTGAAGTATTTTCTTATGTGGTTGGTTCCCTAAAGTGATACTTCACCCAAAAAAAAAAATTCTGTTTACTCGCCCTCGGGTTGTTTTAAACATGTATACATTTCCTAACACGGAGAAAGACATTTTGAAGAATTTTAGCAATGTTCTCAGTTCTGGGACATCATTCACTACCATGGTTGAAAACAATAGTGTATGTTTGTGGTTCTGTTGAACACAAAATGAGATATTATGAAGAATTAAGGAAAGCAAACCGTTCTGGGGCACCTAACATTTACTTGGAAGTGGATGATGTCACAAATTGCTTATGTTCTTTCTCTGTGTTCATCAGAACAAAGAAATGTATTCAGGTTTGAAACAACTTGAGGGTGAGTAAACGATGACAGAATTTTAAATTTTGGGTGAACTGTCCCTTCAAAATTGAGTTTTGGAGAATAATGATCTTTGAATAAATCTTTCATGAATTATAAATGAATAGAAAAGTGGCATAATAATAAAATGTTTACATTTTAAAGCAAATTTCTGCAACACCAGCATCATCAGTTGGAGTTATGAAATAACACTGATGCCATTGGTTGAGCCGGTGTTTCTGTGTCAGGTCAGAGAACCGCAGTGTTTACACTTAAATGCATTATTAAAGGTCTTGTTTTAAATATTGGTATCGTATTATTAACGTTCAGATAAAAAACTTTCAGATAAAAAACAAAAGCCTGTTTAATATTAAAACGCAATCAATGGTGAATCCTAGACTGGTCCTCCGTTCAAATTTACTTTTGGTTTTCTCATATATATCATTATGTTGATGTGTTTACATTCTGTGACAAACACATTCACTGTAAGGTCCAATGAACATGTGTCCATCAGTGATGCACTTACAAGTCTTTATGGTAAAGCAGAAATGTGAAGCTTGTATTGATTTTAAACCACCAAAATGTGTTAATCAGTACAAAACTTGTGGTATTTAAACATGGCAGTGCCTAAATAAATGGCCAAATTGTAATTCCTTTTACATTGTTAACTTTCAACCTCTGCTCATTTTGTACACATCATGTAAAGGTCATCGGGTTCACCAGCTCATGTTTTCACCGCTGGAGTTCAACATTTGGATACAAGGTTAGTAAGTGATTCTGTAACACTAGTTTCATGGTAACGTGTAGTGAATTAAGTGTAAAACTTGAGCCCAATGTTTTAACATTTCCATTGCAAGTCCATTTGTTTTCATAAAGCGAGAGTTGAGTTAAGACAGCATGTCAGTAGATGTGGTCAAGTGATGTGAATGCAGAAGGCCGCTGGTATCCACGGCTCTCTACAGACTCATCTCCGCCACATTGACTTCTGGAGTTTCCAGCTCTTGCTGACAGCTCTCACGGATGACATACACCACCAGTCCAAAACAGATGAAGATCAGCAGCACTATCCCGATCACCTGTCAACGAGACACGCCTGCATTAACAACCAGAGAGAGAACTAGGACAGTACTGCGCAGCACATCGCTTTTAGGAATGACGCAAATATGCCAGAGGATCCTGTTTAATAGATATTTCCATGACACATTATGAGCATGACAATTCAAGTAAAACGTTTGATGTTTGGTATTTCCAAAATCTCTCAGGTTGTCGAGATCAAAACCTGAGGATCCGTGTTATCCAGCAGGATTTATAAGCATCTTTGCTCCACATCGTGTTGCTTTCATTTAAAATCCATCAACATGGTTGAAAAAGGCGAAATTCAAATGTACTAATCAATTTTGAAAATAAGGCTGCAAGAAAGGGTTCTTCACAGGAATGTCATAGAAGACCATTTTAACCCAACTCACCATTGTGTCAAAGTTTCTTAAAAACATTTTCTTCTGTCTGAATATCGTTTTCTATTACTAAGAACTTTTTTCATTGAATCAATCATTTAATTGTCATTTTCATTTCTTTTATAGGTAATTTATGAGAAATGCACGAGACCGAGTCGATACATTGATAACATTTTCCCCTTGGTGCTGCTGCGTAAAAGCGCACGAGCGCGCATCATGTCACCGGCGCTCACCTGAGACTCCACGAACAGCCGCTGTGTGCGCAGCATGAGGTCTCGAGGAGAAACGCTCTCCTCTTGCGTGGGCTCGCACCACTTCCGCGGTACGGCTTTATCCACGACCACGTACCTGCCGTGCCAGTCCGTCATCGCGCAGGCCAAGTACTGACCGTCCAAAAAGAGCAGAATCAACCAGACCACCGCGGGCACGACACTGGACAGAGACACGGACCTCCTGCACGAGACCTCGCACCTGCAGCCCTGGACGATCATCATAATCGCGAGAGCCATGACCGCGGGGATGATGAAGAATGCGGAGGAGAAGAGTCCGTTCCACAGCGGATCGCACGGACACTCGAACTCCAGCTCCACCAACTTCTCCAGACCCATCAGGATGAAGCCGAAGGCCACGTTGGACACGAGTGGACTGTCGCTCAACTCATTCTTCAGTCGCGTGAGCCATTGTTGTCTACTGCCCATGCTCCCATAGACACACGACGGGAGTCACGCAGAGCTCGTGATGAAATCCCCCCGACACATGTGCAGATGTGCGCTGATGCGCGCGGAATTCGTCCCCACGCCCCTCGTGCACTTCACGGCCCCATTGGTCTCGAGGGGAGAGGGGTGTGTCGCCCGTGACCTCGCTGCGGCAGGTGATTGGCTCGCAGCTGGATGCAGGTGTGTTTTGATTTAAATGTTTCTTTATTAAAATACGATAAACGCTCATCAATCTAATTGGGATCCAAAATCACCAATCAAATGAAGGACGCCGAGCATTACTGTCCAATCAAAAGAAAGGATTCTTGTTCTTTAATTCCGTGTCTATATTTTATAAATGTTACGTGTTTTAAAATAAAAAAAACAGGTTTCTGCAACTTCTGTAATTTGATGTCAATGTGATTACTCACACTGTTAAAGGTATAATTCACTCAAAACTGGACATTCTGTTATCGCTCGTTTACCTTTATATCATTTCAAACCCAAATGCACTTTCACGAAACATAGATTGTATAATATTTGTATGCAAGTATTGACCATGACTTAACTTTTTTAGTGACGTGATAATCATGAAAAGACAGACACGGTTGTAAGTTAACTATTGTTATCTAATTTGCACTCTGAAAGTCTTAAAATGCACATATATAGGTCAAGGAAGTCATCGGTATTTCTAAAATCCTGCGACTACCCTGGTTGTTTCGTAACCTAAAGATGCTATACAGCAGAGTTGAAAAAGAAAGCCAGAATATTAATGACTAAAAATTAGCAAAAAATCACTTTTCTTTTACATATTTAAGTAAACACAATCTTCGATCTTTGGACCTCAAATGTAAATGTAATAATGTGTAAATGTTTATAGATCCACTCATAACTTTAAATCGGGTTGTAAATACCGGAAAAAAATTAAAGTTGTGTTTTTTGCGAGTAGTACACATTAGTGTCCGGAGAACAAGAACACTAATACAAACACTCATTTAATATCATTAACCCTAGTGCGCAATAGATTTGTCATGTGATGCTGTAGATGTTGTTTTGTCCATCAGGTGGCGCTCTGTGAATGTAAGTTGATTCATGCAGATTCATCTTATTTCATCTATTTACTCTTTAATCTTTAAGTCAATTACTATGTTCTGCCAGATTCTGATATCACTGTTCTGAATATCACTTAAATACTATGATGTATGCGTAATTGTGTGAATGGCATACAAAAATTGACAATTATATCAATTGAACAGTTATAATATATTTTGTAAATGTAGTGTTAAAGCAACAGTGCATAAAGATCTCATTTCTTTCATCAGAAAGATACAGTTGGAATAAAATGTGTTTTCTTCACGTAATGTAAAAGTATTCTTCGTGAAGTTTTCTATTAAATGGCTCATATTATCACTTTAGGGTTAAAGAACAGATGACTGAAAAAACTGCTATATTGTTATTTGTGAATTTAAGCAGCTTTGCGTTATCTGTACGCACGGCTGACGCGCCTGAAACACCCGCAGCGGGAGCGCGCACCGGCAGCTGATGATGCGCTTGAATGAGCCGCGGGGTGCGCGCACTGACAGCTGAAGGTTCTCCGCGATGACGGACACTCCGATGGCCCATCAGCAGCAGCAGCATCCCTGATCACCTGCCAGCAGCAGCATCCTCGAGCGCACGGCCAGCATCAGCATCAGCACCAGCGTTCCTCATCCATCCATCCATCCCCATGCGCCATCAGCGCCGCGCAGCGCCTATTCTCGCGTCCTCTCCGCGCGCCTCCGCCATCCTCTGCGGCTGAAGCTGCACTCTCTCCCCGCATCCCGTCCGATCGCCTGAGCCACCAGGATGCTGCCCGTCACAGGGATGCTGGCGGTGGTCGTCATCCTCGGAAGCGTAATGCTGCAATATGTGTCACCTCAGAACGGTAAGGACCCGGGGACGCGCTCGTCAGGATCTGTGTGTAATCTGCTTTAGGGACGCGCAGGTTAGAGGTCGATGCCATCTTTAGTATGATACGCGCGCAATCGAGTTTATTTTAATGGCACATCGTCAGCTGGCATTGAGTTTATTAAATGTCGTGCATTAACCTCGCGCGTGCGTCTGCGCGGATTATGCTCCGTTTGCATTTCAAAGCTGAACATATTTTCATATTCTTGTCCTTGGGAAAGATTTGCCTACACGAGTGTTTTCCACCTGCTCGTATTCTCCAGAGAAAAATGTGTCGTTTCAACCTTCAAACTGACATTCACATCCCGCGAGCTGTCACGCGAATACAACAGTAAGAAAGCACGATCTGATGCCGTGGGGTTATTCCTACAGTCTGGTAATAAGATGCTTTGATTCTGTCCTGAGCTTGAGTGTGTGAAATGAAATGTTGGTGTGTAATTGTTTGTGATGGAGGGAGTGCTGCTGTTGATATCCGAACAAATGGAAGCAAAGGGTTTGTGAGCAGTAAATAATGAGAGAGTGATTCCCCACAGGCGTGTGTGTGACTTCACATTCTGGAGAGTCACAGCTGTGACCGGGAGAGAGCACATTCATTACCTGCAGACAAACAAGGCCGGGGTATTCCCTCTGTAGCCCCCCGGACACCAAAGGAAACAACAGGGACTTATCACTCATTTTAATGTCCGCGTGCTGTTTCAGGACTATGATGCATCATTCTAAGCATCCGCTGAATGCATGTGTTAGATTTATTCTTAGCAGAAACACATTTCGCCGGCACAGATATGGGGTAAAATATACCTCATGTAACATCTAAATGTGATCATTTCGTATAAAACCAAATACATTTGAAAGTATTGAGTCACATAAAGCGTCATAACATAGATAAAGCGTCATGGTAACATAGATAAAGCGTCATGGTAACATAGATAAAGAGTCATGGCAACATAGATCAGGTTTTTGGCGGATCTTAACTTATCAAATGAAGTTTGTTTACATTTACATTTATTCATTTGGCAGACGCTTTTATCCAAAGTGACTTACAAGTAGTTTTCTACAGTGGCACATTACTGCAGAGCAATCAGGGGTAAGGTGTCTTGCTCAAAGGCCCTTCAGTCATGACCTGCTGGCACTGAGATTAGAACCAGCAACCTTCTGATCACAAGCCCAACTCTGATGGGGTAGAAAGAGCTTGGAAAGTGTGTCCTTTCTGCATCATCAGGGCCAACGGGCACGGGCGATTTTAAACGGGTTTCTCCGAACACTCCCCGTGTCTTTCATTCGTTGGATAAATTGTAAACCCCGCCCCTGACTCGCATCATTGGTTGATCTTATGTTGCTGTGTCAGACTGTTTGGGTTGAAACGGACCTGAGCTGGAGAGAGATTTTCATGATAGCATCACAGTGCTCCAGAAGGTCAACCGGGAAATAAACTGCTTACAGATCCCAGTTAAGATGACAACTGGAGAGATTTATAATCAGAGGCCGTGTGTGTGTGTGTGTGTGTTTTGATAGTGCAGACAGAAGGTCAGTGGCTCTGGTGGATAATCCTTCTATTGTTTGCTAAAGTCTGACTGTACAGATTCCGTCCTCGCCAGAGTCACTATACAGCACAACTCAACACTTCACTTTCAGTCGCACAAACTCAATATCCAGATAAACGTTTAAACAAAATAATAAACTGATTTTGCTCAATGCTCCAAAAGAAGTTCTGAACTAAAGTACCGGTCACCTGCTCTTCAGTGGCCTCGTGTAGAGTCCAGCAGCTGTAACAAGACCTCTCTAGGGCTGCGCGATATATTGAGGGAAAATGCGATAGAATGCTAAATAATGCGATATGCGATACGATATTTCTTTTTCTATTTAAATTCTATTAAAATATATTAAAGAAATTATGTAACCAACATATATTTGACATTATTTTATGAACTTCTGAAAGTGAACAGCCATGTTTTACTGTTGCGATAAACAAATCTGACATTTTGTAAGCAAACAAAAATAAATAAAAAAAATTCAATCTTATCAAAGCATATACCAACTAACTTCTGCGTGCCAGATAGATACTAAACCATCTGAATCCACCTAAAACTTTGACCATACATTACTTTTCGAAGAATAAAATAGCTCATTTATCGCAAATCATTGCAATATTTCTATTACGATATGAACATGTGCAATATTTCTATATATCGCACAGCCCCAGGCCTCTCACAGAAATACTCTCATAGAGACCGTGTGAGGTTTTAACAGTGAAGAGCAGACGGCGATAAACATGTCGATCAGAACCGGACTGATGTTCTGTTGAGGGTTTCTTCTTGATCACTAACTCAGAGAATTGAACACCTTTAATGAATTCAGCCGCTTAAAGCACACGCTTCATTCAGACGCGTTCAGATGTGTGTGTGTGTCCATCATTAACACAGGACTGCTTCTGCTTTACAAGAAAATATAATAACAGGCTGTGAATAATGAGCTGTTGGGATGTCAGATCTGGAGTGGCAGGTGCTTTAACAGCTGATCTTAATGTTGGAGATGAATTGAATGTCTTGTGTGTGTGATACTGTATATTATGTACACGAGGACAGTGTCGTGTGTTGTAGCGGTGTGGTGCGTGAGCAGCAAGAGATATGTGCAGGACTGTAGATGGCTGTGTCTCATTCTGCTGCCTGTTTCTATTATTAGAACTGAAGACATCCATTAACACTTAATGCACTGGCGCTTGTACATCGCTTTGTGTTTGTATGGTTTCTGTTACTTTACCAAACACACCATGATGTGACTGAAGAAATGAAAGATTGTCTAATATCTAATCTGACCTTGTGAACAATTCACAGCAAAGCACAAAACTCAAGATCAAAAGTAGACATGACGTACTGTCACATGGGGGGATCCGTACATAAAACGATTTCTGTCATCATTCATTCACGGTCATGTTGTTTTTTATCCATGGAAATATAAAGGCAGATCTTAACAGTCGTGTTATAGACCACGTGTGCACTATACTCCACAGTTTCTGAAGCTTTGCGTGAGGAACAGACTGAAGGTTTATGGTAATACACTTCATTGCTGGAAAGCTTTGTCAAACTGCAGATGTTTAAAGAGAAGATTGGTCTGTTCCTCGCATAAAGCTGTTGAGAAAACTTCAAGAACAGCACACAAGTGTGTCACTATACCCTTCATCTGAAGGACGAATATCATCTTATTTTATTCAGGGTGTATTACAGTCCGATTTAATGAAATGCTAGATAAAAACATATGATTATATTTAATATGTACACAGCTCTGGACTAAAATAGGACCTCTCCAGAATTATGTTAAATTTTTCAGAATGTTCTATTAGTATTTAAAGATGTTTTTTTGTTTCATTCTATGAATTACACATAAAATGTTTTTATTTGCAGACACAAACAACTGCAGAAATTCAATGTCCAAATTATTTTTTAAACTACAGAATACAAATGTGTGTACATGCATTTAATAAAAGTTTAGCAAAATTACACTGATAAAAGGAAAATTTGGAGTGCCGCTCTCTTAATATTTTCAGAAAAGTTTACATGTTGGTTATAAGTTTGTGTGCGCGCACATTATCTTTGGAATATGAATTGAATGTTATGATGTCCAGCACCTGTCGTTTTGTGAAATAGCTCAGATGAGGACAGAAATGTTGGATGAGATCGAGTGTGATTTCATGTAACACCTGCAGGAACTGTGAAGAGATTTAGCAGAAGAAAGAAAATCACTCACTCTTAACACCTGTCTTGCAAACTCAACAGCCGGCAACATTTTTAGAACATCAAAAGACGAATAAATCACAGTCTGTCATAGAACTAAAACACACATGTGAAAATGTGACTCTAAAAGGATTTTATGATTGTACGTCTAGATCATTGCCAGCAAGTCTTCATGATGGACACGTGTGTGAATGTGGGATGTTGGCGGCCGGGCGAGCGGGTGTTTGGTGCTTTAGTGTTTGTCCTGGGGTTCCCATCAGAGGTTTGGATGAACTTCCGTGACTCTTCTGATGTCAAATCACAGTTGTGTTCGTTCTCTCAAGCTTCTTCTTTTGAGTCAACACTTGCTTTGTCTAAATTCATCTTCAGTACAGCTTCTGCTCATGTCTTACAGCTTCTGGACATTTGGGTTCGTCTGCTTTGCAGATCCTCATTGTTTATTTTTAACAAGATCTGATCATTATAATCTCTTGTTAACAAACTGAATTGAGGTTCGTGATCATTTAAAGCCACAATATGGAAGAATTTCCTTATGAAATCTCAAAAAATCACTTGCACAGTGTGAGATATTTCATGCAGTTGTGAACTAACATGATCCCAAATGTTCCCAAGAATCCAGAGAAATTCCTATTTAAACTAATGTCCCGTCACTCGTTTCGCTTGTATTTGTCTCATATCAGTGACCTAATATCTGCTGCTCCGCACGACCCTCAGTTTCTGGTTGTAGAAACTACGGCAACACGTGAATTCAGAAGTGCTTATTATACAGCATCTGTCGTTCTGTTATTATGGATCACGATGACTCTTTGGCGAGTAAAGGAAACACAAACAAGCGTAAACATAGTTTACTTTTCAAACGACGACTGTATGAATGTTTAAAACATGTTAAACTGTGTAGCATTACGCTAACAAATCAATTGACAAAGTCCAATAACAGTCGCGGACTAACATAGCTTTACATTCCACGTGTCTTTCAAGCTAATTCAAATAAAATCCGTGAACATGATGGGTGATCTCCATATGCCTCTGGATGGTGAAAACCACATGTCCCATAATTCCACTCTCCTACATGACGTCATTTAGCTTCGCCTGTTGTTGTTGTTTCGAAACTGCACCATCTTGAGGTCCAAATGTACATATTGTGGCTTTAATGCAGATTTACTGGTTGATGTTAAATGATGGAGCAGTAAATCAATGCTGAATGTGAATATTACTGTGCTAGGCTTTAATGGACTAGTTTTGATTCACTTATGTATTTTGTTGCTTATGTTGTTATAATTGCTTCCAATGTTTCCTCATCTGTAAGTCGCTTTGGATAAAATCGTCTGCTAAATGACTAAATGTAAATGTATATGTTTATAGAAAGTCAGAGCAGAAAACAGGGTTTAATTCTTAAGTTTAAAAGAGAAATAAACAGAGAAACCGACATTAGACTGACTACAGGATGAATGAATAGACTTTTCACATTGAGCTGAACCGGCCCTTTAAATACACCTGTGGCGTTGTGATATTGAGACTGTATGTGATTGAAGGATCCTCGCGTAGGATTGGCTCTCAGTTTTCGCTTTGACATATACAGTATGAAGGCGCTCGGAATCAGTTCTGCTGGTGTGAATGTGCCCGTCTGATCTCAGATCAGTTCATGTGAGCCAGATGTTTCTGTTCCTGCAGTCGTGGAGAGAATCTCGCTTCAGTACAGAAGGTGTGAAGCTCAATCTGGTGGGTGTAAACTCCAGACACAGATGTCTTTATTCCAAGAGAATATAATTACGCTTCACATGATCGAGCCTCAGGCAGGGATTTCAAGCAAAGTGAAAATTGTTTCTTTTCATAGCTACACACACACACTGAAGCTCTTCAGACTGTGTGTGTCTGTGAGCCAAACTACAGAAATGTGTTGCTACCCCAGAGGTTAATCTTACTGCTCAGGTGTTTCTCCTTCATGGCTCAGAAGATTTGATGGAGTTCTCAGATGTTTCTCGTAAACATAAATCAAATGTCATGATTCCGCTATCATGTCATGTTTATTCTTGGTCTTGCAGCGGAGTCATGGCATAGCCTTAGGTTTTATGTGAGAGAGACATGGCTTTGTTTTGATTCTAACTTGCCATGTGCTTTCTCGTGTCTCGTCAGTGTTTCCTGCCCTTTTGTCTCGTTAACCTTCCCTGAGTGTTTCAGTAACCACACCTGCCCATTGTTATCTCCTGTGTTTGTTCCCCTATAAAACATCCTCGTGTTCATTGTCCTGTGCTCGTTCATTGAATATTGCACCTTGTATGCGGTCCTCGTCTGTAACCCTTGTATTGATTATCCGTGCATCCTGTCTCTAGTTCTGGTCTTGGTGAGTTAGTCTAGTCTTGTCCTTAGTGTTTGTTTTCTCAGTTTAGTTAGTCCGTGTCCTGATTATTTCTTATCTTGTCTTGTTTTACCCCCTTGTGGGTTTTTGTTTTGTGTTTATTGTATAATAAAATCTCTGTTAACCCCGTCATCCCCGTGTCTGCGTGTCTGCCTGCACTTGGGTTCTCTCCCTCTGTGATTCATGACATCAAATGAGAGTGTAATAGTTGAGACACATGAAGAGTCTGGAGGTGTGAATGGATGTAGGTGGGATAATCTGGATGTGATGAGAAATGTTTGAGATGATATTGAGATCTTCAATGAGCTCAGTTTGACACGTCTCTTCTCAAACTCTCATGACCGACACATTTGTGACTCTCAGGAGAATCATCTGAGCTTTTCCATTTGGTCTTCATTTAATCTCATCGATGAGAAATAATTGAGTTATGAATAAACATCTTTGTCCGTGTGCAGATCTGTGTTGTTGTTTGTATAGATCATTCTGGTATTTGGAAGCTTCATTGTGAACTAAAGCTGACCTGGAGTCAGGTGAGATTGTGTATCAGTTTTTGTGTAGTGGATTTAGCTGAACAGCAAATGAACTCAAGTCTCCCGCGAGTGTCAAGAAAGACCCCGGTGATCTCACATCTGTCTCCTCTCGAGATCTCCTCATGTGTCCAGCTCAGATTTGACCCAAAGAGAGAGATTTTTAAAGCTTCTCACATTCGACTCATGTGTCATTGTAGAGTTTTAAAGGAAAACCAAAATAAAGATTCTGTCGTCATTTACTCGCCTTGGAGTTCAAATATGTATAATTGTTTTTGTTTGGTTGAACATAGAGAAAGATATTTGGAAGAATACTTATAACCAAAGAGATATTGGACCCCATTGACTACCATATAGTAGGAAAAATGACTTTATATGTTGAAGAATGAAGGATAACAAACAGTTTTGTGTCATTTTCCCTACTATGGGAGTCAAAGGGGTCTAAGAACTCTTCAAGCATTGGTCCAAATATTTTTCTCCGTCAACCAAACAAAGAAATTCACACAGATGTGGAACAACTAGAGAGTCATTTGTGACTGTATTTCCATTTTTGGGGGTATTGCACTATTAAAAAAAGGTTCTTTGATGCCATAGAAGAACCTTTAGCATCTGAAGTTAACATCTGTTTCAAAAACTGTTCTTTAGGTCATAAAAAAGTAAGAAAGAGCTGGTTCTTTAAAAACCTTTGACTGAACGCTTCTTTGTGGAAAAACCTTTGTGTCCCTTTAAAGAGCCATCTCTGAACGGTGAAGTATTTATTTAGGTCATTTTATTTGTGTCATTTTTGTGTATGATCATCATTGTGAGATCAGGATTTCATTAGGAATGTAAATGAATCTTCATGAGTGAGTTTGTGTTTGTGGTGAACGCCACCTGTGCATTAGTCACTTCTGACAGCTCACTACACACGTGACACACACACACACACACACACACATGTGATGGTAAAGCATCCAGAAATGGAGTTGTAAGCAGATCCGGTGCGTGACAGAAGCAGCACTTTCTGTTCTTGTGTCTTTTTGTTCAGACCAATCTCTCCGTCTGGAGGCCAAAGCAAGTGATTTTATATCTTTATATTCTGCCCTTTCTCACTGTAAACTCATCCCCGGTTCATTCTGGGAAATGGCAACAGATGAAGAGATGATATTACCGATACGATTAGTGTCTGGATTTTTCGAAAACTCTTTTCTCGAGAGTGTACAGCTTCAGAGGCGGTCTGAAAACAGGCCAAACTTTTATAAATGAAAAAGTTAAATCTTGTGTTATTCTGCATGACCATTTTTCCATTCTGCACAGCAAACGGGCCGTGAAACAGCAGACGGCAGACAGGGAATAAGGACGCCGGAGGCTGGCGGTGTGTTTGGCAGAATGTTGTAAATTGTCCTGTCAGTGTACGGTATAATGCAACGCTCCAAACTACATTTTCCTAGCTAATGTATTCCTTTATGTGTTCTTATCCTGCGCTTTATTATTTATCAACATATTGGAGAAAAAGCCTTTTGCTGTCATATGATAAGAGCGTGACTTTATGAAGATCTTTATTCATAGAAAAACTGAGAGAAGCCCCCTGCGCTGTAATGTATTTTAAGGTGTTTGTACGAATTCTTAATAGTAATGAACTTCTGCGAGATCAGGTTATATTTTCTCACATGAGCTGAACGTCACATTCACGTTTTGATGTTCGATTCTGTCTTTTATATTCTACGAACAGTTTTCCCACTCGTCTTTGATTTGTGGCTTGTTTGTTTTGATTTGCACTCGACTCACACGTTCCTTTCCAACTGATCCGCTTTGATTTACTCGTGGCTTTACTGATTTGCCTTTCCATCCCCTCTTTCTTTTTTCCTCCCATCGCTTTCAACGCTTCTCCTCTCCAGCTGGGTTTGTGAAGTCGCCCATGTCCGAGACAAAACTCACCGGAGACGCCTTTGAGCTCTACTGCGACGTGGTCGGGAATCCGGTGCCGGAGATCCAGTGGTGGTACGCCGATATTAACCGGGCGGATTCCTTCAAGCAGCTGTGGGACGGCGCTCGCAAGAGGCGGGTGTCCATCAACACGGCGTCCGGCGCCAACGGGGTCAGCGTGCTGGCCATCTCTCGCCTCACGCTGGAGGACGCCGGAGTCTACGAGTGCCGGGCCAGCAATGACCCGCGACGCAACGACCTTCGCCAAAACCCGTCCATCACCTGGATCCGAACCCAAGCCACCATATCCGTACTGCAGAGTGAGTGGCTCTATGTCCTGTAGTATCTGTAGATGATGAAACACCTCCTGACCGCTGAACGTCTCCTGTAAAAAACTCTTCATCCTCCACTGACAAATAAAGCTCAGATTATGTTTCTTGCATGAGCTTCTTAGCATTCAGAGGTGTTCGTATGTAAAGTGTGCTTCTGCTTTCAATAAACACTGATAAAAACAACATCAATGTTTTATCAACTCTAAACCCTTTTATACATCAACGGCTTTAGACGAAATCAAGTCTCATTCAATTGACTGATGTGATTCTGAAAGATTTTATTTAATGCTTCACATTTATTTCACACATAAACAAAAACTTTAAATTATGTTTAGTTAACATTTTCATTAAGTTAATGTTATTTCTCAATCTTTAAAATGTTTAACTAATGATGAAAGAATATTGTTGAAGATATATAATGTTTAGCAATGGCGATGTTAATAAAATGCTCTTCTAACGTTACTACAAGAGAACGTTCCCTGTTAGCTGTCTTCATCCTTGAGTGCTGGGAAAGTAAGAGGGTTTACATTTTATAATGTTGATCTTGTATGCTTCAGTGTGCATCCAAATACTGTTTATAAAAACACACATACTGTCATACGGACATCTATGAATACGACTATGTTGAAAGTTTTGTATTTGTTTTCCTGATTTGTATGTTTTTTGTTGAATTTGAGGACTCGCTGATTTTATTTCAGTCTGTCCTGATGCCTCTGAGATTGTGGATGAACACAAACCCAGACTCTCAGAAAACTGTCAAACCTCCAGTCTCTGTCTCTGTCTCACCACCCCCCCCCCCCCCATCCTGCCTGTTCTGTACTTCCTGTGTTACTTCCTGTTTCTCGTGACTTTGTTTCGTATTGCATATGGATATTATTTACTCTGGATCTTTTGTATGTTTTTGTTTTGTGCGTTGCTTCAAAGCCTGGTGTTGGTCGTGCGTCTCCTTTGAAGTCCTGCTGTGTTTTATCTGTGCTTTGCGTCCTTGAACGAGGGTTCATGGGAAGTTGGAAGAAGACACAAGGAAGGGTTATGATGTTAAAGATACAGCCTTATCTCTTGAAAAATGAAAAATGAAAGACGTGAGCCTGCGCCTCGGCGGGTCATCTTGTTATTAAAGCGACCCGTGTGCGGTCAGAGTTTGACCTTGTGTCTTCTTTGCCTTTGCTGTTTGTGTGTGATTCAGTAATGACATTATAGATCTGAGTGAATCAGACTCAGGATTCAGGATATCTGTCCTTGTCTTCTTAAGACGAGAGTAAAAACGTGAGCGATGTATCGGATATTTGCCCGAGGACATTTCCAGCAGAGCTTCATATTCTGTCATTACTGAGAATCAATGTTTCATATTATATACATGTTGCGTGATGCGATCACATGTATATAACAGGCTTTACAAACTGATGGTGTGGAATACAAATGTACAGTTTGTTTATTGGACTGTGTGCTCGTGTAGTGAACTCTCTTCAGTTTCTGTAGTGAGAATATATTTTCATGCCTAAAATGATTTGCCTTTCCTCCCCAACAGCTGTCCTGTCACTCAAGTTATTGACCCATCTTCTTCTTTTTTTTATCCCAGACTGTCACACGAGGATCAGATTCTCTGATTGACCGTTTCTCTCTCTCCTCTCATCAGGTGTCCTCCAAATGACCTTCAGCAGATTTTGCTGATCTCAGTCCAGACATCAGACAGATATACAGTATTTATCTAGTGTTGTGTGTAGACGGAAGTGAATGTAGACGGTGGAGATAGAGAGCGAGGTTTATCAGTAACGGTTTATCCGAGCTGCAGGAGAAGGTGTAAGGAATGCTAATTGGAGCTGCCGGCGGCACACGGCTCTGCTCCTCCCCCCGAGTGGGAATTATATCTGGAGATTTACTGTACAAGCCAATGGCAGGGTGATTATGCCACACACTTCTTTTTACAACTGGGTGATGGTGCGGTTGCTATACGGGAGAACCGCCCGGTAACACATTATCTCGACTCGCATTCACATCCCATTAAACAAGTGAATGTGCAGAGATGTTAAAGTCACCCATGTAACAAGATGGAAAGAAAACCTTTATCTGATGAAAGTGATGCCATTTTACCAGTACACAGAATTTTTTGAAAATTCTTAAATCTAAAAATAATATAGTTGAAAAATAATTAACAATAGTGAGAATGATAATAATTCAAAATGAGGTATATAAAGTATATACGTATCTGCCAGTGGGACAAGAAAAATGATTTCCCTTTTTGAATTGAATAATTTCAATCTTTTTGCATCAGTTCATGTATTTTGAGTTAAGATTAGTTAGGTATTTTTATTAGATTAGATTCAACTATATTGTCATTACACATATACAAGTACAGTGTAACGAAATGTAGTTTAGGTCTAACCAGAAGTGACATTAGCAAGTGCAGGATATACAGTTAGAATAAATACAGAATACAATATTGAGAAAATATTATACAGTAGGTATGTTCTATGAAAATATGACAGTATTTGTACTTTACTGGAAAAATAAAAATAAAATACTATATAAACATTCAATTAAAAGGTTGGTTTTAATTTCAATAAGTTGCACAGAATGTTGAGTTTTCATTTTAAAGCATCACTGCATGTTTCATTGAAGAAATGTTTAGATAAGATGAAGATATATGTGTTTACTGTAGGTCTCTGTGATAACAGTTTGTTTCTAAATCCTCTCTCTCTCTCACACACACACACACACAGGTATACATCAGACAGCAGTGTTTGTAAACTCTTAAACCGTCCGGGATTTGTGTTGATTTCAGAGCCGAAAATCAATGCATCCGATCAGGAGATTTTACAACCCAAAACACCACAGCAGACGTCCATCATTCTTCAGTGTAACCTCACCAACTCGCACAGCGCCCATCAGGACACCTTCTGGATGAAGAACGGCCAAGAGATTTACAACACCCGGACACAGAGCAAAAACACAGAACACAAGTGAGAGTGAATGAGATTAAACACTGTCGAGAAGTTCAAATCAACATTCGGTCTTCATTTGTTCTCGTGTGTTTGTAAATCTGTACGGAGGTCTTTCTTTAATGGAACACAACAGAAGATATTTTGAGAAATGTCTCAGTTGTTTTGTGTTCACACACTGGAAGTCAATGGAGTTCAGTGTTTTTTGATTATCCACATTCTTCAAAATAACTTCTTTTGTGTTCTGCGCAAGAAAGAAACTCGTGCAGATTTGAAATGAAAGGACGAGTAGATGAATACTTCAAATGTGCTCTGAGACTGAACTTTTGAAAGAGTGTTGGTGTATTGTCATGAATCGCCCTCACCAGATCTCTCAGAAAGTGTCTTGAGCGCATGAGAGTGATGTGTTGAGGGGCGATCTGCTGTCAGACTGGATGTCACGGGCCTGTAGAGACACATCACAGCGCTGTATGCCTGAAGCCCCTGTCCCTCCTCAAATCTCTATTCTCACAATGCTTTCTAGATTATTCAAAACAACCGTCTTTAGCCCATTAAAGGGTTCACGCATAAATCTGTCATTGTTTACTCGCCCTCATGTCGTTCTAAACCTGTTTACATTTCTGCGTTCTGATGAACACAAAGGAAGATATTTGTAAGAATGTCAGTTACCAAACAGATCTGTCATAGCAGGGAAAATAAATATGGATTTGGAACAACCCGAGGGAGAGTAAATGATGACAGAATTCTTAGTTTGTCTCTTTCACCTGATGATGATGTCCGGATGAGACCGATGGTATGTAAGACGAGATTTTATTCTTGTCCTGATTTGAATAGGCGGCCGATGTGAGTTTACAGTAAAGATGTTCACGTCTGTGTTTTGTAGGTTGAGTAAACCGCGAGCGGACGACTCTGGTGAATACATGTGTGTTTACACTTTTAAACTGGCTCCTAATGCCAACGCTTCCATTGAGGTCAAAGGTAAGAAATCCTTTAAGACATCACCAGTCACTTTAAAAACTCATCGACACTAATGAGACGTAAACCAGGCGGAGCTTTTCTTCACCTTACAATGAACTCACCTGAGTCATTTACCGTAGTAAATACAGATCACAGCCATGTACACGACACAGATTCTGCTGTCATTCTGAGCTCACATTTCTCAAGTCTGCTATCAAGAGTCAATGTTATTATCATCTCATCAAATAGACTCTTTACTCTCAAACATACTCTTCATATGTTTAGACCGTTATACTCTCTCTTTCATTTCTCTTGAGCAGTTTTAGGAGGAGATTACCATTGCATAATTGAAATATATATAATAGATGATCTTCTGTACTGTATATGAGATTAAATCTGTACAGCAGTGCATGATTCCCTCAAACCCTTGAGACCGACAGCGTGTGATCTGGCCTGCGTGTTCCTCACAGTTAAGCCAATTTGTTTTGACAGCGGCGTCAGTCGCACTGAGCATGCCCGGAACTCTCTGAAAGCGTCTCTTGGTTACGTAACGTGATGATGTCGCTCTGCCCGCAGCCTGTGAGATGACAGCGTTCAGCTCCCATGTGCCGCAATCTCTGTTCCACCTGAAACACACCACCATGAACCGCAACCCCCCTCCCACCCGCCGTCTTCTCATTGTTCCTGTTCTTGGTTTGCAAGAGTCATAAAGCAGGCAAAACATGCCCGGGTCACACATTAATCCTACAACAGATACTATAAACACGTCAGAATTATATCTTTTGGTCACATTACAATTCATTAGATCATAACGGTGACATCATCTCTCTGTCTCTCTCTCTCTCTCTCTTTCTCTCCTTCTCTCTCTCTCTCTCTCTCTCTCTCTCTCTCTCTCTCTCTCTCTCTCTCTCTCTCTGTCTCTCTCTCTCTCTGTCAGAGGCGACAGATGGAGGCTTGTGTGTGGTGGGATTAAGTCTCTGGATTCGCTCCCAGTGTTTCTAATGGCAGGACTTTACCGTCCACTATCATAATCTGCCCTGAGCGTACAAGCTTTATCCTCACATTTTTGACTTCTTTTCTCAATCTGATTTGATTTAGTTGAAATTAAATCACCTCCTCGACATCACGTCAGGTGAAATCATACGCCGGCAGCACCTTCACGCGTGTTTATATTTAGAAACGGGTTATTATTGAAGGATGTTCAGTAGATTCATCCTCTACAACATCAAGAGAATAAGACCTTTCCTATCTGAGCATGCAGCACAAGTTCTTGTCCTGTCCCTTATCTTCACTCGCTAATGCAGATTTATGTACCCGGCAGATCCCTGCGCTCTGTCCATCTTTAGGAATTGTCTGAAAACACATCCTTATGTCCTTATGTTGTGCCACTCACAGGCCATGCCCTCCCCACAGGGTTGTACTTTTAGCAAGCTTCAGAGGAACATTATATCGCAGCATATAATTGTCAACCTGTTGTTTTTGTTGTGACTGTGTGACCGTACAGCATCATGACACCTTACATTCCTCAAGGGGAAAAATCAAACATATTTAAGATCATTTGAAAAGCTCGCGCAAAACAAAAGAGACCGTACAGAACACTGACCTGCTTAGTTTATTGACAGTTGAACATAGACTTGTATGACAAATGAATAAAGAGATGCAATGCCACTGCTATTATAAGAATTATATTAATTTATTAGAATTTACATTTTGTAAATCTGTTTATCTGTTTGCATACGGTAGCGCTTCAAAAATATACTTTACAAATCCATTTGTGTGAATTAAGCTTGTCAATCGACGTCACGGCTCATTGCATGCCGGGGGAGCGCCGCCATCTTTGGAGGTTGTTAACATGATATATTTTCCTCGATGTGATTTCCTTCGCGTTGTCGGAAAACAAAATAATTGTCTAGTTTCTGTCCTGAATGACTGTGAGACTTGCTGTTGCAGTTTATAACGCAGCACAACCGACCCGCCATGTTTATGTCTTCTTGGTCAAACGATGTTGAACTGAACTCACTAGCAGAAAAGAGTCGCTTCCACCTACATACTGTATATGGGCGCGACACCCAGCATGCAACACAGCGTGATGTCAGCGCCACATTCTCTATAGTTGGTTCGTAGTTATGCCCCCTTATGATTTTACCATCTCTCCTCAGTCATCCTGGTGCCATCTGTCGTACAGGGCTTTCTTTAACCACATATATTGTGTCTCAGTGGTTAGAGCATTGTGCTAGCAACGCCAAGGTCATGGGTTCGATCCCAGGGGATCGCACATAGTCAGAAGCAAAAGTGTACAGTACAATGCAACGTAAGTCGCTTTGGATAAAAGCGTCTGCCAAATCAATAAATGTAAATGTAAATTTGTTCTGGTACGACCGTGGGTTCCGGTCACAATCACATCTGCTGCTGGTTTCTTTGGGTTTGGGTTACGCAAGCGCTTTCCGTTCAGACCAAATGAGATGTCCCCACAAATAGCCACGTGAAAGAGCTCTCAGCATCCCGACACTGTCACTGATCCCAGCTCAGCATTGATCCCACACTTCCCATGGCCATCAGTATTGGAAATCAGGCAGCGCTGATAGAGAGAATACAGAGAGGACCTGTGAATGAGGATGATGCTGAGCTGAGCTCCCGCCTGCTTTTCTGCTGTCACACACACACGCACGGACGCACACACACACACACACACACAGTGCAGTTGGTAATTATAGCTGGTGATGTCGGCTAAACTCCAATCCACACCCTCACAATCCCTCACGTCTCTCTCTCGGCTTCATTTCATCCCGTATTAATTGCACGGATGGATTTACTGCATTTTTGTAGATTAATAACAGACTGCAGAGAAGGTGCCGTGTGTGTGTGTGTGCTGTCATATGCAGGATTTCTTGGTTTGGGATCATATTCATGTGCAGGGGTTTCTGACGGTTGCGTATTATCTGCTGAAGGTTGGTGAATCAGCACATGTGAGAAGGTTAACCTGAATGATTCTCTTCTCTGGGTTTTATGTGAAGGAAGTCTCAGTTCTGCCACACTTTTACATCCTACGGGTTCATGTGGTCTGTCAGATCATCCGAGCATTATAGTTGTGTCTATTTTCTCATTCTCATGTCCAGACGGATCTGACAGGAATGCAGAACTATTTTGTGAGACGGCTAATTTGTATAATTTAGGGAAGTCAAACGATTAACGACAATCCAGTTTGTGTTTACATAATATAAGTCTGTGTATTCTGTGCATATTCATTTTGTATTTTAAAATGACATACACGTATATACAGTATATTTAGTATTTACTTTATTTGCCAGTAATTAAAATGATACGTTTATTAGGGATGGGAGTCAAAAATGAATTCCAATTTGCAATCTATAGTATTTGCATTAAAAAGCACAGCAACCAGAAATGAACCATAGTTTCATTATAGTTACAACAGTTTAACCATGACGTAATACGAATCGTAATAAATCAGAAAAACATGGTTCTATGTGTATATATACACGAAACTGTGCTCATAAATATCAATAAGCAGGGTAAATGACTATACAGGTTGATATCTTAATGTTGTACTTCAACTGTAGAATTGAAACTGGGAATCGATAAGAATCGAAATCAGTGAGCAGAATCGTAATTGGAATCAAATTCAAACGATTCCCAACCCTAATGTTTATTCATTTTTATATTGTATATTAAACATACCTATGTATGTGTTTTTATTTATAAACAAAAAGAACATGCACGGTGCCCAGACATATGTTATGTAAACACAAACTTTTATTCTGGATGCAATTAATCATTTGACAGGTCTAGTAAACATTTGTGAACTGTACAAAAATGTATGATTATAAAAAACAGCAATAAAGAAACCTCACTCCTAAACCTGGATCCTACTGAAACACAAATGAGTTCAGATGAATTATGAATTTATCCTGAAAAATAGATGAGATGATGTTGGTTCAACCGGTACGCTTTTTATATTCTGTGTGAAATGACACTTTTGGTTGAACTCTTTGTTTAACTTCATGTATTGTGACCTGCAGATAAAATGATGTCAGAAACATCACATCACATGACCTAAAATATAAACAGAATGTCAAGACGTGATAAAACGAGCTTTGAACGAGAGAGAATAACTAGACATGCGGGCCGAAAAGCACAAACAAGAACAAACATTGTTTTGTGTTTTCTTTCAGCTGCGCCAGAAATCACCGGACACAAACGCAGCGAGAACAAGAAAGAAGGAGAGAGTGCCATGATGTACTGCAGGTCGGTCGGGTACCCACATCCCGCGTGGACATGGCGTAGAAAAGTGGGCCGCTCGTCCTACATCGTGAGTACATGAAACACACGCAAAGTCCTGCTGCACTTTACATGTCACTATCAATGTTCTTTACTGGTGAAGCGTGTCATCTTTACCATGTCTCAGTTTAATATTCAAACACAAATTCATATTAATAATCACGTACTGTCTGTCAGAAAAGATCAATTTACCTTAATAAAAAATTAAATCAACAACAACAATAGTCAAGATACTTCGACTGACAATTCAAATCTAGACTAAAAATAAGAAAGTAAAAAAGCGTTCAGTGTGCTCTTTACAGTGCATACTTCTCAGAAACATACTTTATATACAACATACAGTAGGACTTTAAGTGTGTTACAGTATACTTTAAAGTGCACTTTAATCAGCTACAAACTAGACCAATTTAGTCCCAAGTGACATTGTACACTTTACATTAGCACTTACTGCATAAAGTATACTTTAAAATATACTTCAACTTGAAGTATACTTGCTTTATCTGTATCTCATTAATTGTGCTCCTCACATGAATTTATTTGGTTTTATTACACGGCTCGTTGGAATGCTTGATTCTGATTGGCCAGTCACAACATTTGCAGCTTTAATATGTAGGGGGTGATGTACAGGCAGCCGGAGGTTCTCGCAGAAATCAAATGTCACAAACAGGCAGTTTGGTTTAGTCATTTGTAAATACAATGTCATAGAAGTTATTTAAAGGCATATTTATATTTCATTCGTCAAAAAGAAAACAACTGTCAAAACGATTTGCTGCATCCGTTCATTCATGTTCTTAAAATGTTGTGTAGGACATAGACAACACAACCGGCCGGTTCTTCATCATGAACAGAGAGAATTACACAGAACTGAGCGTCATTAATCTGGACATCAGCACAGATCCCGGCGAGTACGCCTGCAACGCCTCCAACGTCATCGGATCAAAAGAAATCGTCACCATCCTGCGTGTGCGGAGTCACCTCGCCCCGCTGTGGCCCTTCCTGGGCGTCCTGGCAGAAATCATCATTCTGGTGGTCATTATTGTGGTTTATGAGAAGCGCAAGAGGCCGGACGAGGTTATGGACGGTAAGTGTCATGATCTGTGTTTCTTCAGCGGTCTGTGGGGTTGAAATTGCTTCCATTGTTTACCTCCTTTATGAGTCGCTTTGGATAAACACGTTTTGGATAAACGTTGTCCAGTCAAAATATCTGTGCGTCCTTTAAAAAGATCAACATGTTTCAGCAGCAAATACACGTCGACTTGTTACATATTAGATTATAATTTAAATTTAAAAAACGTTTTTTGAAATGTTACCGCATGGTCTTGATCTAATGCAAGGACATATGTCTTGTCCCAGATGAAAATGTTATTGCTCAGATGTTTCTCTTTCATAGCTTATGAGATTTGATGGAGTTCTCATTTGTGTCTCAGATGTTTCTCCTAAAATAAAATAAAAACAAATGAGAGTGTAATAGTTGAGACACATGAAGAGTCTGAAGGTGTGAATGAATGTAGAACGTAGTGGTGAATTAATCTGGATGCGATGAGAAATGTTTGAGTTGATATTGAGATCTTCACTAATATTGACTTTTGATTGCAGACACGTTGTTGAAGTCTCTTCTCAAACTCTCAAGACATTTGTCCGATTTCTGAGTCTCACACGCTTGACTTCAGCAAAAGTTTAATCTCACTGATCTGAAAGTGATGTCACGTGTGATCTCTCATTGTTCTGCAGGGGTATTGTTTACTGGAAGACTATATTGATGAAGAGGAGGGTTGTGTGAGTGTGTTGGTCTGATGTGATGCATTGGTGCTCTTGTGAAGATTGAAGCCGTCATCAATAATGCATTCAGGAGCAGTGTGCCGTTAGTCAGGGATTCGCAGATCCAGCGCTCAGCATCAGGCTTGATGCACAAGTGAATATTCATGAGGTTTGAGTCAGAGGAGAGCCGATGGGAAACACTGACCTCTATGCTTGACCAGCGGCGAGAGGACAGCAGTAGAATCACATCTGTAAACTCTTAAAGTCAATGAATAATGGATGCGCTCTCGTCTCTAGAAGAGAAAAACGAAATGCGTGTGTTGTCCACCTTATCAGTGAAGATATCGGGTAGCGTTTGTTGATTTAAAGCCAAAGTTCACTAAATAACAAGAATCATGGTGCGTCTCGTGTCGCTCCACAGAGGAGATGAGGACATGATGTGTGGAGGTGAGGAGGTGTTTTTTTCCCTTTCGTTCTGTAACACTTTAGGGACGAGATGGAGAGGACAGGAGATAATCCCAGAGAGTCTGTGGATGTGAACATGTGTGCGTGGAGAGACAGTCAGGCATAACCTCATGTTAATTTGACCTTTCCAGAAGCACAGAAGGGTATCTGAGAGCCAGGGGTGGTCAGCGGCTACCCTTTAAAATCGGCTTCACATTCACTGGATCCTGGAGAGGACCTGGTTAGGCCAGACGGCTGATATTGTTTTAAGCTCTTGTTGAAGTCGTTCTGGAGTCGTTTAATGGTGCTTTGTGAAATAAAGGTCACAGGAATAAGAAAGAGTAAAAAATGATCTGAGAACAGTCATTATGGAGATGTAAGGTGTGCTGATGTTTCCCACATGTATTCCCAACAGACGCCACCCTGTATTTCCGTCCTTTCGAATATCCAGTTTTATATATAAAAATAGACAAAAAATGTCACAGCAGAAGTGAAATGGGCGACAGAGAAATGTTGATATTACCGGACGCTTTCTGTGAACACGCACAGTATCTGTCCAGGTCACGGTGAGATGTCGTCTTAAATAAACCACCTGCTGTTCGACAAAACACAGGAGAGTTCGGGAGAAATAAAGCACTTTTGTTTGTTCAAATTCAATAACTCTTGTACTTAAGTGAATTAACTACAGATACTTACCTTCCTAACTTTATTAAACGTTTTATAGATTTTAAGTTGAGCGTGAGGGCCTCTAACAGAATCATTTTTTATTGAATGGGTTAAATGAAATCACAGGTTAACTTTGTTTTCTTCCTCATCATGTGATGTCGTGTACTTTGTTGTCGGTGAGCCTCAGAACGTGTTTATTTGGGCTTTGACGTTGACAAACGCTGTTTTAATCGTCTGAGAATATAAAAACCTTTCAGATGTTTGCAGTGATGATCTGCTCGTGTTCAGATGTGTGTGTGTGTGTGTGTGTGTGAGTTTTGAGGGGATTAACTGGTCAAGGTATAGAAAATAATCTGACGACTCAACATTTGTTTTATCTTTCACATCTTCTGTAATGAGGTCAGTGTCATAACAACACATCCAGGTCATATTTAATCTACAAATAACGAAAATTTTATTCATTCATCATATATAGACAATGAAGTATAAAGGATTTTACTGATTCAAAACATTTGGCATTTCTTTCTTTCTTTCTTAGATTTGTTTGGTGAAATTTAACGCAGATATGCTGTAGTGTTTTAGACATATTCATCCCGACGCCTTCATTTCTCATTATTTAGTTACATCTGGTCTTGTCTTTTACAGAAATAAAAAAACCTACTTTTGACATGTAATGACTATAAAACAGATGCACAGAAACACAGTTTATTATTTCGGATTTCACTGAACATCTCGTTCATGTCTGTCTGTTTGAATTCATCGGTGTCACCTAAAGGTCTCCAGAACAACAAAGCGAGCGCTGAGAGAGCGTGTGGTGTATGAACGCTGTGTTCTCTTCTGTGGTGTGGGAGGATTTTCTCAGGAGAGGGGCTGATGGAGATGGGTGGGGCAGATTAAGGTCGATTATTTCTGTTTTATCAACAGAATCAGAGAAGAGGACATCATGCCATGACGCACAATACACAAATCCTCATGTCAGGATTTTAGGTTTTCACTATTGTTGTCTTTTGGATTTCAAGACTCGAGTCTTACAGTCGGGTCAGCAGTTCACATTTGTATTTGCTCGTACAATATTACCATCAGCTCCACCCATGGAAATAATGTTGTTTTTTAAATGACAGAAATATCAATATTTTCAATATTTGGGATTCTTCATAGCCACATGCACAAAGGTTTTCATTTGCAGAAAAGTTGAATAATTCTAGCGTTGAACATGAATGTCATTAAACTCCATAATGCTTTATATCATCATCTTCATCTTGCTGTTAAGTGCTGTGAGTTGAGGAGGAGGTTAACTCAAGAGCTCATTTATGTGAGAGATGTATAATTGATATTGTGTGTGTCAGGATGAAAGGACATCACGCACACAACAAACAAAACACTCCATCCGTCTGTGAAACAAACAATAACTTAAGGTTGGTTATTTAGCTGAAAGTACCTTAGTGAAGAAATATGAACATTTACATGTTTACTAGAAAAGCCTGAAATAATAATAAAAGAATAATTGACTATAATAATAATGACTTACTGTAACCATAAACTGATGAAGAGCCAGTTTAGTGTTGTGAAATATTAAGTGTAATATTGTGTGTTTTTTCTTTCATGTCTTGCTGTGTGAATCTGATGAAGATGATGATCCAGTTGCACCGATGTAAGAATCAGGATTTTCACTCAAAAACACACGTTTATTTAAAGAGTTTATTCCATAAACATATCTATGACTTTTGTGCTGTGACGCTTCAATGTTTTTATTCATCGTGGATAGTAAAACAAACTCAACGAACAATCACAAGGACAAAAACGTGCGACACCGGAACACAAACTGAGCTGACGGACCAACAATGTTGCAAAACGCTGAAGGTACGAAATGACCATAAATTCTCAGTTAATCATTTTCAAGCATGTTTTAACAAACACAACATGCACGTTTCCCCGCAGAAAACAAGTTCACAGAGTCCTTCCCATTTCTGGTTTCCAGATGACTAACCACATATCCCGAGCACACGGACATATCCAAGGCGAGGAGCAGCTCCTGGCGTTTTTCAGCGACACATATCCTGCCACACGTGATGAAACAAACGACAACAACAGCAGCAGCATCATTACACACAGGCAGAAATAAACAATACAGACTGTCTTGAGTTTGCCTCTGTCAGACTGATGTTGTGTGTGGACGCTGACAGAATCATTCTGAAGGTAACAACCATTTATTCCACGTGTTGTTACCGTCGTCGCGTTCCTCTCTGTTCTCATGCCCTCCTGCTGCACTAAGTCCTTTTCATATCTACATGTCGTTCTCGAATGCATGCAATAACATAATCGAATAAGATTCAAATATTGTTTTTCTATTGTTACTTTGTGGCGTTGCATCTAAAATAACCAGTGTGTGTTTGTGTTTGTTTGGTTGAGGAGTGCGCGCGCGTGTGTGTTTTTAAAGAAGCTGAGATGGATAAAAGCATTACGAGTCATCGAGATCTTTGTACAGTTTAGCATCCAATAAAACAATACGTAAAGGAGATGTTTTGTCTTGAACTAGAATGCGAGAACCTCGTCGTGAGTGGCAGAACAGTATTTAATCAAAAAGAGCTGATGTTGTATTAACTGAAATGGACATTTATTTTCTAGAGTTATTTAGACGTCTTGTACACGTGGTGCTGTAAGTGATCCAATATTATGATAGCATCTGTAAAAAGGAAAAGAATATATCTTTTTTTTAAACAAACTTTGATGTTTCATGTTTCTTTTTAGAGAGATGATGATGATTCTTGTACAGCATGGCTATAATCCTATGCAATATGTATTCGTATAGACCCACTGACAATTGTAAGGTGGGGCGGGTTTAATTTCAGAGATTTAAAGCTTTAAAGGGACAGGAACATATGGGTGCTTCGCATTGGAAATGCACTGTTGTAGTTGCATGACGACTTTTGAACAATAAAACATGTCAGTGTGTGTCACCACGACAATGGACCAACATGCGGGAGGAAGCAGGTGGAGATAAAGCCATTACAGAATATGTGAAACCAACCGTTTCCTTTTTCAAAATAAAGACCCTGAAATATTACAGACGTGTCTGTGTTATTCTGAACGAATGGTGAGATGTTTTCTTAACTATATTCAAATGAATTTTGGCCTTAAAAATGTCATCGGGCAGTTTTCAGTGTGATGCAGATGACCTACATTTGATCAAATGTACAGCACACAAAAGAACACAGCGTTCAGTGTCCCATGATGCAATGCACTCGGCCTTCCGCGTGACGGATGAACCAGAAGTAATATCAGTTGCTATTTTGAACATTCAGCACTAAGTCGTTCCCCTTCATATGCACTAGCCTAAACTATTAAAATTCTTAGATACTACAGTAAATAGTGGTAAAGTGCATAGTACTACACTTACTATAGTAAATACAGAAGTATACTGCACTATTTAATTAATGAGTTCCAGCTTAGCAATGGACCTCAAACAGGAAATGATTTTACCTCATTCTTGAACGATCTCTCCGAGCTTTTTCTCCACCTCCTCAACAAAAGCCGGAAAGCTTGAGTCTAGCAGACAGAGACGCAGTAGCTGCTCCAGGTCTCCAGGAGGCAGTGTGGACTGATGATACGCCGCCGGTAGAGACATCTTACTCACACCCAGGAAATACTGAAGAGAATGAGCATGAGAAAGGTCAAATCTCAGAGGTCAAATGAAAATGTCACTGGTCACAGCATGTAATTCAGTGACTCCACACGGGAGCACATGAACACAAGGAGAGAAGATCTCAATCGCCACGTGTATTCTGTGACCTTGAAAACCATTCAAATCCAGGCGTACCTGAGAAAGCTGTTTGATTGACAGTGATTCCATAGAAAGGACGGGGGCCGCCTGTGGCTCATCGTCTTTAGGGGTCTGGAACAGAAATAGAGCCATTCATTACAGTGTCGGGACACACACCAAGGGCCCTACCGGACGATCAATACTCTCATTACTAATTGAACGTCTTCACCTCCTGCCATCTTTCATTCCTGCTGCCGGGTCTGCTGTCACCAATAGTATTTAACAAAAACCCTTTGCTTTGTGCTCCGTGCGTTCACAAGATTTAGAGCCTCGGGCGAGCGTATTTACACAAATAAAAACACTCGGGATCGGGGTGGGATTATCCATACCCTGTTCAGCTCCTATTTAATATCATTATGTAACAACAGTACCATCTAGAGGACAAAACTCCAATTCTGATGAATGAGTGCAGTTTTATTGTGTGTAATATGCTACAAAAATTAACTTGCTCAAATTTTCTCACATTTTAGAATAATAGTTAACTCATCAAAACAATCAAATACCGCAAATGTATTTTTCGGGGAAGTAAAATCAAAACTATATGTTAGATTTGAGTCAGTCCTTGTGTAGAATCTGCAAGAACGTTCTCTTGTATTTTTTTACACAGCTTCTTGAGGTCTTACCCGGTTTCAAAAGCATTTTTATTAAATAATGAATTAAATTGAAAGAAACTAATGTGTTTGAACAATTCTTTCCTTGTCTACACACATTCAAGCATATGCCTTCTGGTAAAAGGTTTAAAGGGAAACATATCAGTCGAGTTACCCTAAACCTCTGAACAGTTTTTATTTACAATCTTTATATAAATGTGATAAGGACATTTCTGTGGATGTAGCCGAGGCTGTTGGACAGGAGAATATGTGAAATAAAGCCCTGCGGACATTATTCATTTCTGAATATTCTGCTTCACTTAGATGTCACATAAGAGAAGTTGAACGCATTGTGAATGTTGTTTAATGCTATATATACCTCGATGTGCGTATATCTGGTATAGCTACACACTTTCAGTGATGCCGGGGAAGCGAGTTATAATGCTACAAGCATTTTTACAGTAGGTTTGTATATTTTACAATTTAAAACGACATTTTACACACTAGAGAGTGATTCTGGACAGGTGGGTATAGAACTCAATATGTATACAGTATGCACTTATGAATGTGTGTTTCTCATCACAGGTCGTACAGTTTTCACACCTGCGGCTCTTGTGTGGAGGGTCCAGGCTCTTCAGGGTTGGATTTATCATCAGATGAACGTGTGGTCATGTGTTCTTGAACAGGTACATAATCCTTCAGCCTCTGGACTGCTTCAGCACAGAAATCTGCAGCTTCTGCGCGGCTGCTGCCATCAAACTGCAGTCTGATCAAACGACTCTCCCCCTAACACACAACACAAACACGTCTCTGTGATCTGATCTACAGTTATACTCACTGACATCAGACCCTAAAGGGAATAAAGGGAAGGTGTGCCTTTTTATAATCCTCAATGATACTTGGAGCCATGGTGTACATTCCTAAATATACTGTATGTCAGGTTGTTTTTTACCGCCACAAAATATTTATTAGAGACATTTTTATTTGATTAAAAACTCATCCGTGTTCTTGGTGAATTTGATACGTTTCTGTTCATAAAAACATGTTAGAGATGAGAAACTTCGCTTAATTAATAAACGGCTGAGTTTGTCATTGAGCTGTACATTGAAGGTCGTTCTCTTTTTAATTTGCACATTTAAATTGTTTATTATTCAAGGAAAAGAGGCGGAGTCTGCCTTCAAGCAACACACACAAAATAACCCATGACACATAAACTGTTGAGTTTATACAGCATCTGATGGCAGCAGTTAAAGCCGCAGAAACACAGTTGTTTGATGACTTGAGCTTCTCACCTTTACTGTAACGTTGAACAGCAGGCTGTCTGATTTGTGCTGGACTTTCAGGAAGCTTTGTGAATTAAGTAGAGAAAAGCCCTCCTGTAAACATGCAAGACGACAGGATTACACAAAACCATCATTAGTCAGGAACTCATATAATGTGATTATATCAGGATGCAAACACAAGACATAACTGTAGTATCACCATGTCATGTCTCTAAGAGTCTGTTTGGTTGTGCATGTTAACAAAACGAAACCATAATCTGAATTTTTTACATAGTATAATTTCACTACAGATGGGTGGTCGGATATTATGCGTATTTGGCGTGCTGTCCGGGGAGATTCCTCCATACTCTGAGAGCCCGGCCCTTGTCCAGGGGTGTGTGCCCAGACTCGTTCCCCCCCTGTTTTGCTGGGTAATAAAAAGGCTGATGGTGAGGAGTTGGGGTGGAGGAGGGATGCTGCGTAAATGTAGAAAGAATGTGGAAAATGCGTCTTGTCTATTTGTAGGGGTCTTCTCTGGGTGCTTAAATATGATTGGTTATTGGGAGACAGCTGGGTTAGATATCTGCACGTGCTAATCCCGAACTTTGTTAATAAAACATCATAAAGAAGCTTCATCCACTAAAAAGGTTTAATTTGTGGCTGTTATTATGGTTCACAATCAGAAGGGGGCACTACTAACACATCAACCTCTGTCCCTCCGCGGTCCTGTTCTGAAAGATAACAGGACAAATATTAATCTCTCCTCTATAGCACAGACAATATCAACAAATGCTTTAACTAATATTACTAAGTCCAAAAATGTGGATTTCATTCAACTTTAACATGAACGCTATTTGTCATCATTTCTTTAATATTCCCTAGTTGAGCATAAATCTTATAAGTCCAGTCATTATAAAAGAATGAAAGAACAGCATCTCATTGGATCTGTTACATGAACTTTGAGTTCATGGCTTAACCTAAAAATAACGAAAGCCTTTGAAACATTATAAAGAGGTTTTTTCCTCTCTGCAAAAATAAAAAAAAAGGATGGGATTCAAAATATTGTCTTTGCGTGTGAAATATCATATCAGCATTGCACATCGTTTCACTTCTTATCCCCTCGACTCGCACACTGAAAAACTATCTTAAAGAACCCCTGATAAACATAACACAATCTTGAAAGGGCTGATCAGATTATAAACATGTATCCATGACTGAACGCTGCTGTCTGATCCCACAATCACAAGCTGTGTGACGGACGGGCAGGCTGCATTTCTTGGTTCTACATAAAAGCTTAGAATGTGTCTCATTCTCAGACATGATCTCTGACGCCGTGAAGAGCAATTGACTCCATGAGTCCAGGATCAGGGTTTAGTGTTGGGTGCTATCAGAACACTGGCAATACTTGTTTTGGCAATCCCAGAGGGACAGCGACAACCCCAGCGGGTGAGGAAGGGGATTACGCTGTTCTTTCCGGCAGTAAAAAGAAATACGGTCAAGCCCCTGTGATGATGGGCTCAACGCGGGCCGCGGTCTCGTAACCCTGCACTTACAGCCTGATGGGTAAAAGAGTGTTTAAAAAAGGGTCATGGCCAGTATGTGTTTATATCATCTTACCAAAAGATCCTGGCCTTGAGATACCAGCAGATGAGCGGAGTCCAAAATATTAAACTCCAGCTTCTCAGTGCTTTCACTGGAGTCAAATATCTGAAAGAAACACATTTTGTGTATGTTTAGATTCACCCGTTTATTATGTTTCACACATATTGTTATTAGCAGAAGTTTAACAGTGATGTTGAAAGATAAAAGATGCCGAACATGAACCGCAGTCGAACGAAGTCGTTTGTCTGTGTTTTCTTGGCAATCGGCGTGTACGAGCATGATGTAAGAAAATCGTACGGCTGTATCTCTCTTTTATAGATGTGATCAAACTAAATACTCTTGGAAGATACGACGTATGCAATACTATAAGATTAATATGACATTGGCAGAAACTGCGTCTTTAAAGTATTTCTTGAAGTCAAAATTCATTACTTTACCTCATGTTTTATATTTGTCACTAGGTAATATTAAAAGGTTTCTAGGTTTAAAGAATAGTAAATACTGACCATTCAAAGTGAATGTTTGTAAACATATCAACAATAAATTCTCTCCGTAGCCTGAATAAGGCTAAAACTGCAAACCATCTTACTATTCTGAGATTTATTATATACAAACATTTATCAGATATCAGATATAACAGGTAAATATGTGTGAAATTCTCAAAGAATTTTATTTAAACCACATTGTTAAATTGTTTCAGGAAATAATTAACAGAATTTTTCAGACATAATTATACTTGTGTCGTAACAAGTTTGAAGTTTCCGCCCAGGGACCCTCTCACCTTCCACGCGCACCCGCGACCTGAGGCCTTCACTTTACCGTTTGGAAGAAAACGACCGTAGCGTTTCAGCTTCCAAACACACGTTGGGTTTGTCGCCACTGTCGAAATTTCATTGTCTAAACTCTCACTTTCCATTATTTTAGGATTTTAAAGCCGTTAAAGGCAAAAACGAGACAGGAGCTTGCGGAGTTAAGGCTTGTAGTCGCGCACACAGACTGCGCATGCGTCATTATGATTCAAACGATATAAGCTATATTTATTTTACCTTATGTTTAAAATAAATCACAGCATTTAAACAACAATCATAAATATTTATAATGCCTAAACAAGTAACAGGAGGTTTTGTGTCCAATTCATTTTCAATATTTGACCGCAGTCGTGAAATCAGGAAATGACGTCAATACAGCGACAGGTGTCGCATTTACAAGTTCGGGGTTTGTTGTTGTTGTTTTTTATTGCCACAAAGTGCTACATCACATAGACATAGAGAATGAAAGAAAAGAAATACAGAAATTTTTAATGTCTTTTAAAGTATGTTTTCAGAGCTTTTTTGTTTTCCATTTGTTCCAATGTCATGGCATATATTTTAAAAGCCCACTCCTTTCTATGGATAAGATGTTTACCTAATATAATAAATAACTGTATAATGTACTGCTTATTACTTTGCAAATTATAATTTTCAAAATACATTAAAAACACTAATTTCCACCATACTTCCCAATTTTCAATTTACCTATATATAAGTTTCCAAGTCTTTCTCAAATAATCTTGTATAGAAACATGGTCAAACAGATGTAAAATAGTTCCATCCCACAAAATTCACAGATATATGAAATGTCAAGTTTAAACCGTTCTAAAAACAACTTTCAAGTCATTTTGATCAGTAAGAATTACGTTTTAGCAATATATATATATATATATATATATATATATATAGCCTATATATATATATTTATGTTTCTGTTGTTGACAAATACACGGATGTTCTAAGCGGTACCGCAACAAACTGAGCACATTTTTCCAGGACTACCGCACGTCTCTTATCGTCTTTATCGTTTGTATTGATAAATCAACTCTGCGTCATACACTGTAAACCCGGATAAGTAGAATTTACTTAAAAAAATCCAGGTAACTCGTTGCCTTAAAATTTTTAAGTAATGAAGCATTAGTTGAATAAGTGAACTGGACTACGTTCAATGTACTTGAGCCCATAATGGAATGGAATAGAATATTTAAGTTGAATGTACTAATAACCGAGTTACAGTGACTGAAGATACTTAGTTTAAACAATCATTCCCCACCCATTTATTTAACTCGGCTTGTTAAGTAAGCATTACTCCATTACCAATTCAACTAAATTGTATATTCTAACTGCCCCAACTTATTTCTAACTCAAAATATGTCTTTCAATCAATAAAACCATGTAAAATACATAGATACAACTGACACATTAAACTGATCCAATTTTTTTATTGAACATGTCTTTTTTATTAGCAACAAAAGAAACAAAGCCATGACCTAATTCTATTTCCTCACTGATGGCATGAAAAGAAAAAAATATCTTCCTCTTTACCTCCAATCATATTGAATTACACCTCTCTAAATTAGGTTGACAAACTGGCAGGATAAAACTCAGCCCTGCTGAAGACTGGCATCTTAAAAGTTATACTTCAAAACTCAACATTTACTCTTCAAATTTGGTTGACAGACAGCAAGAAAAAACTCAGCCCTGCTGAACACTGGCATCTTACATTTAACATATACAAATAACAAATCTGTACATGGAAAAACAAAAAAGTGTGTGAGAATAACATTAACTAAATAAGCTAACATTAGCTAAATAACAAAAACTTAAAGAGGCATGACAGTAGTTAACTAACAACGAATAAATAAATAAAAAAATCAAGAAATTAAAGCTAACTATGTTAGCTAGTGTGCAACAACTTACAAGGATGTTTGCAGTTCTCTGGCTAGCTGCTGCACCGTCTCAACTTTAGCTGTCTGGAAGCAACAGAGTAAAATGGTTCAGAGCGGACATATTAGCTCGGTATCAATTTAAAAGCATGTAGAGATTGCCTGGCCAGCAGTCTATTGTGTGAACGAGTACGTTACCCGGACACCGGGCGGACTCGAAGTGTACCCAAATAAGACGGTCGCCGGACACGTCGGAGCAAAGCTAAATTTATTTCAGTCAGTCGTAGTCACACAATAGAATCCGCTAACAAGGCAGCGGGTATTAGCGCCAACTTACCGGGACGTTAGATGTTCCGTGCGGAGCTAACGATCGCTGCTTCAGGTGTCAGGCTCAGCTCAACTTGCACTAGCTGTCTGGAAGCGAAATACAATTTCCGTTACGGGCGCTAGCTAACGTTACCAGTGAAGATATTCGTTAGCTAGGAGAGTGTGGGGCAGAGTTAGCTGGATAGCTACCCTGCTAATAACTAGCGAAGTTCATTTTTCAGTTTTTTTTAAATAACTACAGTACTATTGAAATGAAACTTTGATATACATATATATATATCTGATAGATACTTTGAGTTATATCAAAGTATAATTTCTATAGTGTTGTCCCCATGAAAATATATAATAAAATATTTGTACAAATGTGAGGGGTGAACTCACTTTCGTGATATACTGCTAGCTAAGTTACATCAGCAAGCAGTCGGGACTGCAACGGCATGCCAGTGCCAGGTTCCCACTTACCGTTTTGTGGCTGAACTCGGTTTATTCACCGAAGGCTTCTAGCTTCGGTGAATGAACAACGTGCTTGCTGTAACGGCAATTTAGATACAGGTGTATTCCGTCTCAAATTTTGGCGGTTGTGACGTCAATGCGTTGCTATTTGTAAAAGGCAAAACTTGATGATATTGAGTTGTTTGAGCTCAAACACATAATTACAATAAGATAGGCCATTAAAAAGTACAGTTTACTCAGAATTCTTAATTAATGTAAAGAAACAGTAGTACAAACTCAAAAACTTAACTTAACTTAACTTAAAAACACACTTACAATAAGAAAGGACATGAAAAAGTTAAGCTTAATCAGAATTAACTAGTAATGTCAACAAATTAGACACATTTAAGTAATATGAACTCAAGCTGTTTGAGTTGAATCAAAATCTGGGTTTACAGTGTAAAATAAAACTAAATTGATCTTTTGAGGAGAGTCGCGTGAAGGTTAGGTGTTGTCCACCTGAGTGGGTGGGCGGGGCTTCCCCACCGCTTCTATGGCAACCTGATAGATCAGCCTCACCGGGAATATCTCAGATCAGAGCGGCTCTGGACGGCGGTGATGTCGGCGGCTGCTGATGTGATTGACAGCCGGTAAGGATCTTGACGGTCCGTGACCTCCGTTCGTCTCACACGCGATGCTGAGGAGCCTTCAGTCTGTATCTCTCCTATATTCTGGATTACTGAGCAACTGGAGTGTAATGATGACACTGGAGCCACTGGATCCGCGCGAGAGGGCAGGTTTGGGTATCCTGATGGTCGGAGTGATGCGACTCACAGGTGGGCTTTGATCCTCCGGACACGGACACAGAGGGATCTGTGGGAATAACCACATCAGCATCATCACCACACTGGATTCACGTGTCATTGAATTGATCACGCCGCCGTTTCAATGTCATAATGGACAGGTTGCATTCGTCCATGCGTAAAAGGCTCTACAGTTTGCCACACCACAAAGCTGCGATCATGGGTGATGCTGAAGACGCGGACAAGGACACCCGGAGGAAGAGTATCCGAATGAAGCCCCTGCCTTCGCCCACCTCGCCGGGAGGCACCGGGGACACCAAAAGCGCAGAGTCCGCAATCATGGAGACGGACATCGGGAAATCCGCGAAAACCAGCTCCAACGGGGACTGCCGAAGATTCCGAGGCAGCCTTTCGTCCATCACCGGTCGGAACGTCCACGATTCAGATGCAGCGGAGGAGAGGCGTCTGATCACGGACGGTAAGGTGACCCCGGGCGAGGAGAGCCCAACTGGAGCCGCGGACGGCGGCGCGGAGGCCGGGGCGCACGGCGGCGCCGGTGTCGGTCAGCAACAGGATGGCAGCCAGGACCAGCCGGCGGCGGACTTTGTAAAGCTGGAGGGCATCGATCAGATTTTACCGGACGACGAGAGGTATTATCAAGCGGGCTTCATGCACAGGCAGTTGGGGGCGATGCTGCAGCCCGGAGTCAACAAGTTTTCCCTGCGGATGTTTGGGAGCGAGAAGGCGGTGGAGCGGGAACAGGCGCGGGTCAAGTCCGCGGGATTCTGGATAATTCACCCATACAGTGATTTCAGGTAATTTATGTTCATACAACTCATTCTACACCCGGTTGGGTTACATGTTTCCATGTAGGATGACATGACCCCCACTTATTTCTCATATACTGTATGTGTGATCTGATGAAAACGGTGCCAAATATTAAAGATGTAAGTAATGTCCAACAAACAGTACAATAACTGCATTAAACTGAGGTGGATTAAGTGCATTACCGTATTTCTCATGAGTAATAGATTTTCTCACTTTCTTAAAGATCAAGTTGCCAAATTAATTTTTTATATGTTACCGTTTCATATTTTCATAAAATGTACAAGATCTCTAACAAGATATGAAATTTAACTTCAATGATATAACATGAGCATATGCGACGCTTTTCTAAATAATAGTAACCGCAAAACTTAAAAATATAGCAAACTCCTCTAATTCTCAAAGATAAATGAACATTAAACCCTAACAAGTGTTTCTCTTTACTGAAAAACACATAAAACAACACTTCATTAAGAAAATAACTCCTCTGCCTAGGTATCACAACACAACTAATGTATGTAGTGCCAATGTGAATGGATTATGTTACACAAATAAACATGAAAAAATCATGTTGTGACAAAATATTTTAATTAATCAAATTGGACGAGCAGCTAAAATTTTTTTTTCAGTGTATAGCTAACTGTTCAACGCTTGAGTTATCTATTTTATTCATTTGATCAACTAAAAATCACTTCAAATTGTCAGGCAAAGAAGTTTGGTGGCTATTGTTGTGTGTGTAATGCTGAAACCATTTTGCAGGTGATCTGGCCGAATTTCTGCATCTGACTAGAACTGGATTATATGCTTGTATTTTACACAAAGTCCAGCCGTGCACACTGACTCTTTCTTTCTTTCTTTCTTTCTTTCTTTCTTTCTTTCTTTCTTTCTTTCTTTCTTTCTTTCTTTCTTTCTTTCTTTCTTTCTTTCTTTCTTTCTTTCTTTCTTTCTTTCTTTCTTTCTTTCTTTCTTTCTTTCTTTCTTTCTTTCTTTCTTTCTTTCTTTGGACGCTGTGATTGGGTTCCGTTTACACACCGTTTTCATTCATGAATCTGTGGGTCAGTACAGGGAGACACGGCTGATGTTTGTCTTATTTACCTATTGATCCTGTGAGATGCTTTTCTTCTTCTGGACATTATGAGATTGGGTTGAAGGATATAAGGCAGTGTCGGAAAGAACAGATATAATGTTGTTTCATTCTGGTTCCTGCGTGTGTCAGAGAGCCAGAGAGACGGTGTTTGTTTATGTTGACACAAGGACAGTATCTGTGGACTTTATATATTGGTGTTTCTCAGAGATCGTATTGTATTCTGTTGACTTAAACCAGTGTGCCGTGGATCATCTTCACAAATCTTTACATGCCTTAAACCACACAAGTTCATTGTGGCTGTAAGGCTTAAATCTGTTTATTCTCTTTCATTTGGTTTAAATCTGTATGTGAGTCTTTCTTCAACGGAACAAAAAAGAAGATATTTTGAGAAATGTGTCTGAGGTTTCTGTTCATATCATGGAAGGCAATGGGGTTCAGAGTAATTTGATTATCGACATTCTTCAAAATGTATTCTGCAAATGAATGAGCTCATACACGTTTGACCTGACATGATGATGATTTAATGATGAAAGAATGTTCATTTTTGTACCGTATGGGTTAGAATGACATAAGGATGTGCGAGTCATTAAACACAATGACAGGATTTTCAGCGTCTTTAAGCGTGTTAGATCACACATGTCATCCGGGCGTGCTGGTGTGCTTTAGGACCGACACATTGTTACTGTGACTGGGATAATAATATCTGCGTCTCTTTCTCTGAACACAATAGAGTGAATTTCCAGCACTGATTACAGGCCTTATCTTCTCCCTCATATACAGTACCTCCATAATTACCAGCGCAAGGTCACACGCCACAGCATCATTACACAAGATAAAGAACACCAGCGCATTCTTCACATCTGGGGGTCTGGGGAATCTCTTGCTCTCTAACTAAACCTTGTCGTCTTGTTTGCATTCCCGGATTAGCTGGGACATCCGTTGTTTTTGCTGAAATGATTTGTTGAGTGGGTCTAGTCAATATCATTATTGTTTTTGTAGGGTAGGATCTGTGGAAGTTCCTCGCTTATATACTGTATGTTTGAAAGCGTGCGAGTGTGATTTCATGTGCAATGAATATTCATGTTTTTATATTCACAAGGTCTCGTCTCACTTTCTGTCCCACATTTGGCCTGCAGTCATTTGTCAGCAGCATCGTAACTCAAATGAAACCATTTTAAGAGAGTCATATACAGTATGCTAGTATGCGGTGAAACTTATAATGCAATTCTCGAATTAACTTAATTTGATTTCATTTACGCATGTAAGCATAAATTTGTTGAGGCTTTTTGGTGTCTCGTTTGACAAAATGCTAAATGCTCTCAAAGCCACTTAGAATAAAATTCAATGCAAAGTAACGAAAAGAATAAAATGTATGAAAGAAGCAAGACGTCCAAAAGGCTTATTTAAAGCCTCCTGATCATTATAGATTGAAAAATAAGAAAAATGACTTAACATTACTACAAACTAAAGAATACAATAAATAAGATTACAACAACATCAATAACATTTAAAAAGAATAACAATCAAATATGGGGTGAAATGGTGAGTTTTGAATTCATTTTCATTTATTTATTTATATAGCATGAATAAACATAACTAAGGTTGACCAAGGGCTGTACAAGAGTGAAATAAACATAATACACAGTGAATAAATTACAACAGTTGTTCAGAATAAAATCTGAAGATATAATGACTTAAAAGCACGGATAAACAGATGAGCATTTAACTTGGATTTGAAATAATGGACAGAGGATGCAGATCTCACATATAAAGACCATAATCTAGGACCGGCCACTGCAAACGCACCGTAGCCTTTTTTCCAATCTAGATCTTGGATAAGTCAGTGTAATACTATTTACGGATCGCAAACATCTAGTCGACCTATTTACATTAACAAGATCAGATAAATAGGAGGAATTAGTATCAATCTTGTTTTGGCAATTCTGTGGATTTATTACTATTCGTTCAGAATGAACTTTTCTGATGTCTTATGTCGAGAGTCTTCACGTTGAGAGCTTTCCTGTGCTGCATTAAAAGGTTGTCTTGATAGGCAGCTCACTAGTTTTTGGAACCGAGATCATTTAGTACAACGTCCGTCAATGACATCACTCATTCCTCAGGCTGGTGTGTGCTGTGTGTCATTATCTTGTCATGCACTTGAAGTGCAGTACGTGTTGTTGAGCAGAGACAGATGCGGCCCTGACCTCCTCTCGTAACGGGAACGTTCATGTTTTAATTGCATCACCGTGGCCGTGGCTTTTGTTTGCTGTTGTGTAATGGGAATGTAATTAGTGTTTTACCATACGGATGAAAATCAACCTCTGTTTAGCTGCGCTTAAATCCACTGAACCTGCAATTGAAATCCTCAACGCTGCCATTCATCCGTACGCACAGAATAACCGTATCGCTTCAGCTCTTGGACAGAACATACAGGGCAGATCTGATGATGGGCAGAGATTATAATGAGTGAGATCCGCTCTGGATCACACGCTTCATGAGACAGCAAACACATCATTGAAATGTCAAGGACTAGTGAATCTTCAGACGTTTTTAATTGACCTGTAGAAAATGTTTTCAGCGGTCACAGGGAAGAAGTTCATATTGGATTTCTTTCATTTTCATTTTGAACTGACTGTGAAGTATTTGCTTACAAAATTAGATTTTTCAAAAATCAATTTAGCTGTACACTGTAAAGAATTTCTGTAGAAATTACAGTATTACTGCAGCAGTTTGCCAGTCACTTACTGTAAATTTACATTTATGTCATTTACTGGAAACAAGTTGTTCAAAGATAAATGATTATTAAACATTAACAAGTCTTTATCCTTACAGAAAAAAACTGTAAATAACAGCCTCATGCAAAGCATTCTGGGAACCAAAATTGGAAAAAAAACACGTAAAAAGGTTTATGTTATTCTAGCGTTTATTTCTGTAAGGATAAAGACTTGTTAGTGTTTAATGATCATTTATCTCTGAACAAACTGTTGCCAATAAATTACATAAACACGAATCCACAGTAAGTTATTGGCAAATAGCTGCATAACTACGGCAAAAATGTTTTGAAACCAAACTCTTCATATACTGTATAATAAAATACGCTACACGCAGGGTGCAATATGCACACATTGGAAACATGCTATCTGTCATCTTGTCATGTGAGCAGTGGCGGCTGGTGAAAAATATTCTCGGTGGGGCTGTGCCATACTTTTTTGTTTCCGTAACCATCGCAATAAAATTTAACACAAACTGCAGGACAGCAGTGCTCAGTGAAATAGTCAGTAATTATTTAATGCCAATATTAAAAAGTTGAGGCATTCGTACACAAAAACATAAACATCATGATGCACAAACACAAGCCTTTTATTTGCATTTAAACTGAACTTGTAAACAATTGACTATTTCTACATATAAGTAACATCTTTTGGAAAGGCTGTTGGTGCCATTGGTAGTAAATAGGCAACACAATATGCATGCTGTCAGAACAGAGTGGAAAGTGGACAATAACATTAAATTATTATAAAGTTTATAGGAATTCTTACACTGTATAAAGGATGTATAATATAGAAATGGATATCAAGTGGCTGAACTCAAACCTTTGACTGGAAGAATAGCATAAAGTATTTTATGATCAAACTAAATGTAACTAATTGTTAATGTGCTCCAGAACTGCAACAATTAATTGATACAAAACATATATACAGTAATATTAGCAAACACACTATTAACATTTTTTAGAGTACCATATATAACTGAATGATTTTTATGCTAAGGTCAACTATATACAAAGAAACGTGTGTGTGTGTGTGTGTGAAGCTACGGGAGAAGCCGCGCATATACTGCTTCCCTTTTTCGCTAGCCTGCTGTTTGATTGAGAGGTCAGGTTGATCTGGGCCCAGCTCTTTCACCCGAACTTTCTCCGACAAAGTTCTCCTCTCAAACGGATCTTGGAGGAGAGATTTCACCGAGTTAGGGTTGGGTCTTGGAGGAGTAACATCCGCGCTCGCCATTGTCGTTTAGTAAAAATGGCGCCCCTAGAGCCCAGTCCTTATTTTATCAGGGCTTGGGGCGATAAAATGATCGCCCTTCTTGGATTCTATTTAAGAACGCTGATTGGCTAAATTTTATGTCATACATTCATATCTTAAATTAGCAATTGGCTTAACTGCTACATAGACCCGCCTCCTTGGGGCGCTTTCTCTATCGCCCCAGAGCTGATGAAGCGGTCAGACAGGCAGAGGAAAGGTTGCAAATATGATTTTGTATCATATTTTACATGTATTACTGGGTGCATTCCATATTTAAAACACACAAATATTGACATACTGATGTTTTTCTCATTATTATTACTATTTTTGTTTTAATTGTTTTAATTTTTTTTTTGTGGCTTAAGGGGGGCGGCGCCCTAGCGCCCTCTATTGGCCGGCCGCCACTGCATGTGAGCCATGTGTACGTTCATCTGTGTCTGCTTATAAGGCATCATTTGGAAGTATGCCTTTTGGACACAGGGATGCTCTCTGTCTCATGTTGTCTCAGTTTGACATCTTTGAAAAATAAAGACGAGCTTACAGAACACTCACTAGCACTTTGAATTAGTCCTTGTTACATACACGCTAATATAATTATCGATAGCAATAAAACTAATAATTCTAGATTAACTCATTAGCATGAATCAGTATTCACTAATTCAATTTCTCTGTAGCAGACAGACACCGTCATCACAAGTGAAGAACCGACTCTTTAGGAACTGTTGATCCCGGTCGAAATGAAATGATGTTTTTTATGCTGTGATTTGAAGTCT
>NC_136773.1:24002173-24015242 GCF_947034865.1 Barbatula barbatula | reverse complement strand
GGACATTAAAGTAACATGCAGAAAAATAAATAAGGTCCATGAGTTTTGCCCAAATTCCTGTTCTGTTCTTTTAATTTACTACAATAGTAAGATATTTGTCCACATATAAATACTGTAGTATACTATAGTGTATACAGTCAAACTTGTAGGTACTTTAGTGTCTCTGAGCCTTACTTTAGTACATATTTAAGTATACTATAGTGTTTACTAAAGGTTATATATTTGCCACAAGTAATTTGTTTTTTCATCTGTTTCAAAGTAACCAGACTTTTATTTTGGCGCTACAGTGTGTTTGACAGCAGCTTCTCAAATAGTGAAATGTTTGTAAATAATCTTTTAGAGCAGCTCTGGAGATGAAACTCATGTGTTCATGTCCTCACACAGTGATATGCAGACAAATCCACGAGGGTCACGCGTGTTGTATGTAAACTGTGCGGAACAGGCAGATTACATATTTAAATAGACGGATCCGCTTCGGCGATTCCCTCCACTTCTTCACACATCAAACAAATCATAGGGCTCTAGATATATGATAGATATGTGTTTTTTTAGTATCGCAAAAACTCAAATAAATAGTGGTGCGCCATCAGTTAACCTCACATACCAACAAACACAACGACAAACACACTTCACAATACAAGCAGCTCCGACTGCAAAAAAACTAAAATCTCTGTGCAAAACTGTACTGCACGCATGCTACCCAGGGAAATGTATTATTGGCACAGACTGTTTTTTTTTCAAAGCACTCGTCATGTGTTTAAACAATTACACTCTCAATTGTTTTTCTTTTATTTCTCCTGTTTGAAAAACAACTGAGATCGAGGCTAGTTGATCCTTAAAGGAAACACAAAATCAAATCTCGTGTGCCGCATCTGAGCAATAACATCTTCCTCCGGCAAAGTGAGAAACACCAGAGACGCACGCGGGAGACTTCAGGATCCAATCTTGCTCTCTGGTGAATCTCTTGCCGTCCACGAGAAGCACTTGTGATATTAATGTGATGTCTGTGGGTGTTCTGCTGACAGCATATGTTTCATGACTCTCCCGTTCAGGCCGTCTGGGATGTTTGGCAGGAATCTGAGCAGCGTTAAGTGTTACACATATCGATTAATGAATAAGAAGATGAATGTTGAGGAGTGAAGTGCTGTCTTCTGAGGGAATGATGGGATGATGATCAGACGTGTCTGTCAGCCGGTGAACGGGGTCTCAGAGGTGCGCGGTGAGAAGTGAATCCACAGAAAGCAGCTGGTGTCTCATTCGTGTCGTCACGCAACAGCTTGTCACACGGCTCAGAAAAAAACCTCATCTGAATAAATCTGGAGATTCGTTTACTAAAAATCAACGATGTCAGCAGTGGCTCAAAGTGATGTCCCTTTTTGTACAATATGTGCTTTTAATGTCCCTTCAATGTATCATCAAAATATGAGATGTGGTACAACATAAATACATCTTAAGGCGAACATTTGACGACACCTTTCAGCGTGTTATGAAATCAGAGATGAAGGTTTTAATGTGTCTCTCTGTCAGCACACGGGGGGCAGTTTAAGACCCTCAGTAATGAAGTGGATGTGTTTAAGATCCCCCCTCTTGTCCTGCATTATGCTCTTGACCGCTCTCTTTGTGTTCACGGGATGACTGGAGCTCGTCTCAGCGGTCAGAGTTAAGAAGAACAACACTCACAGAAGGAATGAATCTGAAGACCATCTGTGTTTGTGTATTGAGGGGATGCGGGGTGTCCGTCTCTATTAATATTGACATGTGTGAGATTGTTGATGTGGATGTGTTTTGGATGGAAAGATCCATCATGTCTCTGATGTGCTTTAGACAAAATTCACTTGCATAATATCTTCTTTTGTGTTCTGCGGAAAGTCAAACAGGTTTGAAAGTAAATTATGACAGAATTTACTTTTTTTATTGAAAATCACAATTCTCTCTTTTTCTCTGCTCTCGCTTGATCGGTCTCTTTTCTCATCTTCTCCATCAATCAGAGTATTTGTGCGTGTGTGCATGTGTGTGTGTATTTGCATGCGTGTGCATGTTTGTGTGAGCATGTGTTTAAGCATGTGCGTGTGTGCATGTGTGTGTGTGTGTGTACCATAAAGGGACACATGAAAATTAAAATTTGATGTTCTATTAAGAGGCATCCCTTCTCCTTTTGTTGTGTTTAATAGCTTCAGGACAAATCAACAAGGGTTTAGTAGAATATAAACAAATGGTTCAGTGTATTGGTAACAACTACATTCTCTGAGTGTTTTTATGTCACGTCCATAACGCAAAATGTTGTGTGTGTGTGTTAATGAAAGAGTTGTTGAATAGCCCTAATGATATTTTTATGATCTCCTCCTCAGTAACAAGAACATTTATCTTCATTCTTTTGATTCACAATAATGACTTTAATATTAAGGCAATATTAGAGAGGATTTCCACAATACACCCCGAAGTACTCTTCTGTTACATTACACTACACACTCCATTTCAACACTTATTACAATCCAAGAGTGAAGAGAGAGACAGGTCTCTGCTGATGCTTGCATGTCGTTCAACCAACAATGAAATGTGAATGTTGTCTTCAGGATTTAGAATTCAAGAGAGTAAAATCCAAATACTTCCCGTGGGCTCACCACGTGCGGGAGGGACCATAGGGGGTCGGTGCGTAGTGGATCGGGCGGCAGTCGGAGGAGAGTGCCTCGACAGCCCGATCCCTGGACACGGAAGCTAGCTCTAGGGACGTGGAACGTCACCTCGCTGGCGGGGAAGGAGCCTGAGATGGTGCGTGAGGTTGAGAGGTTCCGACTAGAGATAGTCGGGATCACCTCTACGCATGGCTTGGGCTCTGGAACCACACTCCGCGAGAGAGGATGGACACTTCATCACTCTGGAGTTGCCCATGGGGAGAGGCGGCGGGCTGGTGTGGGTCTGCTTATAGCCCCCCAGCTCTCCCGCCATGTGTTGGAGTTTACCCCGGTGAACGAGAGGGTCGTTTCCCTGCCCCTACGGGTCGGGGTTAGGTCTCTCACTGTGCAGAGTACCCGACCTTCTTGGAGTCTCTGGGAGGGGTGCTGGAAAGTACTCCGACTGGGGACTCCGTCGTCCTACTGGGGGACTTCAACGCCCATGTCGGCAACGACAGTGACACCTGGAGGGGCGTGATTGGGAGGAACGGCCCCCCTGATTTGAACCCGAGCGGTGTTCAGTTATTGGACTTCTGTGCTAGTCACAGTTTGTTTGATCGGTGCAGCTTCTGCAGTAATGCGGTCGATGTACCGGTCCGTCGTGGTGAAGAAAGAGCTGAGCCGCAAGGCGAAGCTCTCAATTTACCGGTCAATCTACGTTCCTACTCTCACCTATGGTCATGAGCTTTGGGTCATGACCGAAAGGACAAGATCCCGGATACAGGCGGCTGAAATGAGCTTCCTCCGCAGGGTGGCTGGGCGATCCCTTAGAGGTGAGAAGCTCGGTCACCCGGGAGGAGCTCGGAGTAGAGCCACTGCTCCTCCACATCGAGAGGGGTCAGCTGAGGTGGCTTGGGCATCTGTTACGGATGCCTACCGGACGCCTTCCCCGGAAGGTATTCCAGGCCCGTCCGACCGGGAGGAGACCCCGGGGAAGACCTAGGACACGCTGGTGGGACTATGTCTCCCGGCTGGCCTGGGAACGCCTCGGTGTCCCCCTGGAAGAGCTGGAGGAAGTGTCTAGGGTGAGGGATGTCTGGGCATCTCTGCTTAGACTGCTGCCCCCGCGACCCGGCCCCGGATAAGCGGTAGAAAATGAATGAATGAATGAATAAAATCCAAATAATCCAAATAGCCACGAGTTATGATGATATGTGTGATGTGCGTTATGTTTTAACTCATGCTTTCAATGAAGAATATTTTCACACATAGAAAGCATCATGGAAATCATTCGGGTCCATGTATATTTTTGGATTATTAATCCTCTTCATACGTGAGTTTATTTGTTGCTGTGTAAAGGCAGATAGTGGAAATGAGAGTGACTTTTATAAACGCCTCCATGATTAATTCACGTGTTAATGTAATTTCATCTGATGTTGTGCTGTTTCACTGCTCACGGATCATTATTACTGAACCCATCTTCAGTTCATCATTACTGCGTCCCGCCAGAGGAAAGTGTTATTAAAGTTTACAAAACAGATCGTACAAACAGACTTTATTAATCCCATAAAGACATCACATACATTCATCATAAATCAGTTGTTTTAGATGAGAGAGACTGTGATTTATAGGTCTTACAACAGTCGTGGATCTCTGTCACATAAGCTGTTAAAAGCTGTTGTTAAGTGTTTTAATAAGCACACGTGTGCCATGACTTCACTCACCATAAGTAGCTTTACATTGTAAAAGCCATTAACACTCACCTGCTCACGCGAGAGTCCCAAGAGAACACTTAACCATCAGCATCATCAGTCGCCCATCACTCGGAGAAAGGAGTCGGATTATAGTTTTTAATCATTTAAATTGTCTGTAAGTGATTTAGAAAAGAGAATACTTGTACACACAGATTACTATTTAGCTTCAGATAAGTAAACTTGATAAATGAACATGAACTAATAATGATCAATACTTCCACAGTACACTCAATGTATTTTCAGTTGATTCACTGAATTAAAACGAAGGAGTGTGAGAGAGTGATTTCCTGTCCCTCTTGTTTCAGATTTTCACATGACCTATGATCTGGCCAGCGCAATGGTGCGAATCGTCAATCTGATTGGAATGATGCTGTTGTTGTGTCATTGGGACGGATGTCTTCAGTTTCTGGTGCCGATGCTGCAGGACTTCCCCGCTGACTGCTGGGTCTCCAAGAACAAGATGGTGGTGAGCGTTCGCACATCATCAGATCACCAGTGTCATTCTTACACGCGACCGCATGATCAGAATCAGAAGGAGCAAAACGAAAAACATAACAAAACGGAAAAAATAAATACGTGAGAGACAAAACACATTTGACTAAACGACAATAGGCGGTATATTGTATGTACAGATGTGACATGAGATAGTCAATATACAGCGTGTTCCAGAAGAAACAGGATTTTCACATCACAACTGCTTTTAAATATTCATTTAAGGTTCCATGTGTGGCAAGGAGAGCTTTTAGCAAGGGTCTCGCTAAGCTACCACAAGAGATTTATGAATAAATTGCTCGACTACACCACCCGGCGCATGCCGGGAAAACAGTAAGAAACACACAGGTTTGTTGTCGTAATGGAGTGAGCAAGAAACCAATAAAGAGAATTTAAATAAAAAAATATAATTTATTGCAAGGAACACACAAAAACATTTACTCCAGGTCCCAAAATAATTAACAAAATAGCAAACAAAAGTATTAGATGATAAGATCAGTCTGGGAAGATAACGCCAGCAGGGGCTGCTAGTTCTTCACACCTCACTCAGTACACACAACTCGTAAACCACGGCAACATTTCACATAAATCTAAGGAACCGTCACCCACGGCCAGCGTCTCCACACCAATACAAGATAACTTCAGATCACAACAATCTATAGAAATCAACTAACAAAAGAAACCAAAGAAAGATAAGAAAAAGAATCACTCATCCTGGGAGGTCCTAGGCGCATACGAATACCAACTAAACAAACGCAAACCATCAGTCGCCCTGTTAGTAGTACAAGTTTTCCCGCATCACCAAAAACCCACCTGTAACTGTTAGAAGCACAGCAACGCACAGCAGCCGAACATCAATCGGATACACCTATTCAGTTTCAACAAATACGATCATATCAGTTATGAATAAAAGGTGGCTATAACGAAAATGCAGCCAAACACCCACCACTCATTCACAACCGTGTTTCCTGCAAGAGGGGCAGTCCCAGTAAATGACGCATCCCAGGTACCACAACACAACAGTCTTTTAAACACTGACTAGTTCCCTGATTGGCTCACAGATCTACACGACACTGGCCAATAAGCCACCAGGGCCCTACGTCACACTGCTACACATGCAAAGGAAAAATAACTCAGAGATCACTGCAAAAATGACTTTCTGACTTGTTTTCCAGTACAAATGGCAAAACATTATTGAATCAAGATGCATTGAGCAAAATGACCTGTCTTGTTTTTAGACAAAATATATGAAATTTCCGTGAATTTGTGCTTAAAACAAGCAAAGAAATCTGCCAATGGGGTAAGAAAAATTATCTTGAATTGAGGTTTACATTTGTCTTTTTTTCTTACTACATTGGCAGATTTCTTTGCTTGTTTTAAGCACAAATTCACGGAAATTTCATATATTTTCTCTTAAAACAAGACACATCAAGAAAACACATCTTGATTCAATCATCTTTTGCCATTTGTACTGAAAAACAAGACAAAAATACTACGTCAGAAAGTCAGTTTTATTGCATTGATTTTCCAGCACAAAAAAAGATGCTGTGATAAGAAATTTCTGAACCCATACACACATGTTCTGATCATACTGACCCTAGACGTTGTATGAAGTATTCCATATCGGGATAATTTTATTTCGCTCTGTTATTGACAGTTTCCAGTGAACTTGGCTTCGAATTCTGTCCATTTTTAGTCAAGAGGATGTGCAGCCACTGAGTCCCCAGAGTCCAGAGCCAACGGTCTCATTCCTGATGTCTGTGAGATTTACTTTGCTTTAGGAGAGAGAGAGAGAGAGAGAGAGAGAGAAAGAGAAGAGAGAGAGAGAGAGAGAGAGAGAGAGAGAGAGAGAGAGAGAGAGAGAGGAGAGAGAGAGAGAGAGAGAGAGAGAGAGGGAGAGAGAGAGAGAGAGAGAAGAGAGAGAGAGAGAGAGAGAGAGAGAGAGAGAGAGAGAGAGAGAGAGAGAGAGAGAGAGAGAGAGAGGGAGAGAGAGGGAGAGAGACAGAGACAGAGAGAGAGAGAGACAGAGACAGAGACAGAGAGAGAGAGAGAGAGAGAGACAGAGAGAGAGAGAAGAGAGAGAGAGAGAGAGAGAGAGAGAGAGAGAGAGAGAGAGGGAGAGAGAGAGAGAGACAGAGAGAGAGAGAGAAGAGAGAGAGAGAAAGAGAGAGGTTGTGTGTGATTTATCAGCAGGTTTGTGGATGAGGCCTGCCGAGGGATAATTGATGATGTGTAACATAGAGCCTGAGATCAGATTCAGACATGATCAGACACACACTTTCTGTCCGATTATCACAGAACAGATGCTCAGATTCATCCTGTTTAGTTTGAGAAGATAAACAACTGATAAAATCATTTTCATCTTTGGGTGAATCATCACTTTAATGTATTACAGTCAAACAGGACACGTGTCTTTTCCCACCCCGCGCTGGTGCTTTACATGTAAACCTCAGTATCTCCAGCGATGGCCTGCCGTTATAAACGCTCTGATCGCTCTCTTTCCTCTTTTTGGGAAGCCGTAATCTCTCTCTCTCTTTCTCATGGCTGAGTCCCGGCAGAAATGTGTCCGAAAGCAATCTGGACGTCGCCTCAGACAGAGCCAATATTGATTCCTCACGGGCTTCCACACACATCCGCAGGACAAGGGCAATTTATTCCCTATTTTAGAGACAACGAATGTTCACATCTTTCTAAACAGCTGACCCACTTTTCACCGCTCGGATTTCTGTTTCATTTCCGGCTCCATTCGGTCGTATTTTCATTTCGTGCCGCTGTGTTTTCCAGCACCAGAGCTCACGCCACATTCATATTCATGAGGTCTTTACATGCGTTTCAACTTGCTTTTATACACGTACGGCTGAAAGAATTACATCTTGATGTATTTTAGCCTTTTAATGATATTCCATATATTCTGAAATACAATAAATGGTGAATTTAAATAAACTTATCCACTACATACACTGCATATAGGAATTTATAGTGTGCCTGATATTTGACCTGGGTTTTGACTTGCATAATCTTATATGTTTTGCTTATAGTCAATACGTTTTCTTGTACAGCTGCTTTGTAAAAAGAACTTGACTATATACCTGTATTTTTTAACAAATTATTGTTTTAAAGTCACCGAGTCTGAAGTGCTTCACAGAAGACAATGACTGTTGAACCATTTTATGATAATTTTCTCTTTTGCTTTTTTTGCATTCAAATCATTGCAAAAAAGCACAATGTGACCTTATTGTAAATCGTTACTAGAAATGAAATATACTGTATTTGACAGGTCACTCGTGTCTTTCCACACGATCGATGAAACTCGCAGGGAGTGACAGATGATGTCAAAATCATGATCTCTCTCTCTTTCAGAATGACACGTGGGGTCAGCAGTACTCGTACGCCCTCTTTAAAGCCATGAGTCACATGTTGTGTATCGGTTATGGGATGTATCCGCCCGTGGGCATGACGGACGTGTGGCTCACCATCCTCAGCATGATAGTGGGCGCGACGTGCTACGCCATGTTTGTGGGTCACGCCACGGCTCTGATCCAGTCTCTGGACTCCTCACGCAGACAGTATCAGGAGAAGGTGAGTGACAGATGCTAAATGTAATGAGGTCATGACACCAACGGCTCAGAGGTGCATTATGGGATTGTGATGTGTTCTGATCAAGGCTCGGGGGGTCATTGCTGTGCCTGCAGAGGTGTTTTGTGTCGTTTTCTAGGACACGGCTAAATATCTGTAAAATTGTGTTGGCAAATGATTTTTTCTTATGTTACATTTAAGTGTAATGTAATGTAGTTGATGCTCAAGAAGTGTGACATTACTCCGGTAAGCGACAGTCCCAGTACACCCTAGCAACCGCATGACAGCATCCTAACAACCACTCAGTGTCTTATCAACTGTATTGCAACCTCCTGGCAACCATTCACAACACTGTACCATTGTGGCAGTTACTTTTGTATACATGCACGTTTCCTTTACATGTAAGTTTGTAGTTTTGTAGTTTTTTGTTCAGTCCGGAATCATCAGATGTGTAAGTGGTCAGCGGGCAGCACACGTTGCCAGATCCACGGACCCTCAATTCCCCTCCATGGGCAGACCTCAGGCTCTCTCCTAAAGCCCACATCAGCACGGGCAACACGCCACACAACACACCATCTGCTCAGAGACAAAGTGAGTGTTAGAGATGGAGATCATGTATGGAGGGGTAAAAGAGAGAGAGAGAGCGAGGGATGCTGGATTGAGAGGTGCAGATGAGCCGTTATTTGAGACGTTCATGTGTTGTACTGATGTGATTCCATGATTTCCATGGCTTCATCTCAAACAGACATTTCACATTCAGGCTCAGTGGAGCAGACAGGGTTGTGTCTCACGCTCGAGGGCGTCTCAGCGAGACGTGTGTTTGACCCCTGTGACCTTTCAGGAAAACAGTTCAGAACGCTGCAGTATTTGTTCGGACATTCAATTTAAGTTAAACACGCATCCTCCGCTCCTCTTTAATACTCTCAGATGGCTTTCCAGACGTTCACCAGACTCGCTTTCTCTAATGAATGGTCTGTACGAACGCCGGCCTGATTCTTCAGGTATGAGGCTGTCAAGTGGGTTAAATAACCATTTGGTCTCCCGGCGGACGTGGCCTCTGAGCTCCGGGTCGAGCGGACATCCGTTAATGTGCCGGCCGTCCCATGGCAACCTGCTCCCATGGCAACGGATCTCACGATTCGGTGCGTGCCAGCCGTCGTGTAGAGGAGATGTTAACACCGTAAAATCAGATGAATGTAGAGGAGAGAGTTCGTTGTGGTTTATAATGTGAGCTTCTGGCGTTTCTCTGTCAGAGGACGGATAGAGAAGACAGACCTATAGAGGACTTCAACTGTGTGTGTGTTTGATAGATGCGCACAGACACACACACACCTGGCTGTGCAGTTATTCTTTCAGACAGTAGCCTGTAGGTTTCTCTACATCGATGTGAAAACCGCTGAAGTGAAGAGAACTAACCTGATGGAAACATCACATACACAAAAACAGCCATGTGACAACACACACGTCTGACTTATTATCTCCGTGGGGACGGTCCATAGGCATAATGATACTGTACAAACTGTATTTAGGTTTAGGTCCCTACCAAGATATAAAAACAAGGACACATACACACAAAAACACAGCCGCCGAAAAAATGAGGGACCATTTCAACATTATTTCCAATTTTTTCCATTATGTCTAGGAATATGTTTAGGTGAAATGATCATCACGGCTAACAATATTATTTCTATTTGCATTTATGTGCAGAAAATGAAAACTGGAGAAACAGATGAAAAGAACACAACAGTCATATTTCTAGATGTATTGAGGACAAGAGGTCACACTGTCAGTCTTTCACATTGCTGTTGATGACTTTATGACATGACCACAAATACAACTAGAAATGATGATTAAATGAACATTCGACACACACATATTTATATATATATATGATCTTAGAGAGAGAAGAGGAGGAGGATATTTGCAAAAGATGAAAAGACGCTGTTAAATTATCATGAGAATGACCAGCTGTAATCTGCCTTGAATGGATCTTCTATTGTACTGAAGACGCGTCTGTCAGCTCCGGCTAATATAAGCTTCATAGAGAGAGAAAGAGAGAGAGAGAAAGAGACAGAGAGACAAAAACGTACTTACTAGAAAATGATTCATTCTTATTCTCATAGACATTTCTGAAATGTATCAGCGTTGACTCAGTAATGATTGAATTATAATTATCTTAATTTTTCGCAATATTCAATGTTTATGATATTCTGTAATCCTCAGCTGAATTATGCACATTATCTAATCATTAATAAAACCGCCCAGCTCTGCTTTTACATGAGATAACTGATATAAAGAGGAAGTGGCTGTGTTGTGATCTTCATAACCTGAAGTCTTGTCGTCCGGGTTTGTTCATGTTATCCAGACTGAGAGTGGATGCACACAGACTAGCGGTCACAGGCGTGTTGTTGAGATGTGTCGGGGTAATGGGCTTCAGGAGGATTGATGTTATAGACCAATCTGACATGTTTTTTAATTGCTCATGTTAATGAGAATGAATTAGATCACCTCTCTTATTACACGGCTCATTAGAATGCTTGATTCTGATTGGCCAGTCGCCCACGGGTTGTTATTTTCAAATAACATCCGCTCGGATCTCATGACACCCTTTAACCCGGATGCTGCAAATCATTTTGAGCGGGGCAGTTTAATATGACACAAAGTTTATTTTAAATATGTATTTTAATAACATATATGACATTATATTTACAAATGATTAAACCAATTTGCCTGTTTCATGATGTTTGAACGTCGTTTCTTACCTTAAGATCGAAAGTAAACGGCTTTTCCTCATGGAAGGAATCAGCTAACAAAATATTTCAAATTCACATTTCATGTCCAGTTTTTTTCTCATGTGGCAAGTGGCCGTGTAATAAGTGGGATAATGTTCAAGCAGCCGCATGTTATCGCCAAATAATCCCCTTCAGTGAGACACAAGACCCTCCGCTTCATGTCGGGTCCTGATCACTTTGTCGGCGATTATCCCTTACATGTCATGAACCGTAAAACGCTCATAGATGTTTTGCCCTGAAATTTCATACATCATCATCCTAAATCAAAGACGCCTCACCTTCAAATGACACTGAAGCCATATAACAGAGAACAGTGATGAAATCAACACAAATGACATAGAAATAACTGTTCATCCTACCTAATCTACAGCCTAGTTGCCCTTTTGATATAAAGTACTGTTTACTGTATTTTAATTACATTGAAGCTGTATTTCATCTTTTTATATTGACGGTTTATGTAATTAGTATTTGTTTTGCACGAAATGTCCTCTTGTCATTGCAGCAGCTAGTGTGCAACTATTTCCGTTTGAGTTTCTCAGATTGAAACACATTATTTATATTAAATATGGTGATGTCACATGTGGTCCGGGCCGGATGAGAGTGTGAGGTTGAGTGACAGAAGAGAGTGTTTGTGTTGATGAATGAGTCTCGGTTGTGTGTACATCAGCCGCATGTTTAGACACGAAGTCTCAAATGTGCCAACAAGAAATGTGCTGCCATTCCTGCCCTTCTCATCACTCCACATCTTTCATTAACACTTGACAATCATTCACATCTCATGAGGATTGATCAATGAAAACTTTAAAATCTGAATCTAAACCTCGCCACACTTCTGCATCACAATCTTAATTTGTTAGAGTGAATTCTAACTTCCTGTAACAGCAGGAAGTAGACTGTGGTTCTTAGACTGGCGTGATTGACCATCAGTTTTTTACAGTTACCATAACAGATAGATTTACGGAAGACGTTTTTTGTCACAAGTGAGAATGTGAAGATGTGTTGTGCACTTGGTTATTTTTCAGTTTGTGAGTCACTAAGATTTTATTTAAGTGCATCGCTTTTGTGCTGTCTGACCTCTGAAGATGCATCTGTCTTGTGTTTTTACTGTAAATGTGGATTTAAATACTTTTGTACATAACATCAAATCCAGTTTGTAATGTTTTTGGTTTGAATTAAAGTAAATAATGGACGGATATTATGAGGGGAATGAATAAGAAGCCAGATCTTTGAAGAAAGAAGCATCAAGCGTGTGTGTTCATGTGCAGTGGACTCTATAGAGAGCAGTCACAGCCTGTCATGCAAATTCATCAATTCCCCTTCATCCCGTTCACACGGGAACCTGCTGTAACCATGGAGACCGCTGGAGGCTGCTGGCTTTATGAAGCTCGGCCTGTTTGTAAAGAAACAAATCATACCGGATCAAATCATATGTCTTTTTGATGCATTCAGCAGGATGAGAATTTATAAGCTGTAAAGCCAAAAATATTACATATACATAGTACATAGTAACATAGTAATACACTTATACAGTACAGTACATGAGAGATACCCGTGCACACAATTATAAAGATATCGGCCATCCTTCAGCAAAATGTAAAATTGTATTTGTAAAACAAACACGCTTGTTGACTGACATCACACAGACGTCGCAGGGACGCTGGATAAGCACTCTTTGGGCATTTTATTAGGCACATTTATTTAACTTTTATTTAACTTTCATTTCACATGAAAAACAAAGTTGTCATAAGAAACAATTTGGTGTGTTTCTGGTCTTCTCAAAGGGGAAATCTGCAGTATTTTTGCTCTTGAAAAAATGTTCAAGGGTCACGGTTAGCCCTGGATT
>NC_136773.1:23989673-23999673 GCF_947034865.1 Barbatula barbatula | reverse complement strand
AAAATGTGTGTGTGTGTTGTCCGTGTGCGTGAGTGAAAATGTGTGTGTGTGTTGTCCGTGTGTGTGTGTGTGTGCGTGCGTGCGTGTGTGCGTGAGTGAAAATGTGTGTGTGTGTTGTCCGTGTGCGTGAGTGAAAATGTGTGTGTGTGTTGTCCGTGTGTGTGTGCGTGCGTGCGTGTGTGCGTGAGTGAAAATGTGTGTGTGTGTTGTCCGTGTGCGTGAGTGAAAATGTGTGTGTGTGTTGTCCGTGTGTGTGTGTGTGTGCGTGCGTGCGTGTGTGCGTGAGTGAAAATGTGTGTGTGTGTTGTCCGTGTGCGTGAGTGAAAATGTGTGTGTGTGTTGTCCGTGTGTGTGTGTGTGTGCGTGCGTGCGTGTGTGCGTGAGTGAAAATGTGTGTGTGTGTTGTCCGTGTGCGTGAGTGAAAATGTGTGTGTGTGTTGTCCGTGTGTGTGTGCGTGCGTGCGTGTGTGCGTGAGTGAAAATGTGTGTGTGTGTTGTCCGTGTGCGTGAGTGAAAATGTGTGTGTGTGTTGTCCGTGTGTGTGTGTGTGTGCGTGCGTGCGTGTGTGCGTGAGTGAAAATGTGTGTGTGTGTTGTCCGTGTGCGTGAGTGAAAATGTGTGTGTGTGTTGTCCGTGTGTGTGTGTGTGTGCGTGCGTGCGTGTGTGCGTGAGTGAAAATGTGTGTGTTGTCCGTGTGCGTGAGTGAAAATGTGTGTGTGTGTTGTCCGTGTGTGTGTGTGTGCGTGCGTGCGTGCGTGAATGAAAATGTGTGTGTGTGTTGTCCGTGTGCGTGAGTGAAAATGTGTGTGTGTGCGTGTGTGTGTGCGTGAGTGAAAATGTGTGTGTGTGTTGTCCGTGTGTGTGTGTGTGCGTGCGTGCGTGCGTGAATGAAAATGTGTGTGTGTGTTGTCCGTGTGCGTGAGTGAAAATGTGTGTGTGTGCGTGTGTGTGTGCGTTAGTGAAAATGTGTGTGTGTGTTGTCCGTGTGCGTGAGTGAAAATGTGTGTGTGTGTTGTCCGTGTGTGTGTGTGTGTGTGTGCGTGCGTGTGTGCGTGAGTGAGTGAAAATGTGTGTGTGTGTTGTCCGTGTGCGTGAGTGAAAATGTGTGTGTGTGTGTGCGTGCGTGTGTGCGTGAGTGAGTGAAAATGTGTGTGCGTGCGTGCGTGTGTGCGTGAGTGAAAATGTGTGTGTGTGTGTGCGTGAGTGAAAATGTGTGTGTGTGTGTGTGTGCGTGCGTGCGTGCGTGCGTGAGTGAAAATGTGTGTGTGTGTTGTCCGTGTGCGTGAGTGAAAATGTGTGTGTGTGCGTGTGTGCGTGAGTGAAAATGTGTGTGTGTGTTGTCCGTGTGCGTGAGTGAAAATGTGTGTGTGTGTTGTCCGTGTGTGTGTGTGTGTGCGTGCGTGCGTGTGTGCGTGAGTGAAAATGTGTGTGTGTGTTGTCCGTGTGCGTGAGTGAAAATGTGTGTGTGTGCGTGTGTGCGTGAGTGAAAATGTGTGTGTGTGTTGTCCGTGTGCGTGAGTGAAAATGTGTGTGTGTGTTGTCCGTGTGTGTGTGTGTGTGCGTGCGTGCGTGTGTGCGTGAGTGAAAATGTGTGTGTGTGTTGTCCGTGTGCGTGAGTGAAAATGTGTGTGTGTGTTGTCCGTGTGTGTGTGTGTGTGCGTGCGTGCGTGTGTGCGTGAGTGAAAATGTGTGTGTGTGTTGTCCGTGTGCGTGAGTGAAAATGTGTGTGTGTGTTGTCCGTGTGTGTGTGTGTGTGCGTGCGTGCGTGTGTGCGTGAGTGAAAATGTGTGTGTGTGTTGTCCGTGTGCGTGAGTGAAAATGTGTGTGTGTGTTGTCCGTGTGTGTGTGTGTGTGCGTGCGTGCGTGTGTGCGTGAGTGAAAATGTGTGTGTGTGTTGTCCGTGTGCGTGAGTGAAAATGTGTGTGTGTGTTGTCCGTGTGTGTGTGCGTGCGTGCGTGTGTGCGTGAGTGAAAATGTGTGTGTGTGTTGTCCGTGTGCGTGAGTGAAAATGTGTGTGTGTGTTGTCCGTGTGTGTGTGTGTGTGCGTGCGTGCGTGTGTGCGTGAGTGAAAATGTGTGTGTGTGTTGTCCGTGTGCGTGAGTGAAAATGTGTGTGTGTGTTGTCCGTGTGTGTGTGTGTGTGCGTGCGTGCGTGTGTGCGTGAGTGAAAATGTGTGTGTGTGTTGTCCGTGTGCGTGAGTGAAAATGTGTGTGTGTGTTGTCCGTGTGTGTGTGCGTGCGTGCGTGTGTGCGTGAGTGAAAATGTGTGTGTGTGTTGTCCGTGTGCGTGAGTGAAAATGTGTGTGTGTGTTGTCCGTGTGTGTGTGTGTGTGCGTGCGTGCGTGTTTGCGTGAGTGAAAATGTGTGTGTGTGTTGTCCGTGTGCGTGAGTGAAAATGTGTGTGTGTGTTGTCCGTGTGTGTGTGTGTGTGCGTGCGTGCGTGTGTGCGTGAGTGAAAATGTGTGTGTGTGTTGTCCGTGTGCGTGAGTGAAAATGTGTGTGTGTGTTGTCCGTGTGTGTGTGCGTGCGTGCGTGTGTGCGTGAGTGAAAATGTGTGTGTGTGTTGTCCGTGTGCGTGAGTGAAAATGTGTGTGTGTGTTGTCCGTGTGTGTGTGTGTGTGCGTGCGTGCGTGTGTGCGTGAGTGAAAATGTGTGTGTGTGTTGTCCGTGTGCGTGAGTGAAAATGTGTGTGTGTGTTGTCCGTGTGTGTGTGTGTGTGCGTGCGTGCGTGTGTGCGTGAGTGAAAATGTGTGTGTGTGTTGTCCGTGTGCGTGAGTGAAAATGTGTGTGTGTGTTGTCCGTGTGTGTGTGTGTGAGAGAGTTCTTTTTATTTATTTTGAGAGAATGTGAATTGATTTGTGAATTTACCGTAACTGACAGATGGTATTTATGTGCACAGTGTCGGTGTGGACCGGATGATGTCATGCACTATAGAAATGATGAAATAAAAGATGATCAATATGATTTCTTTTCATTTTAATTCCAGTGTGGGAGTTTTTCCTCGTCACATTCGGTTTGATCAAATATTGAAACATGACTGATAGAATGTGTATATGCTGTTGTGTGTTTGTGTGCAGTATAAACAGGTGGAGCAGTACATGTCCTTCCATAAACTGCCCGCTGACATGAGACAGAGGATTCATGATTATTATGAGCACAGATACCAGGGCAAGATGTTTGATGAAGAGAGCATTCTGGGAGAACTCAATGAACCCTTAAGAGAGGTAAAGACACACACCTTCGTCCTAGAGGACGAGGGATGATATTGTTTTTATGAAAGAATTATTTTATGACCTCAGATATTTCATTGTGATATGATTTAAAGACCGTTACACAGACCATAATCCTCATTGTTGTGTATTGTGATGCTCTGCACTGATTGGTCAGGACATGTGATGTCATATACAGTATAAGCATTTATCTAATGATGTTTGTAATTCATAGGAGATCATAAACTTTAACTGCAGAAAGTTGGTGGCGTCCATGCCGCTGTTCGCAAACGCCGATCCTAACTTTGTGACGTCGATGCTCACCAAACTTCACTTCGAGGTCTTCCAGCCTAAAGATTACATCATACGAGAGGGAACCATCGGCAAGAAGATGTACTTCATCCAGCACGGCGTGGTCAGCGTTCTTACCCGGGGAAACAAAGAGACCAAACTGTCAGACGGCTCGTACTTTGGAGGTACAAAAGAGCACACGTCAAAATACAACACACACACACTGAGAAACGCACACACACACACACACACACACACACACAGAGAAACCCACAACAGTTCATTCTGAAATCAGGGAAACCACGAGAGAATCTCTTCACTTGAGATTTCAGCACAAAGCATCTGCAGGAGAAAAAACATCATCTTAAATCCTCCATCAGCTCAGATCGTGTTTGTGTGTTCATGACAGAGATGACACAGATAACATAATCCAGCAGCACACACTGCTGTGTTTTATCAGATTATATCTCGGTCTGATGTTTTATTTTGATGAGTAACAGCAGAACACAGATGAAATGGAAACACTGAGCAGAGGTCACTGTGACATCACACACACATCCTCGCCTCCGGACCACATCATCACCATCAGCTCATCTGAGTGTTATAGCAAAATCACAGCGGGGTCGAGTGAACATTGGAGAAATAGACTCTTTCACAGCTCAGGAGAATGAGTACAGTTCTCAGAAATGTGTGAAGCTCATGGTGATATCATTACAGTCTGGCTTTCTTCAATACAGTAAATCAAGGGATTTTATTTGATTCACATTCATTTGAAATTGATTCCTGTCGCTCTTTTCAAATACTATTTAGGAAAGAATGAAAAAAAAATGAAGTACTTGAAAAACATTTTAATTCTGAATTGTTAAATGTTCTAATTCAAAGGTCTAAATTAATTTAAAATTTAGTTTTCTTGGTTATTTGCCTTTTAATGTCATCTATAAAATGATTAACCTTCATTTATAGGAAGATACATTTTTGCTTTATGAGAGTTAATAGAGAACACAATGATCAGAATGAGACTATAACTGAGAAACTGTTGATGTGTCTGTCGTCTCCAGAGATCTGTCTGTTAACCCGCGGCAGACGCACGGCCAGCGTCCGGGCAGATACATACTGTCGTCTGTATTCTCTGTCTGTGGATCACTTCAATGAAGTCCTGGAGGAATATCCCATGATGAGGAGAGCGTTTGAGACCGTCGCTGTCGATCGACTGGATCGCATTGGTACAGTCCTGCTTCTCTTGAACTTTATCTATACATAAAATATCTGAATAACAAATGATTTCATCAGAAACTCTACAGTATCCCACAATGCATTGCACGTAAACAGAACAGAACAAGCAGATGTCATTAGTTCTTGAAGATATTTAAGCATAACACATGATGTAAAGTAATTGAGACTGTGAAAAGGAAAAACTATTAAACAAGAATTGAAAATTTGAAGTGGGACTGGGGATTGAGGAGGGTAATTTGCTCATGTGCAACGCGATGGCTGCTGTTAGCTGAATGCATCATATTTCTATAGGAAGATGAGGATCAGCTAATGCGAGCTTGACTCACGTGACCTGCCAGAGCTGACGCTATACGCCTGATTTCTGTCACATTCATAATGCATTCTTGTGCGTAGACCGATATTTTTCAGAAGTTCGAACAAGGGTTTAGTAAAACCGAAACCAACGGTTCAGAATATTGGTAAGAGATGCGTTCTCTGAGGGTTTTATGTCACATACATTTGTGTTTTGGGAATTGCCCATTTTTGTTATTTGTAAAAACAACAGCACAAAAGAGCATCTGGGGGATTTAAAGCAGTGAAATCAGGATGACTGAATATGTGAACATTAAATTATGCATCCTGTCACATTACATTGTGTTTTGTGTCATCAGGTAAGAAGAACTCTGTTCTCCAGCACAAGGTCCAGCAGGACTTGACTTCAGGTGTTCTGAACTATAAGGAGAATGAAATCATCCAGCAGATCGTTCAACATGACCGAGACATGGCCCACAGCCCGTCTCCTCCTGCCCCATCCACACCGGTCATCTGGGCTCCACTGATTCAAGCCCCTCTGCAGGCCGCCGCCGCCACCACGTCTGTTGCCATCGCGCTGACACACCACCCGCACCTTCCCACCGGACTCTTCAGACCCACTGCTGAGAGAAAAGAGCTCAGTGGACACCTGAAGAGCTTTCAGTCAGGAGACACCGGAGACTCTCCGTCAAGCTCTCCCTCAAAGCCTCGGGTGGGGATCCATAGTCCCGTTATCTCTTCCCTCCGGACGCAGAACCTGTCAGGTGGCACGACGTCGAGCAGTCAGCAGGTGTGGGATAGCACCTCTCCACCCGCCTCTTCAGTTCCATTCGGGAGCTTTTCGTCGTCTCCGACGTACGGCAGCGCGCAGCTTCATTCACAACCCACTCCATCAGGACTTCAGAAATCACAGACAGGAGGAGTCACAGCGACGGGATGTTCTGGGATCTCGGTGGATAACAGTCCTCGTTCCACCGGTCGCTTCGGTCACACCCCGATCCAGCTGTTATACGGACAGTCCCCACAGAAACCATTCACCGGCGCAGGAAAAACCACCACCCTCTTCCACACGCCTCCACCCGGATCCCCTTCTTCCATCCAGACCCGCGATAATACTCTGTCTTCCCAAACTCTGTCTGCATTATCCAACATACAATCCAGTTATCTTCCTCACGTGTCTTCAGAGAGGTCAGCCCTGGCATCTCTGGCTCAGTACGGTTCAGCGAACGGCTCGCCCTGTTACACCCCTCTCGCCCCCAGCCCGACCCTTCAGAGTCCGGTAACAGGGAGGACTTTCCAGTACAGCGACGCATCCAGCGCTGACGGATCTCACACGTCTCTTCTGTTACCCCAGACCTCGTGTCCGGGTCAGCTCCCGGGTCATCACGCTCTGGGGCCGGACTCTCCTCTGAGGCGCTTTTACGAGGATTTAAATATACTGTCCAGTTCCCATCAGTCTTCAGAGGGGACGCAGGCCACGGGACGCTCCTCACCCGCGTACTGCCTTTCCCCGTATTCATCCCCAACAGCCAAACCCTGTAGCTCTGTGTCGGGTCACGTGACTTCTTCAGGATCTGTAGGGACGTCACCGGCACTTTCTCACCCGCGGGGGGCTGACGCCCACCCGTCCGACGCGACTCGATCCAAACTTCCCTCAAATTTGTGAGGTTGAATCACACCCTCCTGTCCGACCTGACGCCGTCTCTCTCCTTGTGTGGTTTATTTCTTTGTCTCTGTATATCAACACTGTGTTTGAATCAATTCTCAATATTACTGCCGTGAGCTTTAGATTTGTTTTTATCTTTTGTTTTTGTTTGTATTTTACTCATGATTATATTTGTCATATATATGGAGTCATATATTTAAAGATATGTTATTCGGTCCATAGGAGGGTGTGAAGTGTTGCATATATTAAAATCTAAAGGACATTTGGTTATTGTCTAGCAATGCCAGGGCATAAAGACTGCTCTGCAGGGATCTATGCACTCTCAGTCCTGCGTGTACAAACCCATTTTTGTGTGTTTGAGATGTTTTTAATCACTTTACACAGATCATAGATTGGTGATCTGGAGAGTTAGAAGTTGTGTTTGAAGGGAGATTTATGGTACAAACTTTCCAATGGTGAGACGATAGAAAAACCAAAAAGATGTTCAGTCCATGTTGTGTTGAGTTTTTTGGGTTGAATGATGTTGAGATGTGTGAGCACTGAGTGACAGCAGAATCACAAAAACACAAAATCACAATTCACTTCAATCTGACTCGCTCATGTGATGTGATGTGTGTTAAACATCAATGACATTTCACCACTGCAGTGTGTGTGCGCATGTGTGTGATTGTGTGTGGGTGTGCGTGCATGCGTGTGATTGTGTTTGTTTGTACGTGTGTGTGATTGTATGTTTGTTTCTGTGTGTGTGCGCTTGTGTGTTTGTGTGCATGGGATTGTGTTTGTTTGTTTGTGCGTGTTTGTTTGTGCCTGTGTGCGTTATGTGTGTGATTGTTTGTGTGTGTGATTGTGAGTGTGTGTGCATGGGATTGTGTTTGTTTGTGCCTGTGTGCGCTTGTGTGTGTGTGTGATTGTTTCTGTGTGTGTGCACGTGTGTGTGTGTGCATTTGTGCGTGTCTTTGTTTTGTGCACGTGTGTGTTTCTGTAATCATAATGAATGTTTGTGTTGTTTGAAGACACACAAATCAACAGTTTAGTTGCCATCAGTCAAAGAGCTTGACATTGATGGACAGAAGATCATCTCATCAGTCTCATGCAAACACCTGAGACCAGCGTGAGATCACATGATTCGGTCACAGCGTCTGATTTCACATCAGGCTGATGCTCTTCAATGTCTGATCCATCATGATTCTACATTAAGAGTTTGGCCTCGTGAATTTCTCTCCAGCTTTATATAGGACGACGTTGTGGGAGCGTTGCTGTGTGGTTTGTATGGCTCACAAGAGCCCCCGGTCTCTGTATGTCAAGATATGACTTTGTCCCTCGGTTGAAAGATTTTTAGTCCGTTTTATCCTGCGGCGGGAGAAAATCATCATCACACCTCTCAGTCACATGATCTGATTCATGTCTGCTGAAAAATGAGCAAACAAACCCCTGTGAGCAATAACATTAATGATGATGACCAGCAAACCCCACTGATTATTAAACAAGAACAAAACCTGTTGTTTGCTGTAGTATTTACTTTAGTAAACTGTAGTGAAATTCCTCGATACAGTACTGTTTATCAACCTCGCTATAGTAAATATTTAAGTATACTATAGTATGTTTTCCTGTTGGAAGAGAGTTAAAGGGGTTTGTGTGAAGCATCCGACGTTGTCATGGCGACCACCTCAACATCACTTTCACATGTTGTTTCAAGATCCTGATGCACCTTTACTCGGATCTGACAGTCCAGAAGTGATGAATATAAACTCTGGAGCAGTGTTTCTCCCTGAAGGATGGTGGTGATGTTTGTTCCTCTGACGTGAATTATAAGCGCTCGCATGTGTGTGGAAGCAGAAGCACCTGTGAGCGTCTGACCTGAGGAGAGTTCAGAAGTTTTGAAACTCTTCAACTTTCGAGACGTGAGCCAGACAGGCAGAGAAAAGTGAGACGGGAAGCACAAATGTGCGGCGACACTGATGTATTGTGGAGGTGATGTGTGTTGACTGACAGCGGGGACCCCCGCGGGCCGCTCGACGTGATGAGGACACGTTTGTTGTGTTGTGCGTGTCATGATTGTTTCGGGAGCTCCTGTGGAGGGGTGAAGTATTGATTGTGGATGTTTGAAGGGTTTCAGTGCGAGCCGTGTTTCATGATAAAACATCCTGTGGATAATGGACGGATCTTGACAAATTAGAGAATGTGATGATCTTGACACGGTCGCAGATAATATCTGATAACGGGAATAATGTTGACCGTGATCTCAACCTCACAGACTCAGATCCATGACACTTATTTAAACTCGAAACGGAAAAATGACTTGTTTTTGCCGTGGATTTACGTTTAGTTTTTGGGGGGACTGAAAAGAAAAGTCATCTGTATGTGTAGGTTTTCAAAAAACACAGAGGAAAAGCTTTTTTCATTTTGAATACATTTGTGTCATGTAAACACCTTTAGATCCAGATTCTGTGCTTCAGATCTAGACGTTAATTCAGACTCACGTGTCTCTTATGACAAAGGCCACACGCACTGTTCTTGTTCTCTGTTCTTGTTTTTGGTTTCATGTGTGTGATTCAGACACACGTTTACAGGCCCGCTGAGAAATCAACTCTGGTCACCATCCACCTGGAAGCACTTCAGTCTTTTGGCAGTTTTCGGCACACTTCATGGTTCCAGCTGGAAACGTTCTCCATTTCCAGACCCAATCTCTCGTCTGTGTTCGCCGTCGTCATGTGCAGACGATAATGAAATAAAAGCCAGTGACTGAGGATTAGATTTCACACTTGCAGACGCTGTGATCCACATCATCACGGTCTCTCATTCATGTGTACAGATTCATTCAGATGTGTGACTGTGAGCTGAAGTGACCAATCAAACTGACACAAGACTTTTTTGAAAATGTTTGATTTGGTTTATTGCACATGAGTCATACGAGACAAGAAATGTGTGGTTGTGTGGGTGTGTGTAGTTGTGGAGGTGTGTGTGTGTGTGTGGTTGTGGAGGTGTGTGTGTGTGTGTGTGCGTGTGGTTGTGGAGGTGTGTGTGTGGTTGTGGAGGTGTGTGTGTGTGTGTGTGTGGTTGTGGAGGTGTGTGTGTGTGTGTGTGTGCGTGTGGTTGTGGAGGTGTGTGTGTGGTTGTGGAGGTGTGTGTGTGTGTGTGTGTGGTTGTGGAGGTGTGTGTGTGTGTGGTTGTGGAGGTGTGTGTGTGTGTGTGTGGTTGTGGAGGTGTGTGTGTGTGGTTGTGGAGGTGTGTGTGTGTGTGGTTGTGGAGGTGTGTGTGTGTTTGTGTGTAGTTGTGGAGGTGTGTGTGTGTGTGTGTGTGTGTGTGTGTGG
>NC_136773.1:23954037-23989473 GCF_947034865.1 Barbatula barbatula | reverse complement strand
GACCCAGAGTCGGATATTCCTCATTAAATGTGTTTAAGACATAAAAAAAGCTAGCATGAACTATAGAGAATGTAGCTTTATCAATATCTTAACTTTATGAATGGAATTTACCAATAAGTCACATCAAACACTATAAAGTGCCCAAGAAAGTCCTTTTTCCAATCACGTATAAAGTTTTCATAAAAAAAATACATGTTCATGTAAAATGCTTAAAATGTAAAATGACAACCTGTACGGTGTCATGACTCGACCACTCGTGAATCATCCAACTCATAAATACGACTTTCTTGGTCAGTCATGACTCGGTACTTAAAATGACAATATGAATCCATTTGAAGACGATAAACTAACTGACTGTAACTACTGTACGTAAGAAGCCTACAGACTAGATCGCCCAGCCGGAGTCCTGCCCATCAATGAAATCAATACTCACCTCTCCATCTCATACTCTTTCAGTCCCGGCTTCACACGTCTCATCACCTACCACACAGAAACACACACACATATCAGATAAGAGCTTTTAGGAACTATTCAATTAGTCAAACGCTGAATCATTTCAGCGCTACGGCCATCATTACGAGGAGGATTTCCCCTTCTCTCCTCCTCTCCAGATATCTAATGATCTGAATGAAGTCTCACAGACGACGGGATTCAGAGCGAGTCACAGAAAATCACCCACAATTGCCTTCAAATTACAGCCCGTTTCATCCATTTGATGAGATAAGAGTCATTTAGTGTGCGGTGAGGAGAAATGATTGCGAGTGTGTCAAGGGCAGATTAAAGGGGTTGATGATGATTGTAGACTGGAAAGCTTTTATTTTCATCCATGGAGAGAGAGAATCGCCCGATGATCTGAGCTTGTAACGGGTACGGTTTTGTGACAATGGCAATGTTGGAACTATAAGAATAAAAAGGTGCCGACTATACAGATGGAAGTCTGTCTGTCATGACTTTAAATGCAGTTTCAAGCATGTGCTTATGAATCTTCCTGCTTCGTTGTGTCTTCTTTTTATAAGACTTGAGAAAAAGATCGATTTTAATTTCATTACTAACATAATCTCTTCCCATCATCCTTTGCAGGGCCGGTCCAGACCCACTGAATCTCCTGATGTGGATCGCTCCTGATGTTCTGTGCGATCGCAGCTCTGGGATGTTGAAGAGAAAGATGAGGATCCTAATGACGTCCCGTGAGACTCATAGCTCACCGAGCACCTGATGTCTCTCTGATTGTGTTTAACTCATTTACTCTATAAACAGGTCCAGTGTGATGTCCTCACAAGACACGTAGCACAGAAAGCGGGTCCTTGTCTTTAGAGACTAGAGAGACATGAAACCCAATGGGAGAAATAAACTAGCCAAGAGTGGAAATACATTTTGGATTGAATTGATCAGGGATACACAATTCTCACAGCTACACTCTCTTAAAGGGCCACAAATACAAACTCAACATTATACCTCTCTGTCATGACAATACAATACCATTTCATTTTCTTTCTCAAGTAAAACACTGCAGTGAACATTACAGTATGAAGAATAGCTAACTTGCATTTACGCATTTGATGCAAAGCGACTTACATTACATTATACTTTACATTTGTTTCTAAGTAAGTAACTTCTTGGGCAATTCAGTGAAAATGTCAACCTTACCATGACAACATTTAGTTTTAATACCAAGGTTTTTTTTCTATGGTAACAGCACAGATATTAACGTTTAGTTCAGATCCCCATGTGAGATCTCTCTTCAAATTTATAAAGCATTTGTTTTATTTTTACTGCATGATTTTTCATAGTCAGGTAAGAGCCATTTTCAGGATTGTCACATCCGCTACATATTCCTCATAAATGGATAAAGTCACTATTTAATGTTCTATAAAGAGGCATCTCTTCTCCATTCATTGGGTATTATTGCTTCAGGATTGTGCGTTTTATTTCACAGAAATCCTACAAAGTTTGTCGCATTTATTACAAAAACTAAACGCATGTTTATTTCACTTTTCAAATTTGTTCATAGACTGATATTTTCTGATGTTTAGACTCTATCAACAAGAGTTAGTCAAATATAAACAGATGGTTCAATATATTCTTGACAAATAGATTCTCTGAGTATTTTTATGTCACGTCCATAACGCTGGAATTGCCCTGTTGTTTTATGTTGGATTATTTTAAACCAGCGTTGGGTCAGAAATGGACAAACCCAACTGTTGAGTGAAATAAACCCTGCAAATGTTTATATTTCACCTGACAATTGAATCAACCCAGCATAACCCAACAGTTGGGTTTGTCCATTTTGTCACCCAATCTTGAGAATATTTCTCAATGCTCTCTGAAAAATGATGTTGAAAATGTTATTTTTAAATACCGTTAAAAGAAAAATCACCCACAATCCTCTGCAACAGATTCTCACTTGCAGTTCCCAAACCGATATGTGCCATTTGTATTTAGCTTTAATCCTTTCTGAAATCCGCCACAAAAATAACCAACAACACTTTCATAATTTCAAGAAGAGCATCTCAGACACAACTTCATACGGCTTTGAAACTAAATGCAGATCATTGAATGATAACACTTAGTTCTTATACAGCACTCTCTACATTTTAATTTTAAAAATTCATCTCAAATGTCCAGGAGTATTACAGTAATGAGCATTTTGATGAAAATGTTAATGCTAATGTAAAAATTGTGATGAAATCAAACCACATTTTTCTTTGACGCAAATATAATGAGTCTTTCTTCGCTTTTGATTTGAGTGAAACAGACAAGATTCACTGAAGAATCATTGCTCTTGTACATCTGTAAGCGTCTGGATGATATTCTCACACAAACCCGAGGGGTGGAGTAAATCAAACCGACAAGCCTCTGAGGTCACGCGTGACACTAAGAAGCAACGCCTCTGAAATCTCAGTAAGCAGAAACATTATCACAATAAATCTGAATTTATATAACACATTGTCTAAGAGCGTCAGGGCAGTCAGACGGCTGTTGGTTTGCCTCGTGGTTTGTAATCTCTCATGTAGCCAAACTAAAACTCGCTCGTCTCCTGGAGTCTGAATAATCATGAGAAATGTAGATTTATGCTGACGCTTAATTAAGCGACTCCATGTGAATCTGTGATTTAACTACATGAGATTGTTACACATTTACACATGCCAAATCCTTTCATTGTAATATTAGAATAATAAAAACAGGAACGTGGGATTTTTAAGCCCGGCCTGAACTCTCGACTTCCCTGTGGCCGTCCGCTGAACTCTTTAGGTGACTTCACCATCACCCCGACTCTCACTTCTGCATTCAGAAATCTATTTGTTTCTATTGTGGCTGTGATTTGTGTCGCACTTAAAGTGAATATGCAGTAATAAGAGAAGACTGTCAGATGTTATTCTTCATCAGCTCCTGGTAAGAATGGCACATATGAAGACCAATGTCAGCTCATATGCGTCACAGGCTTTATTGCTGGAAATAAGGGACGTCAAAGGTAGGCGATCCACTGCAGATAGACCCGGCCTGTGGAGGTCATTTCTCTGTGTTATGAGGTGCAGGGGTCATTTTCTTTCAATAACACAAGTGCAACTATTTCACTGCACTTTTACAATGACTCGGATCAGAACGAAATAAATCTTCATCATTTTCTACACGTTTAAAGGGAGAGGTCATTCAAGAATGTCTATTATTTATACTTTCTCCATGCAATGTGAATTGAAAAATGATCATCTTTATATTAAGCCCATCTAAGAAGTGAAAAAGCATTCCTGTGGATCAGTGGTTAGGGAATGGAGCTAGCAACTGCACATAGTCAGAAACAGTGTATAGTGTAAGTCGCATTGGATGAAAGCATCTGCCAAATGCATAAATGTAAATGTAAAAAAACTAATTACATAAGTCACGATTTACTAAAAATCTGTTTCTCGTGCAGATGTTTAAGGTCCAAGTTGTATGAACTTCTGTTCTTTTGAGCTGAACAGATGTGCATGAACTGATACCTGAAAACATTCTCAAACATTCTAAGAAATGTTTTATTTATGCTCTTAAAATAAGTGCATAAATAAATGTAAGACATAAAAGCAAGTATCTTGGGTTGAGCTATACCCATGAAGGAGTAGAAATCTGTCAAAAATTGTGACGGAAATAAATGTTTGACAGTCCTATTGATATTAAGATCAATTTTAACATCAGCAATTATTATGATAAATGTGCTCCGAGCAAGCAGCAGTAATTCTTTTAGAAACAACAGACTGGACCATTAATATCCAAGTTATCCAAAGTCTTTTCATTTATAAACACTTCTTCCATCGGCCTGGATTATCCAATTATTCTCAGACTCCAGATTCAATCACGTCTGCTGCTTGACTGCGCTGCACTTTTAAACACAAACCATTTCACATTCCCTTCATAAATACTGACTAATAAGTGCATATTTCACAAGTCTGCTTTCATCCTTCAGTGGAGCAGAAAAAGCTTGATATTACAAGAGCTCTGTGTGTGTGTGAAGCCCCACATTTTCAATTTGTACACTAAACCATAGACGGATAAATACATGTCCAGGTATTTTGAACCCATACTGCAATGATAAAATGTGACTATTTCTGATATAACAAAGCACATTACCCCCATATTCGTCTTAATGCAAAAAAAAACCTATACAAATAAGACAGTCGAGTCTTTGCATTACATTGACTTTACCATATTTACCCTGGTAAAATCACTCTATCACAAAACATCTCGTTGCCCGTAGCTTTATAAATGATTTTTTCAATCATGTATTCTGGGGTGGTTTGAACCCGAAGGACACCAGCCTTTCTTTACCTCTTTGTGCGCCTCACTGGAAATCCGGTTGGTGTAGCGCAGGACCTCCAGCTCCATGTCAGTCTTAACTAAACGACTACAAAGACAGAAAGAAAGAGAAAATTAAAAATGTAAATGTGCAAAACTCACAGCACAGGTGAGGACAAACTCCTGGACTTGTGATACAAATCAGATCATAACTGGGATTTTACTGCACATATAAAAACATACTATTAGGAATAAACATGGTAAAATCAGATTCCAGAGTCTGAAGAAAAAGCGATGATGCCTTGAGAAAGCATCTCTTCTAAACTTAGTCCAAAGTCAGCAGCACTGACGTCAGAGACATTCAACACCCTAATCTCTCATCAGTATGTTTTTTTTCATCACCTCCACTATCTGTTCCTGCTCCTCCATCTTGGTTTGTCTTATTGCTGCTGTGTGTATTACAGAATCATCATCATCCGTGACTCAGTGTGAATGTGAAGCTAATAACACATCTAAATATATCACCGCACACGCACACACACACACACACACACACACACACACACACACACACAAAAAGAGCCGTAACCCACGGTAACGATCAGCAATGTGATTCTCATCAGCACCTCTATTTCACAGTCCTGAACTCTAAACACAAACGATGAACACACCCGCCTGCATCAGAAAATGTGCATTCACAATAATGAAGAGATTTGCTAAAATAAGAATTTTACACCGCCAGAACATATTAAACGTTACTATTTAACAATGCGGCTAATGTTTACTTTCAGCTAAGATCAGCCTTAAAAACGTATGGAGTTCCCTGGAACTCTCCTCTACCCTCACATCCTATGTTACAATGGATTGCACCATTACTGGGCAGATCTTCTGTCTCTTTGATATATAGTGCGCTGATCCAGCATAGTGCTAAGGCTCTTCCAATTGAATCCGTATGGAACAGGGAGTTGGGGAGGTTAAATATAAAACCTGATTGGGAGAGGATATGGAGTAATCTAAGTATAACTTCTAAGAACCTAGCTCACCAACTAATTCACTTTAGAACTATTCATAGAGCCTATATCACACCTTATAGGAGATTCCAGATGAAACTACAACCTACTCACAACTGTCACATATGTAACACTGCCTCACCTGGGACTTTCTTACACATGTTTTGGGAGTGTCCAGTTATATCTAAGTTTTGGTTGCATGTAAATTTAGTTTTAGGGGATATCCTTGATATTTTCTATGTTCCCAATCCTGCTTTTTGTCTCCTTAATGATAATTGTGATATACATCTAAAACAAATTCAGCTCAAAATGGTATTTGCAGGGTTTACGTCTGCAAAGAAAACAATTTTGAAAAACTGGTTCTTTCCCGATATGTGTATGAAATCATTCTGGATCCATAGCCTTGTCAACATTGTCAACCTTGAACATACAACTGCGCGTCTCAACAAGGCGCGACCAGCGACGGTACAAGCTTGGAACTCTTTCTCATCTAAGATAAGCTCTTGGACCAGGGACAACAGCTAGGCAATCATTGTTGCAAAACACTGCCGAACATGTTTCTATTGTTTTATGTGTTTTCTTACCATTGTGATGTTTCTTTTATCTATTATTATTTTTATTATTTGTTATTATTTTTTACTCTCTTCATATAGTCACATGATTTTGGTTATGTCTGTAACCCCCCCCCCCCTCCCTCTCCCTCTCCCTCCCTTCATTTGGAAAACAATAAAAATGTTGATCACAAAAAAAACAATGCGGCTAATTGAAAACGCTTTGCTTTCGTGTGCAAGCTAGTGAAGAGCTGCGCAGTGTGTAAGCCTCACTCCCTGACCAACAGAGACACTCTAGTGACAGACGCTAGAGACTGCTAGAGAGCGCCCGTCTCCCATTCAGACCGACGTCGGTTCGAAGCCCGCCGAGAGCGGGGCAAGTGGGACCGGCTACATTAGTGACGTCAGGGTTGGGGCAGTGTTTCAGTATAATTTTTTCTAGTAATCGTACGTCTTTTTTTCATTCATAATGTACGAATTCGTTCAAAAAAGTTTCATATTCCTGTGAGATCAGGTTGGAGTTCTACATCGGATTTAAAACTTAATAAATCCATATTGCTGATGTCATCCTAGCTAAGGAAAACCTTATTGACATTTTATAGTTCTACACGACCTAGCTCTGACACAACTTTACTGACAGCACTGAAAAAAGGGCTAGCAAATGATTCATCTCGATTAAAGCCACAATATACAAATTTGGACCTCTAGTTGGTGCACTTTTGAAAGAACAACAAACGGCGAAGCTAAATGACGTCATGTAGGAGAGTGGAATTATGGGACATGTGGTTTTCACCATCCAGAGGCGTATGGAGATCACCCATCATGTTCACAGAGGAGGTAATGAATGAATTTGATGTGATGTCATCGTAATGAATTAGCTTGAAAGACACGTGGAATGTAAAGCTACGTTAGCCCACTGCTATCGGACTTGGTAGCGTAATGCTACAAAGTTTAACGTGTTTAAAACGGTCATACAGTCGTCGTTTGAAAAGTAAACTATGTTTACGCTTTTTTGGGGTTTCCTTTATTTGCCAAAAGTAATCGTGATCCAGAACAACAGATCGCGCATATTTGCACATTTTTGGGAACATTTTGGATAATGTTAGTACCCAACTGTATGAAATATATCACACTGTGCAAGTGATTCTTACATATTGTGGCTTTCATGGAATGCAGAATAAAAGTTTGAGATAACAAAATAAACGTCTGCATACTGTGCATGTTAACTTTGTATTGATAAAAACATACTCATACGAGCATATATTTAAGAAAAATATAGAAATAAATAAACATTTACATAAAATGTAAATTATTTAATATCAATAAATACATGTAAATATTTCCTAAATCTATATTCATGTATGTGGTTATAAATACAAAATGTATATGCACAGTACACACACAAACTGTATATTATGAAAACACAAACCTTTATTCTGGATGCGATTAATCGTTTGACAGCCCTAGTGAAACACAAATCAGCTGTGAAGAAACATGTCCATGTCATTTTATTCGTCAATTCATATAAATCTTGAAAACACAAACATAAACAAATCTTGCAAACCAACAGTCAGGAATCCCGCACACATATGAAAATATGTCCTTTATTGAGGAAAATTCTAAGTTGATGTTCGGCATGAGAGGAAACGCATCTATATTTCGTCTGCAGGTCTTTAATATTTGTGAAACGAACATCATGGTGAAGCAATCTTGAAATTCTCTCTGGAAATCTGGAGGTAATAAACGAAAGAGGAGAAGATCAGAAAAAACAAAGTTAGCGAGTGAGGCGTAATGAAAGCAGGCGCAGAAGAGAAGACCCTAATGCGGACGGCGGCGAGAGAAGCACGCAGACCATTACAGACCAACACCGGCTGCACAGGAGGACAGAGAGAGAGAGAGAGATGGAGACGTGGGATTGTTTGTGGATCTGTACTCATGAGAGAAAAGAGCTCTCGGCCACGACACCGTCATTCTGCTTAAATCAGCTCAAGTGTTTCCTATGTGCTCCAAAACGACTCACTTTCTAACAGCATTTCCATCCTGTCTCACCATTCACATTAAATGAAGAACGCATTAATGAAATGGATTCTGTTCTGCATCTGAACGCTCGATGATGCTCAGAAGTTCATTAAACGCAGACGTGACGAAATACAAAACACACTGCGATTAAAGAGGACACGCACTGAACGTTTTAGGTCAAATCAAGATTAAACAAGAATCATCTAAACAACGAAGATGAAATAAATCAAACGGTAGCGATTCATGTCGGTTTCATCCAAGGATCAAACATTTGCTAATTAGAATAACTAAACTAGTTTTCATAGTTTAAATGGACATTAAAGGCAAAACATTGAGCGGTTTAGTGCTTTAGCGTCATTAAGATGTCAAATCAATCAAGTATAAAGTTTGACAGACAGAGTGTTCCTTCAAACCCATGCATGATGTTTATCTAGTAGATATATGAGAGGTTTAATCGCGTTTATGAATAAAAAGCACTATTTGTTTTTTGTAAAAAAGACGTGTTTATCTTGAACAAATATAAAGGCTGGAAAAAAAACAAATCACATCTTTTTTTGTAAACGAGTTCCACAGATGCCAAAACTGGGATGAAGAGTTTGGTTCCATAATGAGATAACTCAATAATTAATAATTAAATATTTTTTTGTTGTGCAGTACAATCTCTATCAATCAAACTGCTGTTGGTTTGTTTTGATATAAGCCCTAATAACTCACAAAATACAACTAACACAATAAAAACATGATAACATCATAAAAAACATGATTTTTGAAATAAAATGTAAATGAGGTTATCTCATTTTGGAACCAAACTCTTCATATGTAATAGTGTGGAAATTGAGATTAAAAAGGAACTCTGTTCATCTTAAAGAAACTCACCACTCCACGATGACCGGGTGCAACAGACTGTTATTCACCTCAAACCTGCAAAACACAAGAACACGTGTCATCATAAACATCTAACAACATATTTCACATCCTTTTAAAGTCGTTTTCTACGGTGTTACAGGTGGTTGCTAGGGTGTTGCTATGCCACAGAGGCGTTCTGTAGGCGCGAGGCGCGTTTTTTCAATTGTTTTCAAATAGTTTGGTTTTCTTTTCGGCAAGCTCAGTGCCGGCGCTCAGAGTTTATTTTCACACTCAGCATATCATAGTTATCAACGCGCCTCCGACTGAAAAAAGAAAATGCTCAAGCGCCCGCAAACGGCGTTTTCAGCCGCGTAAAGCACCTCTGGAGGGTAAATGTTTTTTTTACTTTTTGGTGAGCAGTCAACAGATCATTAGCGTACATGACAATAGAGTGCTTTAAGTGGATGCTGTGCAGTTGCTATGCGGTTGCTAAGGTGTCGTGACTCTGTTTTCATCATTCCTGACAAATGATGCTTAAAAGGCGTGCGTTCTTCATTTTAAATAACGTGCTTTGATATGGTCGTGATAAAGTGTGGCTGAAGTGTTCAGGTCATCGCTGCGGTCGCATTAATATCTAACGTCGAGCTTGTGATTTGTGTGGAATCATCGGTAATTAAAAGCAGAATTCACGGAGCTCTGCGAGTCACCGGAGGACGACACTGACTGTGGAATGAGGTTCAGGAGCAGAACTCTGAATAATGCATGAGACTCACTTGCTGATGCCTTCAAACGACGCTTCACGACAGGTACTGCCACTGTCTGTGTTCACCCCCCGCTGCAGAGAGACAGACAGATACATTTCAAACCATCTCATTATCCAAACGTACAGCACTCGCTGTATGTCTGTATATCAAATGAGCTCCCCATCATTCTTAATAGGGCCCGTCTCATGACCAGTATCATTTCATTGTGGGCGGGGCTTCAGGGGACTTCTTAAATGACCTTGTTTTTGAGAGAATAATCTAACCAAATCGTTCATTTTCAAACATGAACACATTCATATATTCAGTTTGAGAACAACATGAATGTAAATGCTTATGGAAAAAATATTTCTGTATGAGCTCGGTCTTGGCAAAACAATCTGAATTGATGCTCTCGTGAGATCAACCGCTTGTGATGTTCCTAGTTTTAAAGTCACTTTGGATACAAGCATTTCCTAAATGAATTAGTTCAGTTTATGTTTTGCACAATGCAAAATGGATGTTATATACAAAAATATTTGAGTTTAAAAAAATTAAAACAGAAAATACAACAATAATGTGCAAGGAGAGCTAAAAAAAAAACCCAAAGGGCTTATCTAAATCCCTAACCTAAGTAAACTAAATAAAGATAGAATTAAGCCTAATTACATAATTTACCTTTATCAAAAACCCAAAACAAAAAAATACCCGGAATGTACAAAACTATTTTACAAACATACAATGACCCTTTAAACATTTTACTCACGTAATACCAAAACTCCCAAAAACAATATGTACCAGAAATCAACCAAAAAACACTTTTTTGCAGAGCATCCAAAGGATTATCATTTAAATATTCTTTGTAACGTTTTAAAGACTTTTTTAGCCAAATGTGATAAACCATTCCTTAATTTAATACCCCTAAATTAAAGTATTGAGTATTGTCCTCTACAAGTAAGATATTTAGGAATATGAAAATTGACGAGTAAAATTACCGTGAACCTGTGAGTTTACTTTAAAGTAAATCTTAAATTGTTCAGGAATTTATCTTATAAATGAAAGAAATAAAATGACTGTAATATTTAGATTTTTTTCTTTCATGTCACAGTCAGTGTGGACAAAAATCTGCAATCTTTCAGCCGCTTTTCATGTATCTCGAAATAACACTTACAGAAAACATATTTTTCAAATACGAGAGAAGGATTTTACCAGTGTGAGGAGGACACTTGGCTTCATTTTGGCCAGGACATCAGCGATCTGTGAAGAAAGAGCTTTCATTAGACAGAATATCAGAGAAAATCCCAGAAGGCCGCTGGCATACGCTAATGAAGAAAAGTGAAATTGCCTTTCGGGGGGGATTTCTCGATCGAGAGAAAATCCAGCGGTGGAGGAAGATGTCTGACAGACTCCTTAAATGTCAGCCAATGAGAAGATGAATCATCAATAATCTTCAGTCAACCTCACTGTCTGAATATAATGAGCAAAGGATTGTGGGAAAGGACACCTGAGCTGTCTTACGTGCTCGTTTTAAAGCCGTATTACTGCAGGGCTGATTCACATTTCTGCCTGATGCTTTATGCAAACGCTCAAATCCAAACACTGAAGGTGACATTAAAGGAGTAATTCAAACACAAATGAAATGTCTCTCATTATTTATCCAGACCCTGGCGTTTCTCTCTCATAGTAAATTACTGATCTCGACCGACGGCATCATGCAGAAACTCTCAAACTTCCACTGCTTCAGAATCTCAGCCACTGTGAAGAAAGACTGACCCGCAGGCAGGGCCGGCCCGTGGCATAGGGCGCAAAATGACCGGGGGAGCGCAAAAAACCCAGACAGTTTCTTGCATCCTGACGCGATTATAATGAATAATCTTAATGCATAAAATTTAACAGAAACTATCTAGTGTGATCCGAGCAGGTAAACTTCATTTCACGGGTCAAAAGATGCTCATGTAACTTATTTCAGTGCCTGTGGCCTCGTTGTTAGCGCGCCTGCTTACCACGCTGGACTCGCTCGGAGCCATTTGCTTATTTTGAACCCTTTTACTGGTAACCCTGACACCGCGTGCTGTTTTTGACTGCTTTCAACTAAGTGAACTGTAAAGTGTGTTTACTGGCACTTATTGAAGAAAATCCAAAACAATACACTAAACTTCTGTTTGTGTCCCCACAGCATTTGAGCAAAGGTTGACAAAATGTTTGTTTCGTGTGATATCATCTGCCATGTTAACGGTTACGTTTATAACGCGCTTCTGATGTACAGTGAAGATTCTTACCGGTTCACTGCGACAGTGCCGTATCACAACTCACTTAAAGAAAATACCTCCGCACATCACCTGCTGTACCAATTACAAACAGAGATGGCGACAAAGAGGCCATTCTTACGGACTGCCACTTTAAAAGATTCATATTAAATGTTTGATTTTATAACGCTCTGTAATGTGCTTGATTTTATCTCCTGTTGAAATAAGGAATATTTTATGGAGATCAATTTATAATTCGATATATAGTTCGATAAGAAAATGTCCTTATTTTCTCAAAAGCGAGCGTCTGTAGTGAAACACAGAGATATCATCATCACGCCTGCTTGACTCTCTTTCTCTCATCAGATTTAATCAAGTATGCAGTGATGGATTTAATGACAGTCATTTTCCACTTACACTACAATGTGTTGCCGTTCAGCACAGTTGGCGAGAATGTGTAATGAAAACACTATTGATTCACATTCAATAATTCTCATCTTCTCTGAGTGTTTGCATTGATTTGTTTCCTCATTGGACATTTTGTGCCCATTAATCTTGATAACCAATTTCTGCGCTGATAAAATGAGAATAATTAAGGGTGTATGACACGGCTGCCAGCCTCAATTAAGTTTGGATTTCTGTTCAAAATGTCCCTTGTCAAAAAAGTCTAGTGTAAAAGATGTGGGACTATTTGAGCTGTTTTGTGTGGATGATCAGGGATTGTCTGTACTAACATTAATGCTATTACCTCAAGGGGAAAGACTACTAACGTCATGAAGCACTTACACAATAATAAAAGACAATAAAGAAGATAATACATATATTAATAGTTTATATTTTTACTTATTTAAATATTGTCTAGTAAGTTAACAGGCAGTGTTTAGATGTTTATCATATGTTTATTACAGTGATCAAATTACTGAGTGTGGTAAAGCCACAGTTTTGTTTTATATTTATGTAATCTGCACTTTTGTTTCTGTGATTAATGACTTTCATGTTAAACAAAGCTTATTTGCTTTATGTCATGATAATTATTACATGGCTAAATTTTCATTATTTTAGTATGAATGGGGTAGTTCTATGGAAATATGTCAATCAATTCAGGCATCAACTAATATCATCTTAAGCCTGGCCTACAGTTTATGGTAAATCTGTCTAATATTGTGTGGTTACCATGATTTATGGATTTACTTTATTAAATAATACAGAAAATAAGGCACTTAAAAAATAATCTCATATTAAATCGCAACCGCAATATTGATAAAAAAAAATCACAATGAGATTATTTTTCTAAATCGTTCAGCCTTACTCTGTTTGGTTTAAAAGTAAATGTAAAACGTTGTTTTATGATAGTGCTCTTATGAATAAAACGTTCACTAGGAGTAATGCCAGTAAAACCTGGTTACATGAAATTAAGGTTCAAGGCTTAAATCGCAGCGGAAATGACAATTTTTAATAAGAGAAACATCACAACATGAAAATGTATGAAACAACTTTCGAAGTGTTTTTACAATTCTGGATATCCTATTATATTAACAGCTGAGGGTCAAAACTGAAAACAATGTTGAATGTCAAAGTCCCCCAGCGTGCCGTCTATTCTGACGCACCCTTCAGGGTCTGTTAGCGCTTTGGATTACAGACGGGCTGTGTGTGTATTTGCCATAGAGATTTCATTTGTTTTGTAAGATAACAGATTTCGCCTTCTGTATAGAGCTCACAGCAGAGCTGTTTGTCTCCTCCAATGATCTGCTTAAGCACTGCAAGAAACCTCAGGAGAAGGTCATTAACACACAAAGACGAAAGTAGAAAAGACGAGATGAGGAGAAACTGTGATGCATGTGTATGTGTATAACTATCAAAGAGAAGGCACATAACACGGCAAACAATGGGACGCAGTTCAGTGAAAGTCTTCTGAAATGGTTTGGCTGAATAAACTCATGTTCTGTTTGATGTTTTCTGGCTTAAAGGCGTAAAGAAGAATTTACATGAAACTCACCTGATGAAACATCTACTGTAACAGAATGAAATGCTTGTGATTTACACGACGTCTGAAAAACATCTGTTATATATAACTGTCACACTGCCTATCAAGTTATTATCATTAGATTGATCAAAGCTTTAATTTCACTAAAAAAAAATCAAGCAAATTTTGACCTTGGGATATTCTGACCTTCTCAATAAAGTTTGAAAACAGGCTATTTACAGCTTAAAATATATTAACAACCCTCAACATAACCAGGTGACCTAGTACTATACATGTCCTTCTGACCATTGGCCTTTTTGAACGTTATGCTGACGTAACGGTTTTAATAAAGATAAATCACTTCAGTGACTGATCGGGTATTTTGTGTTTAAACTGATGGGATAAAATGCCATTAAAACAGCAAGTGTAAATGTCCTTTAAGACACGTCTGAGACAGACAGCAATCCAATCAAGAGACGTTTTGAGATGCATCTCCAGCCATCTAAATGCATGTGAACAGATCAACAGAACACAGCAGCTGTCTTCTAAAGTAACCCAAACCAAACCTCATGAATCACTTAAGATGCTCTAGGTAATCCCACAAATATCACTCCTCAAGTGAAGCACACAAGACTCGACTAGCGCTCATGCTTATTATAGAAGAGTTCGCCATTGATTTGAAACATTTACTTGTTAGTATAAAATGAAATACAACTCTGACTGTGATGTTCTCAATGACATCAGATCACTTTTACCAATGTGCTAATGTCCTACTTTTCTCAGTTTTGTTTCATTTTCAGATCTCTTATCAATGTAATACGCCACCACCTGTTCAATACTCTGTTGTAGGGCTGAACGATTAATTGCATTTGTGATGAAATCACGTTGTGGTGAAACGCGATTTTCTAATCTCAAAGACTGCGATTAATTATGGGGATGCACAGTGTGATGCGACCCTGCACGGAGCTGACCAGTACCATCTCAAAAGCATAAGAAATGCGTGGAAAATGCACGGCATTTTCTCCTTTTCCCCAAAGTGCTCGGTACGGAAGCTTGCTCTCTCGCGGTGACAGCCTGCCAGTCTGTATTTGAACCATAAGCCGCATCGCAACACATGCGCGCCGCGACTGCGTCTGTCTCTATTTGTACATTGACCTGTTGTACAATGGCATCAGGCTCGACAGAACGTCCCACTGTAGAAACTTTAGTGTAAAAGACCGACAAGAATCAACAGACTGTTCTGTTCTCAATGACATCATAGCAATGCATTATGGGATTGGCTTAACCATGCAATGAGCTTATCAATAACATTGGTACACTTCACCCAAAACCGAAAATTCATTCATCATTTATTCATCACCGTGTGTTTTCAAACCCGTATGAGTTTCTTCCTTCTTCAGAACAAAACAAAAGATTTTTGAAGAATGTTGATAATAAAACAACACTGAACCCCATTGACTTCCATTGTGTGAACACAAAACCACTGAGACATTTCTCAAAATATCATCTTTGGTGGTCCATAGAAGAGCAAATCAAATCAGAGGTTTGCAACCACATGTTTTTTTATTTTTAGTAGAACTTTTTCTTTAATATGCTGTCTAGGTTAGCAGTCCAGCACCTTGAATGCGGACATAATTAAAAAAAAATTAAATCATCTAGTGGACTGACCCATGACTAGAGGCGCTGATATTCCAGCTTACATTTCCAATTACATTTAAACTACTGCATTTTAACACTGTGTGTGAGAGAGAGAGAGAGATGCTGACAGGGGAAAATAATTATCTTCAAAGTCTTCAGGGGTCTGAATTGCTGTACACTCCTTAATTTATTCTGAGGATGCTCTTCGTAGCCTTTAGGATTCTAAGAGTGCTTTTCCACCATCACGCCGAACCGTTCTAAGCACTGAAGTCTGAAGTCTGAAACGCATACAATATCTGATAACTCTCACAGTTTAGCATGTTAGCAATCGACGCTAACGATTCAATTCTTATATTAAAACATTATAAATAAAAAAACATTTCATTTCTGTTCATACTATACACCAGCACCAGCACCAGCAAAGCCATACATGTTGAACATCGATAAGTACCATTTAAAAGACGTAAATCCAGTTGAAATGAGCTCAAGGCCTCTCAAGAATCACTCATTATACAGATGTAAACATTCATCCTCATTATATAAGACAAAAACTAATGAGGCCAAATGAACAGGCACAGGACTTATTTAGCTCCGTACTAATAGATTTAAGAAGAGAAGAGACTCACATCAGAGGTGTAATGCACTTCATTCACGGCGTATTTCTCCTTGAAGTGTTCAGGTGGAAAGATCCTGCCGAGACAGAGAGAGATTTAATGAGATCTCCCTGTGGAGTTGAACAAGCTTTATTCACGGTCTTTGTTTTACTGCGTCAGAGACACGTTTGGGATCGTAGCTTCTATAGTTCAGATTGACTTAACTTTTGATTTTTGAAATTAAGCTTTCTGAAAATCAAGTAAAGAGACTCTTCAACTCAAGCGCTATTGCTTCTTGGAATCAAAGTTAAGCATGTTCCAGAAAACACACTCGAGCACGAACCAATTTTCTAATTGCATATCAATCATTTTAAGAGAGTTGCCAATATAAATCACGGCTTCCAGTTTTCAATAACACTGAAGTTTGGCTTTTGCTGATGTTGTACAGAACATGCAGAAATATCTGAGCTACTCTATTCAACGTTTCTAAGCTGCAAATGTCAATAGATTAAATGAATGAATCACCATAGTGATCAAAGCGCCAAACTTCAGTGTTATTGAAAACTGGAAGCCGTGATTTACATTGGCAACGCTCTTAACTCTTAACCATATTGTTCGTCTTTTTTTTCAATGCAGTTACATTAAAGCCACAATAGGTAAATTTGGACCACTAGTTGGTGCACTTTTCAAACAACAACAAAAGGCGAAGCTAAATGACGTCATGTAGGAGAGTGGAATTATGGGACATGTGGTTTTCACCATCCAGAGGCATATGGAGATCGCCCATCATGTTCACGGAGGAGGTAATGAATGAATGACTTTGAGGTCATCGTAATGAATTAGCTTGTAAGAAACGTGTAATGTAAAGCTACGTTAGCCCGCGACTGCTATTGGACTTTGTTCTTGGGAACATTTGGGATAATGTTAGTACACAACTGCATGAAATATATCACACTGTGATTTATCGGAGATTTCATAACAAATTTCTTCCATATTGTGGCTTAAAAAATGTGAAACATATTCATATTTGCAATTCAATACTCCATTCAGCAATGAGTTACTTTCTCCGATTTGTGAAATGAACCGCTTCAAAGAATTTTGCTTAATAAATGCCTGCATAATAAGTTAATGTGTTCTCTCTGACAGCTGTATAAATTATGGATGATATTCCAGATGAGTCTGATGTGATGAACACAATGATGGGTCACCGCTTAACACAGCGGCCGCTGACCCGAGACGCCCGTGAGATGAACTACAGGAGCACAGCTGTATGTGAAGGATTAGGGGTCGTTCAGAAGTTCCACAGCGGCAGGAGAGAGAGAGGAGTTTACCGCCGTACCTTTGAAAGTACGATTTCAAAAGCTGGGTGATTTCAAAGCCTGACAGTAAACTCGCAGTCCGACTCAAAGCGGATAACCGTACATTTCCGACTGCTTCTATTTCATCTCACCGGCGGGCCTTTTCAGGTGCAACACTTTTTCGGTTTAATTTCACGCCCACCTGTCCTGACGTTCACGCTACAATTACAAAGCATCATACGGCAGTAACGAAACGTAATTATACAGAATGTTGTCAAACCCGAAAACACGTGGATCCTTCCTGTCAGCAGTAGCTTCTTAACTTTGAATAAAAGTGTATGCCTGTCTTTTATAAAACCACTCAAAGCAAATAAGAAATAAAGTCTCGCAATTTAATACATAAATATTTCACACGCATATTTATTACACTGCTCATGGGAATGCTTGATTCTGATTGGCCAGTCGCTACATTTGCAAATTCCCAGATAACAACCTCTCTAAACTATTAACACACAGTAACCCGGATGCAGCTAATCAAATTTGACAGTTTTGTTTCGACAAATGAAATATAAATGTCTTTTAATTTCATATTTGACAATATAATTACAAATGAATGAACCAAATGTGAAATTTGAACATCATTTCTTACCTTTAAACCAAAAGTAAACCGCTTTCCCTTGTGCATTCGGTAAAAATTAGCTAATCAAATATTTAAAAAAAATTATTCTCATGTGGCAAGTAGCCGTGTAATAAGTGGGATAATGTAGAAGTCGCCGGCTGTTAGACCCTCCGCTTCACGTCCTGATCACACTGTCGGGGATTCTTTCTGTGATAACAACCGGCTGCATGAACACTATCCCTTACATAACCAGAACATCCAGACACGGTGTTGCACAGCAAATTAAACTGATTCTCTGGACTTTCTGTTGTGTGTACGCATCACTCACTCGCCCATCCACGTTGCGTAGCTCTCAGGCAGCTTGGGAACAAACAGCACAGATTTGCTGGAGTTCACATCGATGGCACCATAGCAGTCAGCCTCCGTCACACCAAAAGCCCAATGGAAGAAAGACTCCTGCAAAACAACAGATTCACGTTCAACACTGTGACTCGTCTCCACATAAACATGATGTTACTCTCTTTCTTTGGCCCGCCCAATAGGCCAGATGACTGACAGGTAAAGCAACCAATCACGGTTCGTTTTGTGCCGCGTCATGTTTATAGGCGTGGAAATGTCCCCGCAGTTAAAGAACGGTGTACTTTCACGAATGAAGGAATGAAGCGTTTAGTCGCTCGTGATGAATTCTTATTGCAACCGTTGTAAACACAACAGCTTACTTAATCGATCAGACAGCTTTGTGTTGTTTCCAGGCAGACTGTTAAAGAACGCGACGCGCACGTCTCCCGGAAATCCTGTGAAATTCAACCAATCAGATGACGACTTCGAACGTGCTGAAGTGTTTCCAGAAAAGTGTGCCATATTCCTCACACTGAAACCTTACAGATCTTCACGCATCATCATTTGTCATATAAAGACGTGTTTATCTTATTTTATTTGGGTCTGTTTGTTTGCGTCATCAAGCCTGCAGCTGTTTACCACGTCGCTTGTAACACCGACGCAGGAGAATGCGGCAAAATGCATAACATTGCTCGCTTCACTTTTATAGATTTATGTTTTTGAAGCGTTAGTTTTGTTTCCAAAGCTTCAGTACATAACGGCACTTTCGACCTTCTTACAAATGTACTGCAGATGCTTTTAGGAACGCTGAAGGTGAACAGAAATAAAAAATACAGATCCCTGCTTGGGGTTTGGAAGACAGCGTTGGGGTGGGCGATCGAGATCGATCTTGAAGTCTTCAATCCACCTTTCAACAGAATCGTGAGGATCGTGATCTTGTCTGTCGTCTAAAACAAGAGGTGTTTTCGACAACTTTAGCGCTACACAGACCCGACACACACCTTCAGATGTAATTTATGAATCTACTTATAGCTCCTGCACCTCATGTATTTGTTTACCAAATATTTAGTTTAATTTGGCTAATCTGCATCGGGCTATCTATGAAGCTCGGGTCCTCTCAGTGGCATTTATCACAATTTAACACAATTAGCACAGACAAGTAAAGAAATTAAACCATCTGCAGAAATTTCAATTGTGTCTGTTATTACCAGACAGCTTTCCAGTCTTGATATTACAAATGCTCATTTTATTCATCATATTACAGCTAATGAATGAAACTATAAGCTTATCAAATGGGAATTGATATCTTAATTTAATTGAATAAGGATTTAATAATGTTACTCCTGAGCAGTGAAAGATAAACAATTATTAACAGTCAAGTGTTTCAACAGCAAGAGTCACGTGTGTCAAAATGTCAATATTCGTTTCAATTTCAACCAAAATGTTCAGGCCTCACACGTGTCTTAAATCACAATCTTTTACATGAATGCACACCAATATGGACACGAACCGTTTAAGGTACATAAAGCAAAGTCGAACAGCTGATAAATTGCAGTAAAAAAATGTTCATCATAAGCCACGGGTGATTGATCAATATAAACCTTTACAATCAAACTCCTTAACACAAGATCTCTCTGATAATTGTGGTATCTAATCCACAGAGTACAACTCTTCTGTCCTCAGATGACTTTATTGGTTTCACACAGATCACATAATCCATGTGCAGATTGTGCAACGGGGCAGTAAAATAAAATCATCACAGCACACACGTATCCTCACACGCACTCCTGGTTTATGACCTGTAACCGTGTACAATTAGAAATATGTAACACAATTTATTTAGAGTTGAAATACACAAGGCGATACTTCGAATGCAACACAATGCAAGTAAATTAACAGCAGCAAATTAAATGCCATCGAATGGAGAACAACACAAAGCCTTCCTCCCGACTCGCTACATACTGAAGTGCAAAAAGCGCAGGGAATGCATGCTTCTGTAGCTAATGAATGAGAAACACGCAGCTCATGACGTTCAATCAGCTCATGTGAATCCTCCATATTAAATCACAGAGCTCTGTTAGACACACAAATGACCATTTACACAAGACCTGCCATAAACGTGCCTTCCATTCTTAAGATTAAACAACTGAACAGCATCTTCCCGACAAACATCACATGTCCACAAAGCTTCATCTCCGCTCAGATCTGCCGTTAATAAAGTACAAAACTCTTAATTGCATCTTTTGATTAAAATAAAATATAGTTTAGTATGAAAGTCAATATTTCCTGTATTATTCCCTGTATTAAGGTACCAACTCGATGCGAACAACAGGTGTCGTGGTACAGTTTTAAGAGCATAGACCAGCTGGGTAACTGGTCAGGTGGCACACATCATGCATAATGCTAACAGTAACTTTAGCAATTTCATGCAGATTAAAAACAATAATTTTAGGTAAATGAGGGGCCGTTTACACGGAAACAGCATTTTAGGAGACTGAAAAAAAAACTTTTAGAAAATACCGCCGTCTTCATGTAAACTGGAAGGAGGAACTTTCTGAAAACAATTACACGCTCAGTCACGAGTGTGCGGGTAAAACATTATGGCCGCTTCCCGTACTGTGACCTCTCGCTGATCGACTATGTATTAACGTTTACCCAGCAAAATGGGGATTTGCTCCACCAAATAGGCCAGCTGACTATTTAGACTTTAAACACACATACGTCGCAACGTGCATGTGTATGTGCCAAGGCACGTCCTGTTTATTTACACACAACATCGCCCATCAACTGGCCTAGTGCACACTACAGCGTTTTATCCGTTTTCCTGGATCCGTGTAGATGCAGACCGTTCTGATAACCCTGTCATGTGTACGTGAAGCCTTAGTTTTGAAAATTAATACTATAGGAGTCAACGAGGGAGGAGATCTGTTTGGTTACTGACACTCTTACAAATATCTTCTTTTGTGTTCATGGGAACAAGAAATGTATACAAGTTGGGAGTAAATGATGACAGAATGGTCATTTTTGTGTGAACTATACCTTTAAAATCAAGATCTTTTGACGGTTTGTACTAGTAGTAGCATAAATCACCACCAATGTGTGTGTTTGTGTGTAGCACCTGTCTGAAGACAGTGTCTGTGTCCGTGCAGTATCTCTGCTGCTGTTCTCCTCCTTGAAGCAGAACCACAGATCCGGGTTTCAGCTTCTTCTCTGCTTTCAGTGCACGACACAGACGCTTTCGGTTTTCTGCAAACAGAGCGGCCGACACTCTCAGAGTGTCATTTCCCAGCCAATACACTGCCTTCCTTTAACACAACAACCACGACACACATTTATTAGAAAATAAAAGTAGGGAATTCACATTACACAAACACCTTTGAGCCAACTATTAATGACATATTTAATTTAGTTAAAAAACATGGCTAGAGTACAGACGGTCTGGAGTTCAGTCCATGTATTTTGCAAGCGGAATTTTATTGTTGATGAAAAACGGCTCGTAAGATAAAGCAGATTGTGTGACAGCTGTTATGCAACACGCTGGATGTGATCACATGATAATGGGGAAAGAATCTCACTGTGAGAAACAAAAGATCAGCTAATAATGTCATGACTTCAGTCAAATATCATAAAAGCAGAAACAGATACTGACTATCTTTAGAAAATGAAACCCCTTTTGTATCAATTTCATTAAATCTATCATGTCGAGGTCAAATTTCACTTAAAAACTAAAATAAAATGATATTTTAACTAGGGATGCAGGATAAATAAATGGTCATTGTTTTATGTTATAAAATATGATTTAAGGCTGATATATTATAGCTGATAAATCATAAATCATTTCCTCTGGTTAAAGTTCTTCAGCCGCTCACAGTTATAATCCAGTACAGTCGTGATCATTCACTTACTGATATTAGCAAAACATTGTTGATGTGGATACAGTATTTATGAATGTGTACATTATAGGAACAAAAGCATATTGTTTTATTCAGAATCCTTTCTGTCTTGAGATCTGTTAAGACTCGTGGCTTTCTCGGGTTTGCTCGGGAAGAACATCTTTAATTTCTTTATTAAATAAACATTATACCAGAAAAGTTGAACGAATCTTTTAATGGTGTAAAGTCGGCTTAGTGCACGGTTTTTGGGGAGGAAGTAATGGATTCCTTTTTTCATCAGTAAATGTTTTTAAATTAAATCCTCGGCCCACTTTTTGCCTTTTGTTTCAGTCTCAGAAAATTTTATAACAATATTTAGATACTGTTTATCAAAATTTACATATCAGTGTATCTCTGATTTTAAACACTAAAACACATCCCATGCCCCGCCATGATCATCATTATAATTACTCAAGAGGCAAAAAATATTTGGCATTAAATTGTCAACAACAGAAACAGGTTAAAGGAATAGCTCACCTTCAAAATGAATGTTTTGTCATCGTTTACTCGCCATGTTGTCATTTTAAAACTGTGTGATTTTCTTTCTTCGGCAGAACACAAAAGAAGATATTTTTAAAAATATTGGAAACCAAAAACCATCAGTGTTGGATCCCATTGATTTCTATTGTATGGACACAAAACCAATGTAAGTCAATGGGGACCCACAGATTTCTGTTCCCAACATTTTTCTAAACATCTTCTTACCTTCAGAATTCTCATTCTGAAAGTGAACCGTTTCTTTAACACAACATTACAGTAACAGAAATTACAGAACTGGCCCAACGGTTATGAAATGTCCTAAAACAGAAACATCATCGACATGTTTTCATGCTGTTCATTTACACTCATATCATATTAAAATAACGCCTACGATAGACAAAGAGCAGAGAACAGAGAAGTTTATCATTACTGATAGAGCATGTGAAGATGAACTCTGATCAGAGGCTCATAAACGCTCCCTCAGCGTCTCCATGTATGAGGTCAAAGGTCACAACTCATATTCACTTTATCACATCAAACATTAAAGCACTGAAAACACTTTACAATAAAACAATACTTATATTTCGCAGCACTGAATCAAACCCTCAAAAAAATGATGTACACCAGACATGGCAACACAAACATTTGTACATATGGTGTTCTTTCAAATACCTTGGAGTGCAATGTCAATAGCATAGTATACGAATATGGTGTACTATGGTATTTCATATTTATCATAGTAAGGTTGTTAACGTGAAAGTCAAGCAGGAGTCCTGCGATAAAAGCGTCTGCCAAATGAATAAATGTAAATGTAAATGTAAACTCCAAAAACAAAATGGTGCAAAATCTAGAAGCAATCTATATTTGAACTGAGAGTAAAACTTGTTGTGTTTTTCTTTTAATGTGGCCACCACATTTTTATCTGTTTTGGATTATGGTGATATTTTATATATGCATACTTCTGCACAGAATTTGCATATACTTGACATAGCTTAACATGCTTTGTTGAGGTTTATTACAAAACGCTGACTCAACACTGTGAACTTTATTCTCCTCGAAGGCTATGTCATTGGTACACTTTTATATATATATATATAAGGCAATTCTTGGTCTGCTGCCAAGCTACCTATGTGTCTATATAGGGGGTCTCCAATCTTTTTGTAAGCGAGGGCTACCAAAATATCTAAAATCCTCTAGAGGGCTACTTGTTGATAACATACTGATGCCATGATGACATGTGATGCCTTATTTTTACGCTCACTGAACCAAATTCAGATTTCTTTCAGATATTTTTGCACTTGAATATATTAAAGCTTTTATACGCTTACAACACTTGCTGATAATAAACTTTCATGACGACTGGCTGATCGGTATAGTCACAGAGCCCTGTGTTTAGCGGGCACCACGTTGGAGATCACTGATCTATATCATACAGAAAAGCAATGGGCAACAGTTTTTGCGTTCTCATTATGCTTTCTGTGCCTAAGATTCGTATGGAAATGGTATTCTGCACCGTCGGCATGTTGCAAAAGGACTTGAAATGAACTGCTTTCCTGTATCTCAGTGGTAAGAGCGTCACATTAACAACGCAAGGTTGTGTGTTGATCTCAGGGGATTGCAGATACCTGTGTATAAATGTGTAGGATAATGCAATGTAAGTCACTGTGGATAAAAGCGTCTGCCAAATGCATAAATGTAATGTAATGTAATGATTTAGCGTCGCTAAACACATTTTAATCTACAATGAAAGAAGTAGAGGCCTTAATATGTGCACGTTATTCTTTTTAGATTGTAAAAATGGTTGTAAATGATTTGAAGTGTTAGTTTTAGTTTTCTGTATCTTTGTTTTGTTTTGTTTTATTAGTTTTATATAAGCTGCTGACTGTCTTGACCAGGTCACCTTTGCAAAAGAGGTTGTTAATCTCAATGGGATTCTCCTGGTTAAATAAAGGTTTAATAATAACCATTTAAAGGGCAAACATGTGAACTTCAGCACAGAAATGTGTTTTTACCGTCCACAGTTTTATCACCTGCATTATATTACACAGCAGCATCACAATATCACTTCACATCAGCGCTGACTAAAGTCAAAATCAGAACTGAGACAGACTCACATGACAACTGTCACTCCACGACACGATATATGTTTCTTTAGAAGCACGACGCGTTACGTGGATATAAATAATCGAGAGTTTTATAGTAAAAATGAAGTTTAACTTACTGCTGTGACGCTGCCATGCTCGCGCTGCTGCTGCTGAGAGGTCCAGTCACGTGACGCGCGTCAGCTGATCTGTGCGCGTTCGCGCTGTACAAGCGTCACATGACCGCGCCCACGCTCATACCCGAGAAAAAGAGTTTTAAAATGTCTCAATAGTTTTATTTAGTTCTGTAAAGCCGTGAGGTAAAATAAGGAATTTATAAGTCTTTTTAACGCTTCCGGGTTTTGGATTTCCGGATCGTTCGACACAGTGTAAACGATGTTCCGGTTACAGCGGTGTCCGAATGTCAATCAAACTGCAGTTTTTTGTTTTGATTTAAGCCATAATAATTAAAAAAAAAAAACACAAGAAAAACACGATAACATGATTTTAGACAAAAGTTCAAACTGAGTTATATCATTTTGGAACCAAACTCTTCATATAATAAATCCAGTGGTGATGATGTTCTCTGTCTCATTTTATTCTTTATGTCTGTCTGGTTTGGTCCTCCATTATATCGATCAAATAAACTCATGTTACGGTAAATGCTGTTTTGTGACGGAGAGGCATCACATCATCTCTCCCGTCAGACTCGCATCACACTTTCTGTTTGAGAAAATTACAAAAAAATGTCTTCTGTTGTCTGTTGTCGCTAGTGCATCTAACATTATCTAAAATACTCAAAAAAATACAATATATAATATCGGACGCTTTACTCGCGTTTACAGTGGATCATCGTGACGCATAATCTATTGTGTGTTTTATGATGTCTGCTCTGTGTTACTGTTATAGGGGAGTGAATACTAATTTATGTATACAGTATGTTAAAATAAACAGAAGACCACGATTATTCAGGAACATTAGAGTCTTATGCGCAGTATTGAAAGCGACCCATTAAAAGATTGGAGAAGGACAATACAGCTGTTATGGTAAGCATTTAACATTTACATTTATGCACTTGGCATTCCCTTAAAAGCAACTATTGCATGATACTACACTTTGTTTCTAAGTATGTGCAATCCCTGATATTGAAACCATGACCTTGGTGTTGCTAACATAATGCTCGAACCACTGACTGAGCCACAGGAAAGCCTTTTATAATAAGGTCTAATTTGTTAATAGTTACAGTGCAATATAGTATTTTCATTGAAAGAGCAATCACATTTATTTTCAGAAATCATAATAAGACTGAACGACACCATAACCTACATCTATTACAAACACCAAATCTCATTTAATCTCAAGTGCTCATGATTCTACCAAAATCCTTGAAAAAGGTCTCTTCAATATAACGGATAAATAAAATAATGTAAAGTAACACTAAAAGGTCAAAGCCTTTTTGCACTGGACATGCTGGGTTTGGCCTTATCGCCGGCTGCAGTCATGTCCTCATTCCACATATAAACCCTACCTGATCAATCTGTAGGGGAAGTGAGATTCTTGAGAAAAAGGCTGATACTGTTCAATTCTGAGTAACTTGATTGCAAGACTTCACTCAAAAAATGATGAAACAACACAAATATTACAAACAGTATCTGCCAAACGCATAAATGTAAATGCAATTCATTGATTCATGTATGGGGGACTACATCATCCCACAGCAACAAGATGTTTCAAATGACGTTTTATTTGAAATGAACATTAGATATTTGGCCAGTCTGCCTGCTGTGTGTAATACATTCAGAAGCACGAACAAGCATTAAACCACAAAAAAAATGATTTTCATATTTTATTTGTTTAAAATTTCAATGAAGCATGCCCAGAGCTCGGCATTTAGTGCAACATCTTTAACACAAGTTATTCTTCTCAAGGAAATTAAAAAACAATTTAAAGATGACACGCATGCTTGCTTTTTACACAATCTCTGTATAATCCATTTATTTGATTTAATCATTTAAGGATTTTCACCATGGGCTTTGATTTAGCCCTGTGCTCTACAAGAATGAAAACAGGCAGCAGAAATAACATGTATGTGTGTGTGTGTGTTTCTTGTTTCTCTATAGATTCTGCATTACCGCTCTAATAAAGGTCTGAGAGAAATAGATGAAGGCATTGAAATTCTATGTCTAAAGTTTCCTCGCAACAGAAAACCACAGGATTCCATCAGGGATGAATTTGCATGCAGTTGCCTTGATATTCTGGGAAGAGGTTTTTCAGGAGCCTGCGGCTTTGATGTTTGTAACTGGATCTTCACGATCTGTCTGATGAAGCTATCTCTTTCTCGCCATAACGATCAGCATCTTTCACCACATCTGTGGATAACAAAGTAACTTCTTTCAAAGGTCATCTAAACTTAACATGTGACTCTCGAGTTATTAACATGGGCCATTGAAACACGTATTGGTCGACTGCGACAGTGGGATTCCACAGCTCCGGACCAAGCTTGAACCCTGCGGTGCATTAGGAAACGCAGACTGCACTCTGAACTCCGAAAGAAAGCAAGAGAAAGACTGAGTGCATGAGCTCGCAACAAAATGCTTTTATCATCTCTCCACATGGGTCAGTTCTGGATGCTGGCTGTGCTTTCATCATCATAACGTTCCCTTTCTCTGCATCACTTAAGGTCATCGCACCTGTGGAGAGACTACTGGAAAAGAGACAAAGAAAGAGAGAGAGAGAGAGAGAGAGAGAGAGATGCTATATGCATTTACAATACACAGGAAATTTCCAGAAGGCCTTCTACAGTACAGACATTTAACCAAAATGTGAAATATACAACCAGAGTGCACAGTATGCGATAAAGTATCCCATAATGCCATGCACTTAACATTTCATTTCACTTGTGATGAATTAAAAAAACTGAATATCCATGTAAATGAACGAAGCATGAAATTCACATGTCAACAGAGCACTTCACATGACAAAAACAATTACAAGGACTAACCTTGTACTGCCAGGTGTAATCTGCCTACTGTTGTATACTACACTAGTTTGAAAGGTTTATGCATAGCTAGATACTGGCCTATACTTTTCAAACAAATTCAGTACGTACTGTCACAGTATGCCATTTCCGACGCAGCCCTAAAGAGTCACATGACTTCAAAAATGCAAATGAAAAACAAAATAAAATTCTAGCCAAAACTTGAATAAAGTCTGAAATGTACATGTTAAACAGCAGGCATCCCAATGGGAAACAGATATCAGAGATTGAGCTGATCAGACTTTAACAAAGAGATTTAGCTTTCTTCAAAGTAACCATGGAATACCACCACAACAGGACAGACGTGTGTTTTATGTATGTGTGCAAACAGCACAAATGTTCTCATTAAATGTATGTATATTGAGAGTGTGTGTGATGTGATTGACTCGACTGCAGCCGTTTGACTGCAGTGCGGTAGAAGCCTCTCTCGTGTCTATGAACACGTGTTGCTCGGCAGACGCCTCCACACTGGAAACCACCAGAGATAAAACCAGAACAACCTTGACTGGATGTCCTCTCTCTCACACAAACACTGTACGGGAGAGCGGTTTGTCCGGTTGAGTGCGGCTCACAGGGGTCATCCAGCCTTTGAAATTCAATGTTAAGGATCTCTTTGATATTAAAGCAGCGAGCTTGACTTCATCTGGAGGAACAGAAAGACATTCTGCATGTAGAAGCTTCAGAACTGTGATGAATGCAACCATGATTTCAAACACACCAGTTGATCTCACATGAAAGCATGAGGCTTTCTTTGGCACCATTTAAATAAATATTGTGACACTTTGATTTGTTTAAGCAGGTTAGAAGCTAAAATATTCAAGAAAGTGAAGATATTTGTTATTTATAATCCCTATGTAATGTTTCATCACTTTGGAAAGAGGAAAGAGTTGAGTTTCTATTGTTTTTATAACTTATATCAGTTAATTTACACATTAAGGATATTATTAGATTTTTTGAAAACCAAAACAAATCTTTATAATCTACTGTTAACTTTCTTATCCTTGTGGCAAAATTCTACTTTTACAAACAAAGGTTTCTTAAGAAAACACCAACCTTTATAGACTTTATGTGAAGTAGACCATTTAATCAAATCACTAAGAGACATTCATAAAATAAATGTATTTCTGTTTTAAAGAGATATGACGAGATCTTTCATGTACTCTGATGCATACTTTTTTTCTTCTTGATCTTCTCTTCTATATGTTCAGATGACATTGGATGTATTTTTTCATATTATACAGAATATGAATAAGTCAGTGTCAGTGTGAGAACACAATGTGAGCGTACCGATGTCTTGTGAAACAGGCCACTCCAGCTGTAGATGGATTAGCGAGATAATTTGAGTTCTTAATTTTGCTCTTGACTCAAAAGTACGGTGGCCTAATGCTGACACATACATTTTATTTTTTCCTCTCAATTAAATCTTATTAACGAAATAATATGTCGTTTTGATAACATATTATCTCTTTTTATGTCATTATTGAGTGGAAAAAATGTAGTGTATGTGGCAGCAATGTGCCAAAGATCAAGGACAGTGTGTCATGATTTGACTCTTTAAATGTCCAGAGCTGTTTGTGATGGAGCTGGATTCATATTCTTGATGAAAGAGTTTCACCCGTAGTGTTAAATCTTTGAACGATGGTGTTTCACTTGAATACAGCGTGAAAAGAATATGAGCACTTACAAGAAATGTGGGGCAAGTAGTTTCAGAGGCAGACCAATTTAGTAAATTTTTATGAGAGATTACGAAGACAAGCCTGTGTATAATGTGTACTGAGAAATCAGATGAAGGCAGATGTTAAAGTAAACTAGATTGATTATGATTCATTGATATTGATATAGATAAGGATGAAAAAGGTCCGTCTTTAAAATTCATGCACACACAAAATGACCTCCTTTTCATAATCCATTTTCTTTAACAATGCAATTTGTCTTACTATATTATTGTAAAAAAACGACAATGTTCAAGCAGCATTTATGACTGAGGTCTTTCTTCTCATCTTGTCTTAGAGATGTTGACCCGTAAACATTTTGAGGATGAATTACATTGAGATAAAGCTCTCCACTTATAACGTCACAAACCGCTGGGGGACATGGGCAAAAATAAATGGGACCGACCCCAAGCTTCGCACCATCCCGCCGCTCATCACGTAACCCGCGATCAATATTTAATGTTCATTTTCAAGCTGTCGGCTGAAATCTAGAAAATTGGTCTCCTCCAAGCACGCAGGGCGGTGACAGAGATTGGAGTTAAATATATGGCCGCAGGAGCGGAGAACACACAACTCATCTGTGCGTAGACAGATGGATCGCTTGCTGGCCCTGACACTCACATGAATCCTCCTCCTACAGCAAACAAAGTCATCTACAGTGAATAAAGACAACAACTGCGCTCATACAAATGACCTACAGAGAGAATCACAATTTTATACAGACAGACATTATATGATAAAACTTGTGTAAGGACGGGCGTAGAGTGTAATGGCTGATCTCACGTCAGATGTTTCTGTCCTGTTTATGTAAAGCGCTGTTTGTCACACTGGGTTTAGAAACGTCTACCCACACGGTTATTGATCACAGCCAGACCTCAGCCGGCTCTCTGATGTCTTTCTAACCGAACAACAAATATTCATATAACGCTTCTGTTGACTGCAGGCCTGAGATTTGAAACTTGCACACGATCAAAATAGCTTCTAGAAACTTCTAAACTGTTCTGACGCTCAGTTATACCCACAAAATTGACTGAAAGTTCATTTAATAGGTACCAAAGACCAAATTTTACTTCTTCACAGCAATGTCATACAAACCATTTTTGGCTCTCCAAAGTACCTTTTAGTCAATGGATTTTGAACCGTTTCTTCCCTTTCCACAATTTATTTGTAAGAATGTTGCGTTTGTAAAACGCACTGCTTCTTATTGTTTTAATTCTTGAATTGCCCTTGCGTATGAAATGTGGTGCATAAATAAACTTGCGTTGCCTAGTATGACACGTCACGTGATTCATTTAAGTATTATCCTCGCATAACGTTTTGCGTCTGAAGAGTAAAACTTTATTTGCAATAAGGTCAGTTGCAAAAACAGCTGTGTCCACGCTTTTCAACGTAGATTTTCAGCGGTAATTAACGTGTCTTGAGTAAATACCGACAGTACTTTTTAAAAACCAAAAGAGGCGTTTGAGCTGCCGCGAGCTAGTAAATCTGTCCCTAAGTGTGTAAATGTTCAATGAGGTTTAGAAATTATCTCTGTGATTTCAGGGCACTTTCATTCCCCTTCGTGTATTTCAGAGCACCGAAAATTGTTTCATGAATCTGATTTTGTACTACGTGGGCAAACGGAAAGCTATATCATGTTATTTAGTCTATAAACAGACATTTAATTTACATTCTAGAGTCTGAGAGCATTTAAGCTGTTATTTATTAGTATGTGTGTTCCCTGGCGACCCTACATTAGTATTTTGTTTTAATTAAGAAGAAGAGGACGTCATCGCTTGAAAGTGTACAATTGGTGCTCTTGAACCCTTCTGTTAACAGAGTTCAGTTTTTAGGAACCTATAGGTCTGTGATTTCAAATAATTATCTGTTATTTATATTTTTAGAGTTTCAAATGAATCGCTTTGTGTCGGACCGATTGTATAAAGAACAATCACTTCAACATCATTAGGATTGAACTGTATTAGGGATGCACTGATATGTAAATTTAAGCCGATAACGATAACCGATTATTCTTTAACATTAATAGCCGATAACCGATATATTGGCCGATATACAGTATCTAGATATTAATATAACTTTTCCCAAGACTGAAACTAAAGGCAAAAGTGCTTTTATATGAAAATATTCACTGCAGAAAACAAGTTAACCATTAGTTCTCCTTTCTTCCCCTGAAAATCAGGTACCAAGCCCACTTTACACTAGTTATAGATTCTTTAACCTTCAGACTTTTCTGGTATATTTAATAAACATATTATAGATTTTCTTCCAGAGAAATATTCTCAACAGCCACGAGTCTAACAGATCAGACAGCAGTCTGATTCACACAATATGCTTTTGTTCCTATAATACACACATTCATAAATACTGTATCTACATCAATTATCATTATAATATTAGTAAGTGAAGTGAAGATCACGACAGAAAGACAGAACTGTACTGGATTGTAACTGTGAGCAGCAGTTTAACCAGAAGAAATTATTTATGATTTATCGGCTGTAATAGACTTGCCTGAAATGTATTATCGGCCGATACCGATAACATTAAAATGACAATTTTTTGGCCGATACCGATATGGCCGATAACTTTTCCATGCATACTTAAATTGTACATCAATGAGTAAAATATAAGTGACCATGACATTTAGACACTCCCTCACCCTCGAGTGTTTATACATTATTTTGGTGGTGTACTCTCATCACCGTTTAAGAAGCTTACCAAGCAAATCCATTCTGTTGAATTCCTACAAATTCAGCACAGAAAATTAGCTCACAGTAACATCTGGGTCTGATTATAAGCAATAAATCTCTCCATTCCCTCAGTATATATGAATAATGGACATGTGAAATGAAACCTTGTGACCCAGACTAGAAGAGCTGCAGGGCAGTTTGAACGCTCTCTCTCTCTCTCTCTCTCTCTCTGTAGTTTGTTTGCCACCCACAAGAAAAATCGCAGATGAGGTCTCTTCATTATCTCAATGATTTAGACATCAAGGAGATAAAATGGAGAGCAAATGGAAACTGGGCCTGTATGAGATTCTGGCGGTATGATAAGCCAAATTTTACGGTATGGCGTACCAGAGCTGCATCAACTCTGTTGACTCCAATGGAACAGTTTTTTCACAGCAATGGCGGTTCATGGGGCTCTAAACAGTTCCCAGAAGTTACAACTAACATATGGAGCTGCGGCCTAACAGACCAACTTTGACAAACTTTTTACCCATTTAAAGACACAAGTCATTTAATAAATTAAAGAATGAAAGAAATAAAGCCTTTAAATCATAACTTCCTGGAACTTACAAACATAAATGCATCCGAGACATAAAAAACAACTTAAACCCTGGGAACGAAATAACAGGAAATGTTAGTGGCTTTAGAAACGTATCTTTTTCAATCCAGGGTGTACCTTGAAACCAGTATTTATAGTTAATAAGTTGAAACTAAAAACCCCTGAGAACTCCGTGCTACTGCGTATAAGAGCAACAACATTCAAAAGTAGTTTTCAAAGTAGTTTCAAAGTTGAGGTTGCATGTTCTTGCACTTTTCGAAGTTAAGCTCCAGAGCTGCGGCCGTGTGTGACATCTGGAGAGGTCATCGCTTAAAGAAGCTTTTCATAAATGTGTGTTAATAAATATTAAGGTGTGTGAGAGAGATATACTGTATGTGTTTGTGTGTATTTATTTCTGGGCTTGAGTCTTAAAACGTGTAAGATTCACATCCCAGTGCTGTAGTTCATTAAGCGTCCGCTTCTCTTCATTTATCTTGATCAATTGACATCTGCGTCCAGACCGGCCGATGTTCTTTACGCTGAGTCAGACGGAGCTCAGCATACTGCAATTAAAGAGATATGAGCTCGGCCAGAGAGTTCAGCCTGCGGGTCACGCCAGTCCATAACTTCACACACAACTTAAACTGCTAATACAAAGTCCTGCGTCTGACCAATGCATCCCTTCATGTCCGCAGGCGGGACAAGAACGCGAGAATGATGTGCAGAATGTTTGCGACTCTCGTTGAGAGCCGGAATAAGTTTATTCATTAAAAAGCCTCTTTTAGCAGGGTTATCTATACGTGCCTTTGACGTTCAAGGCGGCGGTGGCGCGTGCGGACAGAAATGAAGAGCCGTAGGGTTGCTGCTTTAACTCTACACATGTTGGCAAATTCAAAACCCACTCTCATTTGCATATCTAATTTCTCTCTCTCTGTTGAATTATTTTGATCTCTCGCTCCAGCAAAACCATTTCTTTCCCATTTCTTTGCAGTGTGATTCATACAGCAGCGTATCTGCAGGGCTGTTTTGTTCCTTTGCTGCGTTGGATAGAATGCGAGTTTCTCGCCGGTCGCTTTGGTGTTTGTAACCTGATGTGGTTATTTCCCAGTTGGCCGGATTGTTGTTTTCCAGCTGTGGCCTTTCGTTCCTCTTCTGCTTTTTAAACAGGCTTGACGGAAATGAGGATATTGGGAGGATTATCTGCGTATAATCTCTGTGTGTGTGCGTGTGTGTGTAGTTGGCTATACTGATAGGGCTAAAGATTTCAAGTGTCTTTACAAAAGGGTAAAAATATAGAAAATGGCTGTGTAAGTGGTTTCTGCTGGTAAAAAGGAATAAAATCTTTTAAGTCATGTTTTTGATTTAATGTTCGTGAGTTTGAGTAGTGAAAGAAGATAAGAGTAGTGAATCATTAACCTGGTGTGTTCTTGTAAGTGTTATGTAATGTCATGTCAATTTTTTGTCCTTCAATAAAGCAGACGGCATTTTGAACAGCAAGCTCTTGTCCTGGACTGCAGAAGTGTTTGTAGAATCAGTTTAGAGGTCAGTTCAAGGATGCAGTTTGTTTTTAACGCTATATGGAGCCCGGGTTTGGTTATCCTACAGGGAAAACACAGTTTAATGAAAATGTTAGCAATAATGAAAAGACGATCATAGTGCATCTGGATGAGCAGATCCCCCCAGCTGAATTAGAACCAGACCCATCTGTTATTAGGCACGTTTGACTTATGATAATATGATAATTTTAAAATGATGTGTAGGCCTACATTTGTATATATTATTGTGTTGCTGAAATCTGAACGGTTGATGGACTGCTGTTTAGTTGGACAACTTTTTCTCTCTTTCTCACATGTGTATCTAACTCCACAGTTACTTGTATTTTAATTCAATACATTTTTCGCACTGGTATTTTGTAATTTATTGAAATACATTTGATGAGTAAGTATTTGTAATTTGCAACTAAATACTTTTTGATCTATTTGTGCCCATTTCTGTTGATATTGAGTCTCATGTGGGTTGAATACAACTGATGTTGTGACTGAATTAAACTGTGGTTCTGACCCCGTACAGCAGAGGGCGCTGTGATAGATTCCGTCCAATCATGAGACCAGGTGAGACACCCAGAGCCAGACTGCCATAATGTCATTCATCTGTTAAAACCCAGCATGAATCTATTGATCTCTCATAGTGATGCTGATTCACATACCTTTGCTTTTATCCCCTGAATTCCTGATTAAACATTTGTTTGTTTTTGAGTGTTTGTGGTGTTTTGGCCGTGTCTCTGTAAGAGCCCAGGGCTGT